>NC_056740.1:189172094-189487094 GCF_019279795.1 Protopterus annectens
TATATATATATATATATATATATATATATATATATATAATTTCTTGAACTTCCCCCTTGCTTCATAATCATCCATTTCCTCTTAGAATTACAACCCTCTGCTTGTGTTATGTACACAAGCCTTAACAGTATAGCTGAAACATCCCTTCACGTCAGCTAAACCTAAACCACCTTGTTCTGCTGTAAGGATCAGCTTATCCCACTTAACTATTGCCTTCTTTCCCTCCCAGATAAAGTCCTTCAGTTCTTTACTATTGTCCACAACTTCTCCAAGTTGATAAAAATATGCCTGACTTGTATACAAGACTAAAGGGATCAAGCATTTTCACTGCTTATATCTTAGTAACCATATTCATAAAAATGATTTTCCAGTTTCTCAAGTTTTTTGCATTATCTTTTGTTTAATCTCTTCCTACATATCCTTAGCTGTCATAACAGAAACCTTTTTAGTCCATACTCTCAAATGCTTCATCTTATCATGTCTCCATATATAGGGATATTGCTAAACCAATTTGCGTGTGTACATACTTTACAGCTATAGTGTTTTCATCTTCATTAATTTTATATCACAAAAAAGCCTTGAAACTGTCTCAAACAATGAGATGTCATTTTCTGGATTTATTAAGCACAAAATATTAACTGCAAGTAAAGCCAACTTTTCTTGATTACCATACCAATTGTCAAATGTTTGTCTCCCCTCCACAAAACCACAATGATCCATATCCATCAATTTTGGCAACACCTTTGCCATTCTTTAACTAGTATAGAGAAACATTTCATAGCCATAATTTAAAATTGAAATAGGTATATTTACAGCTGGGCCTGAAAGGTCTTTGCCATCTTTAGGTAAAACACAGCCACCACAGCTTTCTTCCAATAGGTTGGTGCTTCCCCTCCTTTTAAAAATACTGTTAAACAAAATCTTCCAAACCTTTAGCACTTTCTCCTCCTAATTTCCAAACTTCAACAGGAATACCATCTATTCAGAAGACTTTCCTAAAGACTAATTATACATCACTGTTTTTACCTCACCATTTCCTATCTTAACCATTAGTTGTTGAGCATCGTCTACTTCCAACATTGACATAATCAAGTCTTAAATAAATATTTCCATTTGTACTCTTTCTTGATTTCTACATTATACTGCTTTATACAAATTTCATAACATTTACAGAATCTCTCTCAAACTTCTACAGGATCTCTGGTTAATGTTCTTGCTACAGGTATTCTTAGTTAGGCAACAACCCTTTCAATGTTCCATTGTCTAAGTTGTTGTGCTAAACATTTTTGTAATCTGGAGTTATAAAAATAGTTCTCTACTGCAATCTTTCCAAACTCATGCACAGTATCCAGATTCTCCCCAATTTTCTCTTTAGCACTCTGCATTTCCTCTTCTTTTCTGTGGGATTCCCTTTATTCTGCAATACTGCGACCTTTGTCAGCCACTCCAAGTAATTTCTATTACTTCTTAACAATATCTCTCTCTTATTTTGACCCTATTTTCAAACTCCAGTTTTATTTTATTGAGTCACTGTCTAGAACTTCTGAAGATATTTCTATCTTCCCTGATAACTCTCAGTTTCTACTCCCCATTCCTTAAATTCCTCTCTTTTTAACAAGATCAAGAAAAGTGTTTTTCAGCCACAGGTTTCACTATCAAAGTCTATCTATGAACCTTACCATCAGAAGGATAAGAAGCAGAGTACCCTTCTGCTTGCTACCTCACTTTTTGATAGATAAACTTTTATGTTTCTTCCTTAGGTTGTTCTGCATAAAAAAAGATTACTTTGATTCTCCAGGAAAAAACAGTTTGAAGACAGCTGGGTACAGCAGCTTGAATCTCACACCTGCCTCTCGACACTTCCTGAGTGGTGGGATAAATTTTCTTCTCTTCTGCTTGGTGTACAGTGAATAATCATGTTCTACAAATATTCTGCCGTCTCTAATTTTTAATACTTTGCCTTTCTGCCACACTTTTCTCAGATCAACTCTTTCTGCTGGTATGATTGCATCTTAATTAAAACAGGTCTTGGCTGGTATCTCATGGTCATGTTTGGATCATACACTTAATATGCCCTTTCAATTAAATTCTGCTGAGGAACACCAGTCCAGTTGTTTATTTGGGCTTTCATAAAATTTAATACAGTCTATTCCTTCCAGTTTAACTGGTACAGTAGAAAATCTATGTTTTTCTCTGTATGCTGTCTTCTAACTCTATAATTTTTTTAAACAAGAAACATCTTTATTAAATCACTTACGACATAAGCAATCATACATTTATATAAATGAAAACGAATCATATTGACAATCTATTGTTTGTGATATAAAATGTTTACAACAAAGTGACATAATTTTACTTGCAAACATTATATGTCACTTATATAATCTACCCAATCACTGTAAGTCAATTACACAGCTCATTCAAATCTAGCCTTCGTTTAAACCTCATCCTTCCCCTGTATATGTTGTTCCCACACTTCCCAACTTTCCTGTGTAATTTGCTCCTACCCTTTTCTAAAGATTCTAATACCAGTTGTTTTACCTCGGTTACTATATTCACTACTTCCAGTACAGTTAGTTTAGGCTTTGGTTTCCATTTTCTAACAACTGCTTTTTTGGCAGCCACCATAATTACTAAGCAAGGCCTTACTATGTCTAGGCAATTCTGTATCATAGCTCAGAAAAATAATTTCCCTAGTTAAACAATTTGCTCACCCAGTATCTCCGATACAGTAGTATGCAGGAAATCTTAAAGTCTGCCAACTCATTACACTACCAAAAAAATATGTTCCCAATTACCACCTCCTTCTCCATCACACCTCCAACATTTGCTGTCTACTTGAGGAAAAATTCTCTGGAGTCTACATGGAGTATAAAAATATCTATGTATATTTTTCCAAACATAAATGCTAAATCTTTTAGATTTTGTTAAATATTTGGGAGACAAATGTATACCCCTATTGTTTCTTTGTGAATTGCTTATCCAATCCCTCTTCCCAAAACTTTCTAACCTCCTCTGATTCTTATAGTTATCATGGAATTATTTATATGGTCTGCTAATTATTCCTTTTTAACAGCTTCTGTACTAGATTCTACTAAAAACTATACTAGTGCTGTTTTTCATTTAGTACCTCCCCTATTTCTCTTAGCCTATATTCTCCTATCAATCCTTGCTAGGGAAGGCAATCTCTAACCTACAGTCCAAACAAATTCTTAGCATCTTCCCATTCTACCTTTCCCTCTCTAGTTATTTGTTCCCAATACCTTGGTTCTTTTGGCAGTTTTCTCCAATAAATTCCAGCCCCCTCTTGCCTATTGTCTGTATCCCTATTTGCAGTCATGTCATCCCTATTGGCAGAATCTCCTTTCTCCATTCCCATGTCGGCTTAGTTCTTAGAATACTTTCTACTACTTTATGAATATAATATTCTGTACAATTATAGTTATCTTCTGTAAAGGTCTGCATCCAAAATCCCTGTCTCTCCTCGTTTCTTCAGATACCCCACCCCATTTCATCATCATCATCCCCTTCCACTTTGAATTATAGGTATCTGCTTGTGCTATGTATAGGAGCCTTAACTATGTAGCTCTGAAATACCCCTTCAATTCGGTTAATCCCAATCCACCTAGTTCTATTAGAAGAGCAAGCTTATCACACTTGATTCTTGCCACTTTCCCGTCCCAGATAAAATCTTTCAGCACTTAATTAACTGCTATCCAAAACTTCTCCTTTGGTTGATCAAAATATGCCTGACCTGTATATAAGACTAAGGGACTAAAAACATTAACTGCTTGTATCTTACTATCCTTTATGCATATAACAGACCTTACAAAAACTGAGAATGCACATTATCTTTTTATTCTCTTCTCACATATCCTTAGCTGCCACACCAAAATCATTTTTAATTCATACTCCTAAACACTTCATTTTATCATATCCTCATAAATATAGAAATTGTTGAACCAATTTGTGGGGTACATAATTTACTGCTATTGCCTTTGTTTTAGCTTCATTAATTTCGTATCCCAAAAAGATTTGAGACGGTCTCAAAATGTTCCACAACACTGTAATGTCTTTTTTTGGTTTTATGAGGCATAAAATAATGTCATCTGCAAATAGAGCCAGTTTTTCTGGACTACCATACCAATTATATCCTTGAATTTCTGAGTCCCTAACTACTTTGCCAATGGCTATAAATATAATGTAAATAAAGGGGAAAGAGGACACCCCTGCCTGGTTCCCCTGCTGAAGCAGAAATTATCAACGAGGAACCCGCCCACTTTAAACTTTCATCTCTGATCCCTCATATATACTCCTTATCAACCTTATAATTTTACCAGAGAATGCAAATGCTTGCATTGTCCTGCTCATAAAGACCTAGCTTACTCTGTCAAATGCTTTCTCTGCATCAATCAAGACCAACCAACAACAGTGGCATTTTCTTATATCCTTCTTCCCTCTGGATTAACAATGTTCTGTTAATGTTGTCAAATGTTTGCCTTCCCTCCACAAAACCACACTGATCCATATCTATCAATTTTGGCATCATTTTCGCCATTCTTTTACCCATTATAGACAAAAACTTTATAATCACGATTTAGTAATGAAATGGGCTTGTAGGGAGCTAGATCTGATGCAGCTTTATTCACTTTAGGTATTACAGTCAACACCAATTTCTTCCAGAATGTTGGTACTTCTCTTAAAATACCATTAAACAAAACCTTCAAGATCGTTGTCATTTTTCCCTCTTAGCTTCCAAACTTCCACAAAAATACCAACTGTTCCTGATGACTTTCCTGTAGATTGGTTATACATCACCATTTTTGTCTCATCTCCTCCTAAAACACTTTTAGTGAATTACCACGAGAAACATCTTTATTAAACCATCACTCGCGACATAAGCAATCATTCATTTATATAAATGAAAACAAACCACACTAACAGTCCTAGTTGCAAGCATTTTACATCACAAACTATACAGACACTCCCAGTTGCAAACATTTTAAATCACAAAAAACAACAAAATGAGGAAAAAGTGCTTCAAAAGTTACCAGTAAAAAAAAAACAAACAAAGCACTTCTCTGCATTCCAGGAAGTGCTTGTTTTTTTTTTTACTAGAAAAAATTCAGTCAAACATTACATAGCTCATTTAAGTCCTGCCTTCTTTTAAACCTCTTTCTTTCCCTGTATATACTGTTCCCACAACCTCCATAGTTTGCTCCTATCTTTTCCTAAAGATCTCAGTTCCAGTTGTTTTATCTCGGTTACTATTTCCACTACTTCTAATAGGTGGTTTAGATTTTGATTTCCATTTTCCAGTAATTGTTTTTTTGGCAGCCACCATAAGTAGACAAAGCAAGGCCTTACCATGTCTAGGCAATTCTAATTCTGTATCACAGTGTAGAAAAATCATCTCTGCCATCATACCCAATCTGCCCACCCAACATCTCCAAAAGTACATCCCTCAGGGAATCCCGGAAGTCCTCCACTTCATTGCACTCTCAAAAATATGTTCCCAATTACCTTTTTTTTCTCTAACACACCTCCAATATTTGCTATCTACCCAAGGGAAAATTTCCTGGAGTCTACTTGGGGTATAAAATATCTATTTGAACATTTCCAAGCCAAAATCCTAAATCTTCTAGATTCTGTTGCATATTTGGGAGACATATATATCCTCCCATTATTTCTTTGTGAATTGCTTATCCAAGTCTCTCTTCCCAATCCTTTCTAACCTGCTCTGATTGATTCTTATAGCTATCATGCAATATTTTATATGTTCTACCAGTTATTCATTTTTTAATGGCAGCTTCTGTTCTAAATTCTACTAGAAACTCTACCAGTGATGGTCTTTTTTTAGGATGACCTACAGCTTTCTCTCTCCCTATACTCTGATAGCAATCCTTGATAGGGAAGGCAATCTCTAACCTGCAATCCAAATAAATTCTTGGCATCTTCCCATTCTACCATCTTTCCCTCTCTAGTTGCTTCATCTCCTATCTTACTGTTAGAAACTGAGCCCCATCTACCTGTAACCTTGGCATATTCAATTTTTCCATAAACATTTCCATTTGTACCTTTTCTTGATTTCCATATTTATCCGTTTTATACAAACGTTCACAGAATTGCCAAAATATTTCTAATACTTCTACAAGATCTCTTTGCTTCCTTGTTATAGGTTCCCTAAGCTTGGCAGCAGCACTTTCAACTGTTGCCGAAGTCATTCTACTAAACATTTTTGTGCTCAAAAACAGTTGCTTAACAGCAATCTTTCTAAACCCATGCACATTATCGAGGTAATCCCTTATTTTCTGTTTAGCATTCTGCAGTCGCACTTCCTCTTGTTCTGTGAGATTTCCCCTATTTTGCAATACTTTAACATTTGTCAGTGCCTCTAAATAATTCATTGCTTTTTAACCATACCTCCCTCCCTTTCTTTTTAACCATACCTCCCTCCCTTTCTTTTTAACCATACCTCTCTTTCTTTTATTTCCACCCTATTTTTCAACTCTTCTCTAATTTTATTCCACTCCCTAGCTATATTTTAAGAAATGTACATCATCTAATAGCTCCTGAATCATTTCTCCTACCCATGCCTTAAATTCCTCTCTTTTCAAGAGATAGGCAGGCAAGCACCAGTCTTTCATTTTATTTCATTACACTGTTTTATTTTAGTTTATTGGTGCATGATCTTTAATAGTTATTGGGCGAGTATCAACATCTTAAATTAAATACACGTATTCCTGTGAAATGTAAATTCTATCTAGCCTAGCCCAGCTTTCGCATCTTTAAGAACGTGTAAATTCACTCCCAACTCCTAGTATCGAATTCACATCTTGCATGCCAAAACTGCTCATAAATTTCTTCAAACATCTACCCTCTTTTGTTATATTTTCCCCTCTGGGCCCCCAGACATATTCACTGTTGCAAATCAAATTCCAGTCCCTACTTGCAAATAATATTCTTTGTTGAAAACTGATTTCAGAATTTTCAATTACAGCAGTTTTAGGTGGAATATAAATACATGCCAGTGTAATCCTCCTCCCTTGGCAGTTGCCCCTTAGTACTACAAATTTACCATTAATATATTTTTATCCTCTTCTATCACTATTGGAGCTCATCTTGCAATTAATACAAGTACTCCTCTTTTCCTTTGTCCCAGGAATTCTGCTGAATAACCATCCTGAAAAAAATATCAAATTCACATGTTCAATTTTTATCAAATTCACATGTTTAGTTCTTTCCAAGTGGATCTCCTGTAGCATAGCTATTTACACTCTACATTGCAAGACATTACAGAGAGCCTTATTGTATTAAAAAGCTATTACTCCCACTTTTATGTGCAACAGCTTTTTGTTAAATGTCTAGTTCCAGCTTTTGTGTTGCATGCTTACACTGTTTGGTAGGTTGATCTTTTATACAGTTGTTTCTTGTAATGTCCATTTGAGCTTATGTCATATCTTACAAAACTTTGTTTTACTGAAAGCCCTCAAAAATACAAAAAAATACACACATAATACCCCCTAAAACGTATTAACTTAACACACAAAACTATGCAATTAAAATATTTAAGTTTTACCCTTCTAATAGGAACAAATGTTCCAAACAGCCACATTCAAAGGCTTGAGTTAACCTAAAAGAAAGTTTATCCAAGGAAAGATGCATGGTGCAGTCTGTGCATCTACTAAGTGCTGTCTGGTTTTGTTTTGTCTTTATAGCTCTCCCAACTGGGTAAACACCTGAATGCTTACAGAGAACATCTCCTAGCCATTTCCTCTTTATCAGATTATCTCCTGGAGACATGAGGACCAGATACCAGAATTTCTGCTAAGCATACATTTATCTGCTATGAAAAAGCCTTATAATATTCTATATTCTTTTTCATTTACTTACTTTCTCTTAAAACTTGCTACTAGATCAAGCTAAGGGCATTAATCCAGTCATTCCCCTATACAAGAATATAAAAAAGCACAATACTTATTTTGTTGATGCTTGTTTACAGGGAAAGTCAACTAGGCTAGAATGAGCCCATTTCCAGTGTCGGCCCAGGGAGAAAAGCTCCAATATTACAAAACAATAGAATACAAAAATACAGAGTAGCTTAACACATACAAGATACAGAGTAACAAACAAATCGGCATAATCCTGAAGTATATGTATAGCTTAGGATAAGACTTAATTCACTGATTGCAAAAATAAACATAAGTTTCAAACTTCTGTGTCATTTTTAGTAAATTATCACAATAATGTATAATTGAGTACAGAAAGGTTACAATGTGTCACAGAAAAAAATGAATCTGCAGAGGGTTATATTTATGAATAGGGATTCCCTGAAGGGAATAGTCATGACAAAGGATTACTATTAGAGAGGGTAGGTAGGCTGAGGTGAAACATAAGAAGGGAGAGAGGAGTGAAATAGAGAGTGGGACTAGTATATAAGCAGGAGTAGTTCTGGAGAGAAAAAACATCAGGTGATAGCATAGTGAGGAGTAGGAGGTTTGGAAGAGCAATTACAAATCCACTTTGAGGAAAGGTATTTTTGCAAAGTGGTTTTGAAACTAGGAGGGGAGTGTTCATTGTATAGAGAAGGGGGAAGGTTATTCCAAAGTTTAGCTATGGTCCAGGAGTATAGAAGCTTACCTGCTGCTAAGTCAGGTTTATGAATGTGGAGTAAGTGCTGTTTTACTGACCATAGTGGTCTAAAGGGGTGTAGATGGTGAGCAAGGGCTGGGCAGTCTTGTGGTTTGTGAAGTAGTTTATGAGTGGTATTTGGCTGAAGGACTAGCAAGTAGTGCAGGAATTCAAGCCATTGAAGTTTTCTTAATGCAGTACAATGATGGGAAGAGTGGTGGATATTTGTAGCAAATGTGATTTTATTGCAACAGGATTCTAGTTTTGTTTTTGAAGCAGAATGCAAGTTGATTAGTAGAGGTGCACCATAGGTTAAGGAGGGAATAAATATATGAGTGCTAATGCTTCTTTAGTTGGTAAGGCAAGAAATCTCTTATGCCTGTATAATAATCCTAATGTTTTAGGAGTTTTATTTATGTTGGACTGGATATGAAGGTCAAATTTTAGCTCTTTGTCAATTATCACACCTAACAGTTTAGTACTAGATACTACTTCAAGTATTGTCGAATTTGATGACAGAATATTAAAGTCTAATTTGTTGAAGGATGCGTTTCTTTTGGGGGTAAACAACATTTTTTTTGGCATTTAGAGAAATGTGTTTTTTATGGAGCCAGGATTCCACAGTCAGAAAGGCAGCTAGGGTATTTGTTGTAGTGTGATAGGATTGGGAGCAGAGCAGACTACAGTTGAGTCATCTGCATAATGAACTAGGGATGCATTTGGAATAGTTTGGTGCAGATTATTAATGAATATATTAAACAAAAGAGGACCCAAGATTGAGCCTTATGGTATGCCGGTGGGGTTATGAAGGTAGGGGGAAGTAGAGTTATGCCATTTAACTGCGTATTGCCTATCTGAATGATAGCTTTTAAACCAATTTAGTGACTGGGAGGATAAACCTATGGAAGAGAGTGGGGCTAAGAGGATGGAATGAGAAATAGTGTCAAATGCTTTTGATAGATCCAGAAAGAGAGCAGATACTATAAGACCTGAGTCACAGGCTTTACTGATGATATCCAAGAAGGAGATTAGGACTCTAGAAGTACTGTGCCCAGGACAGAATCCATGTTGGGTTGGGGATAGGATGTTACTGCTTAGAAGGTACTGAAGAAGTTGTTTCTGGACACATTTTTCCATTATTTTGGAGAAGGGGGAAAGTAAGAGCTATGGGTTGAAAGATGGAAATGTCGGAGGAAGGTCCACCTTTATGAAGGTGCAGCATGATAGCTTTTTTCCAAAGACAGGGGACATATGATTCTTGGATAGACCTGTTAATTAGGATGCTAATAGGGTAGACTACAGCATCTGTGGCAATTTTGAGGAATTTGGTAGGAATATTGTCAGCAGAATTAGAGCAGGGTTTAAGATTTAGAAGGAATTTTTTTGATATAGGAAGTAGAGATAGGAGAGAGGTTAAATCCAGGCTGAGGGATTGCTGAATATGGTCTGGAGCTGAAATTTTAGGGCTGGTGAGTTTGAGATTAGAAGGGATAGAGGAGGGTGGCATAGGAAGATTGTTTGATAGGGGAGAGGAGAAAGAGGCAGTAATATTAGCTATAATATCCATGAAGTAAGAATTAAATTTAGAGGCAGTAAGTTCAGGAGGTAAGTTAGGGTAGGGGTTTGGGTTGGATTTAGTGCCTGGGTTTAAACAGACTATTGATTGAGGACAAGAACATCTTAGAATTATTTTTCTTATTTGTTTGTGACTTCCAGAATTATTGTTGGTAGTCTTTGTTAATGAACTTTTTGATTTGGTTTTGGAATGGCTGATATCAATGGGGTTCTTAGATTTGTGCCAGCACTTCCAGGCTTTCTCTATTTTTCATGATTTCCCTAGTAAGTTTAGATAGCCAGGGGGTATGATTTGATTTAATCCTTTTGTTTCTGGTAGGAGCTAGGCTATAAAATATATTTAAGGAGGAGTCACTGAAGTAGAGAACAGCAGTATCTAGTGGGAGAGTTTTAAGACTGTCCCAGTTGTAGCTGTTTAGGATGCTGTTGAAGGTATGTGGACATTAATTTTTCTTTTGTCCTACTCTTTTTAACCAGGTTTTTTTTACATTGCAGTACCTACATTTCTTAAGTGAACAAGAAGGAAGAGAGAAGAGGGGAGAAAGAAAAAAAAAAAGGAAAAAGGCAGGAGCACCCGTTTACATTAGAATGCCCATTACACTTAAAAATAACTGAGAAAACTTTACTTTATAGCATGAAAAGAAAATCATGCACTATAAAAATTGTACCATTAAGAAAATCATTTTGTTTTACTTACAGTTAGGAGAGGGAGAAAGCCAAGGATTTTCCAAATATTAATGACGAAGTAGGACATATGCTTTAGAGTCCCCTACAAGTTGATGAAAACGCTTGGTGTAGCAGTTCTATTAATTTTGTTTTATTAAAGTTTTTTACTTTTATTGACTTTGTCGTTTTCACTATAGTTATTACTTCCTGAACTGGCAGTTTGTTTGCTGAATGAGTACTTTGGCTTGCACATCACCCTGGAATCTACGATTTTTGGTTATTAGTTTGCTGTGGTTTTAAGCTTTTTTCCCCTACAATTTTAACAAGTCCAAAAAGTTCAGTATTTCCAGATTTTCTTCTTCTGTTATGTTTCGTGAATATAAAATTATTACTTTGGAATCCCACATTTGTCAATTACCAAGTTACTGGTTTTAATCCCGTCTCTGCTTCATTTTCAACCTACTCTCAATTCTTCTAGTTGACTTGTGCTTTTTTCCTTCTCTCAAGCATTTTCCATTGAAACACTGAAAAAGGTTTCACTGGCACAGTCTCTCTGTGGTCTTTATTAACAGAAGAAACAGAATTGCCCATTTTACAGCCAATGTTTTGTTGGACATTTTGTATTTCCTCCTTAACATGTACTTCATCAAATAATTATTTTGTCCCTCCAGGGAAGAATATTTTGAAAACAGTTGGGTACAGCAGCTTTAATCTCATACCCGCTTCTCAACATTCTCTGAACAGTGGTATAAAATTTACTCCTCTTCTGCCTGGCATACAAAAAGAGTACTCATTCTCCACAAACACTCTGCCTGGCATACAAAGAGTACTCATTCTCCACAAACACTCTGCTGTCTCCAACTTTTAGTACTTTGTCCTTCTGCCACAGTTTTGTCAGAATCAACTCTGCTGGTAGGATTGCATCTTTACTATTAAAAGGTCTAGGTTGCTGTCTCACAGCCAGGTTTGAAGCATACACACAATGTGTCCTTTCAATACAACTCCTGCTGTGGAATACCAGTACAGCTGCTTATTTGTGCTTTCATAAAATAGTTTGTTCCTTCCAGCTTCTCTGTTACAGCAGAAAATCTCTGCCCAATAATTATATTATTTTTTGAAACATGTCTTGTGCAGTCTTGTATTCAGTCAGCTTTTTGTTCATTTTGACCTTGGATTTTTGCAGTTTTATCACCTGATCTGAATATCTGTTTAAAGCTTCTTCCATTTTTCCAGCCTTTTGTTGTTTTGAGTTGATATACTCCATCAGTGTTTTGTTTATTTTAATCACATCTGTGTGCAGTCGTTTTATAACTTTTCCTTTAGGTTACTAGAAGTCATGACTGGAGCTTGCACTGCTTTTTGCTTAACAGCTGCAGTACTTTTCCCAGTGTACTTTCCTCACTGTTTGAAACTTATTTTCCTTCAGGTCCTCTGTATTTCTTTTTTCCTGGCATTGAGGCGGTGCGTTTACTAGCCAATTATTGAAATTTACATGGAAGTACACATCCTCGGTCTTTCTTCACTAACTTTCCGTTTTCACAAGGAGGAACAGCTTAATTCTAGCTCTCCCAATGTGCAGCCATCTTTTTGATTCCTTTTTAAACAGTTGTTCTTGACAAACCTCAAATTCAGCCAGCATTTTCTTAAAATCAGCCTCTGATTTCTGCAGTTTTATTAGTTCATCTGAATGACTAGTTAAAACTCGTTCGATTGTTCCAGTCTTTGTTGTTTGAATGGATATATATTCCTTCAATGTTTCATATATTTTTATTACTTCTGAGTACATTTGATTTATTTGTTCCTCTAAATTACTGGAAGACATGTCTTGAACCAAAGCTGAAGCTTGAACTGCTTTTTGGAGAAGAGCTGCGTAATCCTTCCCAGATGGTGTTTTTGCAATCTTTTCTGGTTGATTTTCTTTCAGGTTTTCCAAATTTTTTTTGCTGGCATCCAGGCAGTGTATTTTCTAGCCAGTAACTGACATTTTTTTTTTTTGGTAAAAACACCTTTTTAATGGCACTTTCTGTTTTCACACTGGGAGAGCTGAGGTTATGCTGTTCATCAGTGTGCATCCATCTTGGAAGTCCCGGTTTGTATTTTTCTTATCCATGTTCCCCTCCCAGATATGGAAAACAGTTTACATACTTTCAGATAACATAAATTGCAACCATAATAAAGTATAAAGTATACTGGCTGCCAGTATGGCTTTATGAAGGGTATCCTGTGTGTTTACTCTTGTAAATGTCTTTGAAAAGATTACAGAGGTTGTAGATGGTAGCCACACAGTGAACACTGCACACTTTGAACAGGTCAAGCCCTTTAACACACCATTCCCCATGCCGGCATCATACAAAAGTTAAACGCTTTAAATACTCGACCCATATATGGCAAGATTGATAGCAAACGAGCTGAAAGACAGATCCTACACAGAGTGAGTGAAGGTGCCTCATCAAAAAGATTCAATTGACCAGTGTCCCCTCAGGGTTCAAGGCTGGGCTATCTCCTTTTTAGTATACCACTTCAGATCTTCAAGCAGAGAGCCAAGTCATCCAGCTAACTGGAAACTGGGGATTATTAAAGTCACCTTATGACACCCAAAACCCTCCAGAATTAACTCTTTCTAGCAAACTCTGTGTACAAAAATTGGGCTCAAATTAAATGTTAAAATGTGTATTATCAATTTCTGTAGACACTCCCTCCCATGACAATACTGTATAAACAAACCACTACAAAACAAAAAAGTAGCCAGGGCCCTAGGTACTTGGTTTCATAGCTCCTTCTCTTTTAACCATCACATAAGAATGTTTGTCATGAAATCCTTTTATTTAGCCTAGTTAAGTGCTAAAGGATTATAATCAAGATCGAAAGAGGTAATCTCCCCCTTATACTTGGTATTTATCAGGCCAGTTAGAATACAATACCCCCTTTGGGATGTGTCACACTACATGTACCAAGCAATCTGAAAGACTGCAAAAGGTTCCTAACAAAAAACAAAGGCCTAAAGTCCCTCATCTACAAAGAGGATGTAAACTAACCCTTTATTCTGTATCTTACAGACTTTTGTGGGAAAATTTCGGCCTCACTTACTGCATCATTAGAGGCCACATTGTCCTGGACCTCCTTTATCTCCATCTGCTCAGAGGTGATCTGTGCCTGACATACAAGGCCATGTCCAACCCGGAATTAATGGACATGCTCCACCTCAAAAAATCCAAATCCACCAGAGCCACGAGAGCAAGAGACTTCAACACGGATATAAATAGGATGTGCTGGAGGGACAGCTTCATCACCCAGAGACTCCCTACACTATGGAACAGAATCCCAGTCCATGTGAGGCAGAGCCCCTCACTGACTCTGTTCAAGAGAAATCTTGACAAGTGGATGGGAGATCGTAGGTTTACCCCGGGAATCATCTCTGTGTCACTGCTGGACAGAGGCACAGCAAACTAATGGGTATAGTATTCTCATCCTAAGGGGTGGTGAAAGCCACACACTCTGGCTAGGCTTATAAATGCCCTAGGGCAGATAGCCTAGTATGAACCTATGAACCTATGAACAACTCCAATATCTCAACCAATCTTAGAACAAGGGATCTAAATCTTCAAATACATAAATTTGGTGGAAGAACAGGTTTCTAAACAAGCACCTCCAAAAACTCTGTAATAAACTAAGCTGTCCAAATCACTATCATCCTTTAACCATAACCTAGAAGACAAGATAGCTACTCACAAATTTACTTTGGGATCGACTGGTATGGTCCTCCGGCAGAAAGGAGGTGAGGCTTCAGGGAGGATACCAGCATGGTATGAATTGTTCATATGACTCCATCACCCTGAAATATCTATGAATCTACAAGTTTTAGATTAATTTTTATCAGTACCTGCTTATTACCATGTCACAAATGAGCTTTTGTTTTGAAAGAAAATTACTGCTTAATGTATTATGTAAACTGTTAACTGATGACATGTGAAGAAGCTTTGCTTTATTGCAAATCTAAGTCTAAATAAAATCAGAAGAAACTGAAATTAAACATGATGGGCAATATGTACACATCAAAGCAGTCTATTGATACTGTCAATTTTTCCCTGCAAAGCTCATTCAGAAAAAGTCCTCTGAAAAAAACTTTCTGTATTCCTGAATTTGTTCTTTACCCACTGTTGTGCAACTGAGCCAAGATGTAATAGGGAGGGCTTGTTTACTATGCAGCATAGACAACTTCTAATAAAACTGCCTGAATTTTCTCTCTAAAGCATTTTTCATGACTTGTCTAATTCCTAATCCACAAAGGGGCATGTAATGTCAATTGTTGCCTGTACTTGCCTAGTGCTTGTGTAGCTGAACAATATTTAAATGAAGAATTCAAATCAAATTTCCCTTTTATTTTTCATACATACAGATGCAATTGGCCAAATCAACTACTGAAGCACTGTTGCAACATGCGTATCGTAACGGTGCAAGACATAGCAATCGTGGCAAAGTATTTTATTTTTGCTAAAAGAAAAAAGTCCAGCTTTCGAAGATGGCTGCACACTGACCAGCATCTTAATTTCAGCTCTCCAGTGTGAAAAAGAACTGATCGATAAGGGCCAGTAATTCTGACGGTTTTAGTAAAGCTCAATTACTGGCCAACTAGTACACTGCCTGGATGCCAGCAGAGAGGAAACTTAGCTTATAAGAAAATCATCTAGAAAAGTTGGAGAAAATACCAACTGGGAAGAATCCTGAAGTGGTTCAGCAAAAAGCAGTTCAAGCTCTGGCTTTGGTACAAGAGATAGCTTCAGTAATTTAAGGGAAAATTAATCAGATGTGCTCAGAGCTGATTAAAACAAATCAAAAAGTGAATCATCTCTAATTAAGAAAAGGCTGGAAAAATGGAAGAAGTTTACAGCTATTCAAATGAACTCATAAAACTACAAAAATCAGAGAGTGAAATGAAGAAAAGGCTGGCTGAGTACATTACTGCTTAAGAGCAATTAAAAAAATTGTAGTTAGAGAACAGGGCCTACAGAAAAAAATCTGACATTTTCTGCTGCAAACTGGAAGGAACAGGCTATATTAATTTTATGAAAGCACAGATAAGTAACTGGACTGGTATTCTACAACAGGATTTATTGGATGGTGCATATCATGTGTATGCTCAAAACCTGGCAATGAGAAATCAACCAAGACCTGTATTGGTAAAGATGCAATCATGTCCTGTTCTCTAACTACCATTTTTTTTTTAATTACTCTTAAGCAGTCATGTACTCAGCGTTATTTTCAGCCTGAAGCGCCTGTACAACTGTCTACAATACGGATGTTAGTGTGCGAGTATAATTTGTTGACCATCAATACAATTGCTAAGGCTACTTAAAACAGTCTGCAACACATTCTTTTTTCCAACTAGATAGCTGCTGTTGATTGCTTTAAACTGTTGATAGCTCTAGCGTTCACAGTGCTTGTGAGCTGAAACTGCCTGCATTAAATGCATTGCGTAGGCTTGTCTTCTTAAAACTCAGACCCCTTGTCGTCTGAAATCCATATGAAATATAAACCCTGTGTTGCCTGTGTTTGTTGAAGCTGGAAATAGTAATAACACTTAGAAATGTTTGTGGACTCTGTAACTGTAACTTAGCTCTTACTTATATTAAATGTAGGAATGCTGCACTAGTAAGGCTACCATTCATTGCTAAGTATTTTAAGCATTTGTTTGCTCTCTGAACCTAGTGACTGCTCGGACAGTGAATCTACTATTATTTTATCCTGCAAATGTAAGTGTTTTGTCTAACTGAGAACTTTAGACTTCCACCTTTCCTCCTATACTAATTGTGCTGTTGGTTTTGCTCCCTAGCCATTCTCCCTCCTGTTTTGCCTACAAATATCCTGGACTTCCTATCTGAAATACCGCTACTTGGTTACTCCCTTCAGTAACCGGGAAAATGGCCCTGAACAGAACATAAGAAAGCTAATCAGCGAGGGATACACACTTCTTTCTTCTTATTTCTGCTTTTCCCGGTTAGGGGTCGCCACAGCGGATCACCTGTTTCCATTTCTTCCTGTCCTCTGCATCTTGCTCCGTCATACCAACCACCTGCATGTCCTCTGTAACCACATAAGTAAACCTTATCTTAGGCCTTCCTCTTTTCCTCTTACCTGGCAGCTTCATCCTTAGCATCCTTTTCCCAATATACCCAGCATCCCTCCTCAGCACATGTCCAAACCAATGCAATCTCACCTCTCTGGCTTTGTCTCCAAACTGTCCAACCTGGGCTGAACCTCTAATATACTTATTCCTATTCCTGTCTACCCTTGTCACACCCAGTGCAAATCTAACATCTTTAACTCTGCCACATCCAGCTCTGACTCCTGCCTTTTTGTCAATGCCACTGTTTCCAAGCCATATAACATAGCTGGTCTCACTACCCTTTCGTAGACTTTCCCCTTCACTCTTACTGGTACTCGTCTGTCACAAATCACTCCTGACACTCTTCTCCACCCTGCCTGTACTCTTCTTCACCTCCTCTTCCACACACGCCATTACTCTGAACTTTTGCTCCCAAGTATTTAAACTCATCCACCTTCGCCACCTCTACTCCCTGCATCCTCATCATTCCTCTATCCTCCCTCTCATTCACACACATATATTCTGTCTTAGTCCGGCTGACCTTCATTCCTCTTCTCTCTAGAGCATATCTCCATCTCTCCAGGGTCTCTTCAACCTGTTCCCAACTCTCACTACATATCACAATGACATCTGCAAACATCCTAGTCCATGGGGACTCCTGTCTGAGCTCATCTGTCAACCCTGCCAAGTATGGAAAGTATTGTGCAGGGAGGAATATAGTGTGCATGCAAGTCTGAGTATTTCATATTGCTTTTAGTGTTAATTCCCAAAGCTGAGCACTATACCACGGGTTCCTACTGCCATTCCCATACTCCCATCTACAGATTACTGCCAAACAAATTCCCCTGCCTACTGTACACCTGGTTATTGACCTCTTGTACAAAACTTTTATATATTTTAAGGCTGAAACTTGCATTTAGCCTGGCCTCCTCGAGTGGGACAGACTGTTTTTTGGCCGATCTCACTCCAGTAGGTGCTGCGCCCTCACTACGCTCGGGCTCACTTCGCTCTCCCACCCACATTCTCACCCACCCCCCATATTTCCTTTATACATAGCCACACCATTTTCCCCCCGCCCCTTCCTGTCTCACAAACCAACCCTCTACTATTGCATATTAAAAGCCCCTATACTTACATTACATTACAGCTCCCTTAAACTAGTACTCCCTATTCTTATACTTTTAACCAACATTTCCTCTCATAACTCTACCCCCAATTTCCCTTTAGCCCATACTACCCTGCTCGTTCATAATTTTCCTCTAAATACACTACCCCATCTTACTATCTCAATTTCTCCTCTTACTGTACCAGTTCTCTTCCTACCCCCACTCACCCTCCTTCTCCTTACCCCCACTCACTCTCCTTCTCCTTTTAACCTCCCATCCCTATAAACTTTCCACTATAACAATAACTCCCACATACCCCTATGCAATCTCTCATGATGCTCATCTCCCTATAATCATTTCTTCTTCCATCCTTCCTCTTAACATTCCACTCCCTAAAATAAAATTGACCCCTACTTATCCTTCAACCTCCCTTAGCAAAGCCAAACTCTGCTACTACCTAATACCATTTCAAAAAGTACTACCATCTACTACCTACCCTTCTTCTATCTGGCAATATACACCCTAACCCTGTACCTATCTCCCCCTCTAGTTCATCCATCCCTCCCCCACCAAAAAAAAAAAAAAAAAAAAAACACATTTCCTTCTACTCTATCAACACTCGCAGTATACTAAACAAAGTCTGCAAACTTCATGCCTGGATTACTAATCATAACTCTGATATTGTCTCCTTGACTGAAACCTGGTTAAAACCACATATCCCTGATAATGACATCCTTCCCCCAGGTTATAACATACTACGCCTAGATCGCCCTACCAAAAAAGGAGGTGGCGTAACAATACTTTATGCTAACCATCTCACCTTGACTTTACTACCTAAACCTACCCCATCCTTTGCACCTGCTGAACTGATCATGGCAAATCTAAAAATTAATGACCACACCTCCATTACCATTGCTGCAATTTATATACCCCCAGGTGATAATATCCCCATTTTAGAAAATATCCTCCCCTACTTCTCACACAACTTTCACAATGAAAGTATTATTCTTGGGGATGTGAATATCAACTGGTTATCTATCACTAATGACAATTGAAAAACTAACATTAACCTGTATGGCTTCTCTTAGCTTATCTCCCACCCAACCCATTCTAATAACTCTCACACTACTCATACATTAATAGACTGGATATTAGTATCCCAACCTTTGAAATACCACAGCCCACAAACATTGCCAAACTGCTTAAGTGACCACTCTCCTATAAAAGTGACTATGTTCTCTCCCCAACTTTCAAAGCCACCCAGATACATCACCTGCCGCAAACTCTCAAACTTTAACCCTGACACTCAATGCCCTCCTCTCTGCAGTTGATTGGGACATTCTAAAATACCTCCCATTAGATGAAGCTGTCCTTTGCTTCAACTCTATCTTTCTCAACATACTAGACTCAGTAGCTCCCATTCGTACCATTCACATCAAATCAACAGTCTTACCCTGGCTATCAAAAACTACTCTCAACCTTATGAAAAACAGAGATAAACTTTGGAAAAACTGGTCCCAAACTAAACTTCCTAAAGATCTACAAAAATATGGAGAAGCAAGGAACTTAAAGAAGCATATAAACAAAGACAAAAAGACTTTTACTATAACCCTCCTACTGCACTAAAATCCAACTCAAAAAATGTTGGCACTCAATTAACCAGATGCTCCACCCAGGCAATCCTTCTCCCGCAAACCCATCCCCAGACAACACCACTTTAGAAATTGCCTCCCTATTTAACTCCTACTTTAGAATTTGATAGCTTGGATATGGTGTCAATAAACACACCATCTACTTTAAATCCTCCTGTCACAAATCCTCCTTCAACCAGGTTCACTACATATGACCGAAACCCATTTGACTGAGACCATATGACCGAAAGTTCACTTGACCGAAAATCCATATGACCGAAAACCCAATTGACCGAAAAACAGCACTGGCAGGTATATGCCCTCTTCCCCACTATAGTGTGACCCTGGAGTTAGAATATATTGTTGGGGGGTGGGGGCGCAGCCTCCTCACATTGAGGGGTGTGGGGTCAAAGCCCCCCACCTAGTTTGATCAGATATGTTGTGGTTCGATTCGATATTGTTTAGTGAAACTGAACTTTGTGGGGGGGCTTTGCCCCCCACGCCCCCCCTAACAATATATTCCAACTCCAGAGTCGCACTACAGTGGGGAACAGGGCATATACCTGCCAGTGCTGTTTTTCAGTCATATGGGCTTCGGTCCTTTCGGTCATATGTAGTGAACCCCCTTCAATCACATCCCTCTCCAACTCCTTCTCTCTCAAACCAGTGCCAGCTTCCTTCAAGACTTTACTATCCAACTTAAAATTCCTCCTAACTTTCTGCAACTTGCATTGGAGACCCTTGGCCTACCAGTATCCATTCTAATAAATTGTTCTATCTCAGAAGGAGACGCCCCATCCATTTGGAAGCAGTTTCATACCCTTCCAATACACAAAGGCGGCAACTCCTCTGATATATCTAACTTGCATCCCATTGCTATCCTGTCCCCTCTTTCCAAAGTCCTTGAAAAATGTGTTCACAAAACAGGTCATGTTATATCTTTCTAAGCATAATCTTCTAACTCCTACATGACTTCAGACCTAGACATAGCACTACCACTGCACTCCTATCCTTTCTCCACACAGCCTCTCATGCCAGGGATGACCACAAGCTAGTTTCTTGCTTATTTCCGGATATGTCCAAGGCATTTCATACAGTCTCTCATCTTCTCTTGAATAAACTACAAGAACTAAACTTCTACCCTGAAGCTGTTTCATGGCTCTCTCGCTACCTCTCCAATCGAACCCATTCAGTTAAATGGCAGACCGAACTCTCACCACCTCTACCAGTCCAAATGGGTGTCCCTCAAGGCTCCATTTTAGGACCATTACTTTTCAATATTTTCACTAAATCTGTACACCTCTTCCCCCTTGACTTCCCTAATTTAATATGCTGATAACTCAACCATTACTACTATAGCCAGCTCCCTCTCGGAGCTCCATTCTGCCACCCAGACTGCCTTTAACTCAATAGAATCTTGGTTTACTGACAATCAACTCATTCTAAACACAAAAAAAAAAAAAAAAAAACTGCTACTGTTCCTCCCTAAAACACTATCCTACATCAAATCTACTTTCTCCATTCTATCCCTTAACAACACTTCCATACAAGCAGAATCCAGCACCAAACTCTTAGGAATCTTCATAAATGGCCAATTGAAGTTTGAAATACATATCAATAACTGTATCAAAAAGACCCATCAAAAACTTCGGACTGCTCTACAGATCAAAAAAATTCCTTTCATCTGATGCCAAAATTACACTCTCCCAATCATACCTCCTACCCAGTCTTATGTATGGCTCCCAGAAACTTACTAATCTTGACTCTACCCTTATTGTAGGTGGTTTCAAGCTTGGCAAGAAGATAGATCGATTTGCAGCAAATCAAAACTATAAATCCCATCACTGCATCTCACTTAAACAAATGAACTGGTTAGAACTACCTCACCTCACCTTCTTCTACTTCTACTCCCTCAACTCTCCATTGTTCATTCCATCCTTTACTTGCCATCATACTGTCCAACACTCGCACCACTTATTTCCTACTACTTTCCCTCCAGACAACTCAGAAGCTCTAACCAAAACTTACTCCACATCTATAAACCCAAAATCAAAACTGGATGTAAACTGTATAGCTATCACCCATCTATGGCCTGGAATAAACTACCCCAAGAGGTACGGTCCCTAACCAACACAAAAGTATTCAAATCAGCATTAAAGGAACACCTCAAAATCATAGGTACTGCCACTGTACTCAGCCACCATAAAAATATATTCATTTTATCCCCTAACCCCCTCTTCTAGCTATCATACTATTCTACTTTACTTACCCACTTCTCCTGTAGTTCCACAAAAAATGTTCTAATATCAACCTCCTCTATCTTTTCAAATCTTACTTTCCTATATTAAATTCCTATCCTTATCTAGCCCCCTCCTCCTAGCCCTTCTTCCCTCTGCTTCTTACTTCCAACCACCTCTCTTTCTTTATACCTTTACCAAACCTCCAACTTACCTGCACCCATTTTTCAAATCTTACTTCTTTACTATATGTTATAAGCCTTCATTTAAAACTTCTACTTAATCACATTGTTTTGCTAAGACTGTAAATAGCTGTTTTTTTATCACTGCTGTGATTGTAATGTAATTACTGTAAATAGTTTGTTTATATCTTATTGCTTACTTTATTTGTTACACCATGCTGTATAATCTTTATACTTGAATGCTATATTTTGTACTTTACTGGAGCTTTTCTCCCTGGGTCTCTGCTGAAAAAGGGTACGTGCCCAGCCAGACTAACCTGGTCAACAAATGTAAAATAAATAAATAAATAAATAAATACCAGCAGAAACAGTTGACCCAGACAAAACTATGGCAGAAGGGCAAAAGTATCAAACAATGGAGACAGTAGTGTGTTTTTTTTTTTTAACACCTTTATTTTATTATGACTTCTGACACAGGCAAACTTGCATTTACATACACATAAATCAAACCATATTCACAAGTGCACACTTACAAACATTGTAAGATCTATAGAGATATGTGATGTATAATCTAAACAACATTACATAAATTATTAAATTCCTGCCTTCTCTTAAATCTCATTCCTCCTCAAAAACTTTTCTGCATGTATTGTTCCCACAATTTCTATTTTTCATGGAATTTACTCTTACTCTTTTCTAAAGATACCACTTCTAGTTCTTTATCTTTGTTACAATATTCACAACATCAAGTATAGTTGGTTTAGATTTCCATTTCCTAGTAATTTTTTTTTGGTAGCCACCAGAATTGAAAGTAAGGCCTTATTGTGTCCAGGCAATTCACATCTTGTATCCCAGCTAAAAAAAATCATTCCCTTAGTTACACTCATTTGTTCACACAGTATTCTTAACAGAGTAATCTGTAGGGATCTTGTAAGATCTGTCAAGTCATTACACTCCCAAACACATGCTCCCAATTACCTCTTTCTCTCCCATCACACCTACAAACATTCACTATCTAATTGAGGAAAAAGTATTTGGAGTCTGCTTAAGGTATATAAAGTATCCATGCAAACACTTCCAGACAAAAAATACATATTCTAGACTTTGTTGTATATTTGGGAGCCATACATATGCCCTCCTATTGTTTCTTTGTGAATTGCATATCTAACCACTATTCCAATTTTTCTGACCTCTTCTGATAAGAGTCCTACAGTTATCATGCACTATTTTATATGCCCTGCTAATGAGACAATATGGTGTTTGTGGGAAATAATTATTCACTGTATACTAGGTGTGACACCCGTGCCCTGGCCCAGCAATCTAGGAGCCTCAATCCTCACCATTAACACCAGAGAGGGCATCTCATATATGAGGAAATGATAACAAATACACACAGTAAAGTGCAATTTCCCTTACGAGCACACAGATCAGTCAGTCCGGAGCTGGTTGCTCCCTTGCACTCCAGGTCCCCAATAAGACTCCCCACTGGCTCAACTATAGGGTCCAGATCTCAGCCTAGCTGGCCAAGCTAAAATCTCCAGCACCCTCACTGTCCAACCAGTGCTTCTTGTCCATGCCCAAGTAGCTGACACACACACACACTTTGAGATAAGAGTTTATACAACCACACAGACACTTCTGGTGAAGACCGGCACAGGTTCTCCAGCTGTGCCCTTTTTACCCAGACTATATGGTAGTAATTACTGCCACCACCCAGCTAATACTTATCAGCTACTCAAAGGCCCTTAAAAGGGTGTGCAGTTATTACTGTGCAATATTATTATCCAGTTGGTAAGTGTGACTAATCAGTCAAGGCTTATTAGAGTGGCTTTGTACTGTAATCACTATAAATATGCAATGTGCTCTGGAGCTTAAATTATCTCTACACAAAACAGCCACAGTTAAAAGGTTTTAAAAACATTTAATAATAAATAATTAAAACCACAAGACAATACTTTCTACTACACAGTCAGTGCTGGTCAAGAGTTCAGAGATCACACAGAAATACTTAAAATAAATCAGTAGTACAGTTCTGAGATCACAGAAAAACACAGTCTAATCTTTATAGCTTCTAGCTATCTACAAGAAAACACACTTCTAAAATAACTTACATAAGACAACAGGCAGAGTGCTGAGTTGGATGTTCAGACAAATATGTTTAATAATCTCTGGTCCTCACTGTTTAAATTGAAACTGCAGTTCTGATAAAACATTACATCATTTCACACTTTCCTGGTGTTCCCAGACTGGCAGAAATTGCATTTACATTCTTTTACACTTAGAGCAATAAAGGACATTCCATATGTAAATTCCGGTCATAAACTTTAGCCTTAAAACAATAGGCAGGAAGCCTTCATCTAGCCAGACTGGAGCTGACTTGTAAACATCAAAGGCAGTGATAAAATAATTTTAATTTCAAAGGACCAACAAGAAATGCTTGACTTTGCTTTCTTTGCAGATGGCAATGTTGCCACATTGTTTTAAGTTCAACATTTCACAACCTATTCTTTCATTTAAGAAGGAAGCCTGCATTTCAACATTTCACAGTATTTACAAAATGATAGACTTGTGTACCAAATTCTATTTGACTAGGCTGGCAGCCTTCACCCATCTCTACCAGTCTTCACACTTCGCAGAAGAGAAGCAAATTTATCCCAGCAATCAGGAAATAACAGAGGCAGGTGTGAGAATCAAGCTACTCTATCAAGCAATCTTCAGAATATTTTTTCCTGGAGGATCAAAGTCATGTTTTGATGCAGAGCACGTTAAGGGGGAAATGCAAAGGTTTGCTGAACAAGGGGTGTGCCATCAAACAAGACACTCTGCTTCTCTTTCTGATGGCAAGGCTCATAGAGAGACTTTGCCAGTGAAACCTTTTCCAATGTTCCAAAGGAAAATGCTTGGGAGACATACACACAGGAATTGATTAGCAACACTGAAATTACTGAATAAATGAGAAACTATAAAGCAATCACATTTGTAAAATATGGCTTTACAAGAAAAAGTGGCGGAGAAAGATTGGATTTTTGTTGACTTTAACTTGTTAGGGGACTGACAGGCATATGTTCCACTTCATATCAATAATGTTTGGAAGACTAAAGGGAAAAGGAGAGAAGAAAAGAAAAAGTAACAGTAAGTAAAAATTTTTGTACTTCACAGTATTTGTATAAATATTTGGTGATATAAATTGCATGTCATATAGTAAAGCGTTTTCAGTGATTATTGTATACGATACAAAATTTTCTTTGTTGGTTTAAAGAAATGTAGACATTACAATATAAAAAGTGAAAAAATGCTGGACAAAAGTCAAAAGGTTATAATCTTGGGCTGCTGGGATGGGGTGGGGTGTACAAGTGCACTAAAAATGTAGAACTGAAATGTTTTATTTTACTTTTGCATAGGTGAATATCTAAATGAATGCCCTTATCTTAATCTAACAGGTTTGTTTCTTTCTTTCGGCTTTTCCCAGTTAGGGGTCGCCACAGCAGAACTCCGGTCCACTAATGATTGGCAGTAGATTTTTACGTACTGGCTTACCGGGCCTAATGCACAACCTTCAACAAAGGAATGCCCATTCACGCATGTCACCACACAGAAGACTAACTAACTGAGAATCGAACGGGCAACGTCTAACTGTGAGGCGACAACGCTACCGCAGCAGCTCCACCGCATCATCTTAATCTAACAGGTGTTATGTGTAAATGAGTTGAGTTTTTTTTATTTTAACGAAGAACTACAATGTAATGAATTGTTTTTCTTTAAGCAAATAAATATTCAGTGCCAGATGAGAAAACTACAGCTAAGGGTATATACAGCTACATGACCAAGAATCAGCCAGAATTATTTTAAAATCCAACTTTAAGCGCAAAAGCACATAAACGCACACATTAAAACCAGCGTTTTCATTTGACTCACTTCATCAGATGTGGGTCAGAGAACAATTAATGACTTTTATAATCCTCTAGGAGGTTAATTATCCAATAAAAAACATCCGATTTAAAACATCATTAATCCTCATGAATATTCATGTTAAAACCTTGCATGCAGAAAAAACTACCAACCATACAACTTTGTATAAAATGTTCATAAATATTAATAAACTAAACACTTATGGACACAGACAAGTATGAAAGTGTATCAAGAAATCAAGTAAATATTTCTTACAGTAGAATAGATGGAGTTCTTTCTGACTTTTTAATGGAGGGGTTAACAGACGTCAGTACCTACAACTATCTTAAAGTTGAGAAACCTAAGATCCCCACAATCGTTGGGATACCCAAAACTCATAAAAATGAAACTGATCCTCCACTGAGACTGATGGTCTCAGCTGAGGGGTCCAAAATGTTACCTTTATCTGAATTGGTAGATTCTAAGTTAAAAAATATTTGGTTAAAAAGAAAAATATTTTAAAAGATTCCTGGGATCTACTTAGGCATATACATAATGGTTTGCTCAACAAAGATTTAACATTCATTACAACTGACATCACTGACCTCTTCACATGCATTCCCCACTCTGAAGGGATGCAGACGTTAGAAGAAATTGTATTTGGGGAAACAGAAATGTCACAGGCAGATAGGTTGGTGTGCCTTAACCTGATGGAATTAGTTTGAAATAAATGAAATTGTATTTTAAAAGGAGAATTGTACCAACAGGTTAGAGGGGTGGTGATGGGAGCTGCATGCGCACCCACCTATGCTAATTTAATTTTAGCTAAATGGGAAGAAAAATATGTTCTGGACTCCATGTATAAAGATTGTTGGAGCCTCTACAAAAGGTTCCTGGATGACATCTGCATTTTTTGGGTGGACAATAAGAATAGAATTCAGGAATTTGTTGATTTTTATACATACCACCACCCCATTTCTCAAATTCACCTTCAACGTTTCTGACGAAAAACTACAATATTTAGATATAGAAATATATAAAGAAAGTAACAGGGTCAGTTCAAAGGTGCATAGAAAAACACCTTTACTAACTCATATTTGCACTATAAGAGTGCTTATCCTTCTCATTACAAGAGAAATATAGTAAAAGGGCAGTATGTAAGGGCAAGTCATATGACTTCTGACACCAAGGACTTTGTGAATGAGTGCAATTTTCTCAAGGGATTGTTTTCAGCAAGGGGCTATCCAAATGAGTTCCTTGAAGAAATTACAAAACAAGTACAGGAAGGTAGAAATGACAAATATAAACCTATCCTTGGTCAGCCCTTAGTTGAGAACCATAGTACTGACTCCTCACAGCAGAACCAATTTAGTAAAGCAATGGTGCTAGAATACAATGCTAGAAGTGGATTAGTAAGGAGAATTATCAGTGATGAGTGGGAGAAATTCAAAAATCTCACGGATGTGGAACAAATAACCAAAACAGAGCGGCAATTTGTATATAAAAACTCGCAAAGTGTGAAAAATGCCTTAGAAAATGACAAAAAAAAGAGGCAAATGGAAGGAAGAAAGTTGGTACCTACAAATGTGGACGATGTTCACAATGTAGGTTTATAACGAATAAGGAAGAAGTAATTTTAAACAGTGGAAATGAAGTAGTAAAGGATATTTTAACTGCGACTCAAATGGGCTTATTTATTTAGCTCTGTGTGAGCTATGTCATTCTTTTTACATGGGCAAAACTGAATGTAAGCTAAAAAGGAGGATATACAAACATCTATATGATATGCAAAACAGGAAGGAAACAAATGCCCATTTTAAACATTCTTTAATATGTGTCAATGCTAATTGTTCCTTCTTTGTGTTGAAATAGGTCAAAAAAGATGTTAGAGGGGGACGATGGGAAGAGGAAAATAGAATATAAAGAGCTCAGGTGACAAATAACACTTCAAGCTACATCCCCTCCAGGTTTAAATGAGAATATGTCTCTTGTACCCCTGTTGAAACGAAGGGCAGCTAAATTATAGGATTATATAATAAGGTTCTAGCTGCTTGTGTGTATTTGATGCTTTTCCTTTTCTTTCACATTTTAATGCAATTTTAACTTAAACCACTAGAGTGTGCTAAAAACATTTTACTTTTATTTTAATACAAATTGTTTTATTTAAATTACTTAAGTTATGCAAGACATTTAAGCATTTTATGGTTTTATAAATTCATGTGATGTATTTAAGTTTGTAAAATGTATATAATGTTTTTTAATATTTATGAACATTTTATACAAAGTTTTATGGTTAGTAGTGTTTTTTTCTGCATGCAAGGTTTTAACATTAACATTCATGAGGATTAATGACGTTTTAAATTGGATGTTTTTTATTGGATAATTAACCTCCTAGAGGATTATAAAAGGCATTAATTGTTCTCTGACCCACATGTGATGAAGTGATTCAAACGAAAACGCTGGTTTTAATGTGTACGTTTATGTGCTTTTGTGCTTAAATTTAAGATGGATTTTAAAAGAATTCCAGCTGATTCTTGGTCCTGTGGTGCCTTGGATTGTCTTACTAGTTTCTTTTGGTACCTGGTGGCTGTTTTTTCAAATTAACTACAGCTACAGCTAAGGGTAGCTGTAGCTTGTACATTGTATGCTTATTCCATGGAAACAAAATGACTAAAGCTGAAGGCAATAACTAGAAGTGTGGACATTTAATTGTATGTTTCTGTCAGTAAACAGAAGGTACAATAGCAAGCAGCTCAGTAAAAAAAAACATTTGAAATTATTGGACATGAATAATGTATTTATTTATCAGAAAAGCTGCAATCGTAATGTATTTACTAGAACAGTGTATGAATTAGTTTTATTTAAAGATAGCCACAACATTTAACTTAAGTCTACATGTTATTTTTTTCTGAAAGCATACAAGTTGTTTTTCACATCTGAGAGGAATAAAAAGATATGACAAGAACAAGCAGCAATTTGTGCAAGTAGGAGCACAGGCTGCAACATGCAGCTTAGCATGGATAACCTTATTTTGGGCTAATTATTACCTGTGGGAACAGCTGTCGATTTGGGACAGTTAACCCATCTTATAGGAGCAAACTTAATTATTTGAAGATGTACTTAGCTTTGGGTGTTTGCGTTCAGTTAATAGGTTATGGGAGGGCTTTTATTTTTCTGCTTGAGGGTTACATGAAAACAAAAAAGTGCAACATAGGTTCAAAATGGAGATATCAACAAACAACTGCATGATCAACCTGCCAAACATTAGTGGGTGCATGTGACACAAAAGCTGGAAACAGACATTTAAAAAAGCTGTTGTATATAATTGGTGGGAATAATGACATTATTTTTGAATATGAATAGCCTTGCAGGAACAAACAAAAAGGTACCAGTTTAAAATTATATTAAGAAAAGCAAAGTGCAAATAGCAACACTACAGAAGTCACATTTGGGAAGAAGTGAGCATGTGAATTGGATAAAGGATTTAAGGATGGATTTTCAGCAGAAGATCAGGGACAAAGGAAAAGGGAGTGCTTTTACTAATTGCTCAAGGAGCTCCAATAGTGACAGAAGAAGGGAAAAAGATGAAAATGGTAGATTTGTGATAGTAAGGGTTACCAGCAAGAAAGGAGAATTATGCTGGCACATATTTATATTCCACCCAAAACTGCTATTATGGAACTAGACTCATTACAGCTGAGTGATGCCGCCAGGTGTGTCTGTAGTTACAGCCTACTGATGCCTCTATGTAACTAATATTGCTTGTTAATATACAAAGTATTAAAAAATTTCAACTTAAAGCTTAATACAATGACAAACACAACTGTATTGATAGTTGACCTTTGCCTAGTGCAGATAAAGACATAATTGTTGTTAAACTTTATGACACTATACATGAATATTATTTGATGTTTTTTTTAAATATCTTAACAACCAAGAAGCACAGACAGACCTGCTTAGTCTCGTATGAAAGCTCTCAGCTGGATAGACAAAGTGCTACTAACAGTATGTGCACAACCTGAGTGGCTGCTGAGATATTGTATGTGGTTTACAAAATATTACAGTGAGTTTATTATAACTTATAAAATCCAGTTTATCACCTAGAACCTAAAGAATACTATCAATATAAATAGTTTGTGCTGAAGAGTTTGCCATTTACACTTCTTTAGCAACCCTATGGTTAGTTCCACAGATATGAACATTTGAAATGTGAGGGCAATTTGATTCAATCAGACAGGTTACACTCCACCCACTGGAAGTTGCAGAGCAAAACTTCCAGAATTCCATTGAAGGGAATGAGTTAAGACAACATTTGGAAAAAGAATTAGCTTTCACCAGGGAATATTACTTATAGATAAGGAAAGGAACTTTATTTGCAACAGTGAGGATGTATCTGGGGGAACAGAAGGGAAAATTAACAAAAGAGGGTAGATTTCTGTAGAAATGTATAAATATGCGAATTCAGTAGAAGGAACTCCGAGAATTTACATATTCCCCAAGGTATAATAACTGGGCTAGACCTGACAGAAATTGTATTTCACAGGAGCATGTGTATTTAATTAAAAGCTTGACACACACACATTCAGTAATCATTTTAGATCATGTGCCAATAACAAATAAGAAAAAAAATGCAGGGTAATGAAGTAAAAATTGGACACTGGCCCTTCCCCACCTATCTGTTAAAAAGAGGAATTTCAGGAATGGGTAGTGGAAATTATTGGACAGTTATTAGGGAAGACAGAAATTTCTTCAGAAGTTATAGCTAATTAGTAGGATAAGAATGAAAGTGGAGTTTAAAATTGGGTAGAAATTAAGAAATATATGATTAAGAAATTACAGGAATCATTTAGAATGGTTGACAAAAGCACTGTAGTACAAGGAGAATCTCACAGAACAAGACAAGGTGCAGCTACAGAGTGCTAAAGAGAAAATAAGGAAGTATCCGGATAACATGCACAAGTTTAGAAAGGCTGCCATTAAGCAACTGTTTTTAAACACCTTTATTTAATTATCATTTGTGATATAGACCCATATTAACAAGTTCACATTTACAAACATACATCAAATATATTGTTCTAAACCATATTGGGTTGGGAGGGTGGCCTAATGGTTAAGGTGTTTGCCTTACAAACACAAGGTGCAGGGTTTGAGTCTCACAAGGGATAATTGGCTAGGCTTAAAATGGCTTGCAAGGGCAGTTAGCTTAGTACTAATCTATGAACCTATGAACCTATATAAACCAAAGCAACATTACACAAATTGTTCAGTCCTTGCCTTCACTTACACCTCATTCCTCCTCCAAAACATTTTTCTGCACATATTGTTCCCACAATTTACATTTTTTCTATGTAATTTACTGCTATTAAGCAACTGTTTCTTTAATAATAAACTACAGGGCACAAAAACTCTTAGCATAATGACTTAGGCAACAGAAATATAGGTTTGTTGCCAAACTTGGGGAGGCTATAACAAGAAAAATAACCAGAGATCTGTAGAGGTACTGGAGATGTTTCAGAAAGTTTATGAAAATGTGTATTAAAACATTGAAATGTAAAAATCAACAACAAACCCAAATGGAAATACTTAAAGGAAACATTAAAATATGCTAAGGTTAGAGGCAGAAAGGCTCAGCAACTAAGCAGTTAAAACAGGAGGAGAGGAGATAAAAATTGTGACATATAATCAGCAGGGAAGTCTCCAGAAACAGATATTATTCCTCTGGAAGTTTAGAAGTTATAAAGGGAAGAAAGAAGATATGGCTTTGTTTAACTGTATTTAAATAGGAGGGAAGCACCAACATACTGAAGAAAGCTATGAAAAGACGGTAAGACCCATCACTCTCATTTCAATTTATAACCATGGTTATGAATTGTTTATGTCTATAATAGCTAAAAGAATGGCAAAGGTGTTGCCAGAATTGATAGATAGGGATCAGTGTGGTTTTTGGAGGGGAAGTAAACATTTGACAACATTAATAGAAAAATGATGATCCAGAGGGAAGCAGAATGCAAGACAACACCTGTGTTGGTGGGTCTTGGTACAGAAAAAGCATTTGATAGAGTAAGTGGGATTTTATCAGTAGTGCAATGGATGCATTCTTTACAACTGCAGAGATATTAGCTTATTTGTTTTCCATTGGTAAATGTTCAGTGGAATCAACATATCTGAAGCTGAGGGCAGATGTGCATTCTTTTCACAGTGAAATTTACAAAGACTCATTGCGGAGTACATTTCCACAGACACGGAGACTAAGAGGTCTGCAGGTGCAAGCAGTTAATCTTGTGAATTCTGAGAATTCTTTGCGGAGGGAAATGCAAGATTTAAAGGTACAATGGCAGCGAAACAATTAAGTATGAAATTATGAGAAGTGAATGAGAACAATCTCAAAACTTTAATGCATTTAAAAGAACAGCATACAATTTAGTTCTTTTTAAAGATAGCCCGCTCACTTTTTTAGGGGTAAAAGATAATGTTTTCTGAAAGCATACAATCTGTTTTTCATAGAACAGAAGGGGAGATAGGGAAAAGAGCAGACATCAGTGTAACTGGTTAATTCCCCATCACTGGAGTGAGGGACAGCCAGGAAGGGGAAAAGAGCAGACATCAGTGTAACTGGTTAATTCCCCATCACTGGAGTGAGGGACAGCCAGGAAGGGTCATCTTCTAGACAGCCAGCAGGGGAGGTCTGCATTTTCTTGTTTTCTCCCCAACCCTAATGTTTGTAATCATGAATAAACAATGGCAAAAGGCATACAACCGGCCATCCATACACAGGTGATGTCCCCTCTCTTCTGCAAGGGGTGTTCTTTCCAAGCAGCCAGGTCACATTTTTTTGCAGCATGAGTGATGGTCTCTCAGCCTTCCACAAGGAAGATCATATGGTAAAGCTTCCAGTATTTGTCCCTTTGATGCATAATTTGTTTTGTTTCTCTGGATAGCAAGGAGCAGTAATAGTTTTTATCCATTTGTTTCTTAGTGGGGCTAGAGTGTCTAGGAAGATAGCCATCTTTGTCAAGAGGAAGGGTTTTTAGAATATTTCAAATCATTTGTTTGAGAATGTTGGGGAAAGTTTTGGGGTTGAATTTGCCAAGGCTGAGAGTGAGAATGTACTGATGCTGATGTGGGGTAGAGGTGGTTGCACGGTGAAAGCTGGGAGGTGGTCACTAATGGTATCAGCGATTTTGCAGAGTTAGTAATTTTATTTATATATAATTATTGTTATAATATAATATAACAAGAGGGTAGTTTTCTGTAGATATTTATGAAAATATTTCATATGGAGATTTGAATAGTATGAACTCAGATAATTTACATATTCCCCAAGGTACAATAACTGGGCTAGACCAAAGAGAAATTATATTTCACAGGAACATGTGCATTTAATTGAAAGGGTCAACACAAATCCAGTAACTACTAAGATAAAAATGCAGGGTAGTGAAGTAAAAATAAGACACTGGCACTTTTCCACCTACCTGTTAAAAAGAGAAGAGTTTAAGGAATGGATAGTTGAAATTATTTGAAAGTTTAGGGAAGATTATAGGTTCTGAAGATATTTTTGAGGTTGACAAAATAATTGCAGAATACGGGAAATCTCACAGAAGAGCAGGAGCAAATGTAGAGTGCTAAAGAGAAATTAAGGGATTATCTGGATAACATGCAAAAGTTTAGAAATATTGCTGTTAAGCAACTATTTCTGACAACTCCAAGGCACAAAAACTTTATGCACAATGATTTAGGCATCAGAACATTGGAAAGGTTGTTGCAAAACTTAGGGAACCTATGACAAAAATAAACAGACATCCTGTAGAGGTTTGAAAGATGTTTCAGAAATTTTATGGAAATCTGCTTAAAGCAGAGAAATGTGAAACTCAAGAAAGAGTATAATGGAAATATTTATGAAGGACTTAATTATGCCGTTAGAGGTAGACAAGTCTCAACAACTAACAGTTAAGATGGGAGGTGATGAGATAAAAAAAAAAAATGTGTAATCAATATTGAGGAAACCCGCCAGAAGAGATGGTATTCCTGTGGAAGTTTGTAAATTAGGAGAGAAGAAAGTGATAAAGATCTGGAATAGTTTGGAAATTTTGTTTGACAGTATTTTAAAAAAGAGGGGAAAACACCCAACATCTTGGAAGAAAGCTATGGTGGTCGTTTACCTGAAGATGGCGAAGAACCTTCAGACCCAGCTTCATACAGACCCATTTCAATTTTAAACCACAACTATAAAAAGTGTTCACATCTATACTAGCTAAAAGAATGGCAATGAAGCTGTCAAAATTAATAGATATGGATCAGTGCAGTTTTAGGGAAGGGGGGGGGGACATACATTTGACAACATTAATAGAACACCGATTATCCAGAGGGAAACAGAATGTAAGAAATCTCTGTTAGTGGATCTTTATGCAGACAAAACATGCGACAAAGTAAGTTGAGATTTTATGAGTAGGTATTGGAAGCATTTGCGTTCCCTGGTATAATAAGGTTAATTAGAAGGATATACAAAGAATCAGAGGCAAGAATTAAAAATGGAAAGGCTCCTCTCAGATAAGCTGTGTTTGAACAGAGAAAACAAACAGTCAGGGTATCCTCTTTTCCTTTTATTTTCTTTATATTTAGAGACATTGGAGAAGAAAGACAAGGACTCAGAAACATAAGGATATAATCGGTATGGTAATTAACATTAGTTGGCTTTATTTCCAGATATAATTTTGTACCCAATAAATCCAAAAAAGGACATCTCAGTGTTGTGGAATGTTCTGAAAGAGTTTCAAGTCTTTTCAGGTTCCGGGTTATAAAATGAATGAAGATAAAACAAAGGCTATAGCCATAAATTTTGTACCCACATACAAACTGATTCAGTAATACCTGTACTTACAGTGACATGATAAAATTAATTACTTAGGAGTACTGGTTAAAAAGGATTCTGGTATGGCAGCTAAGGAACAGACTAAACAAAGGACAATACAAAAACTGAGAAACTGGAAGCTTGTATTTATGAATCTAGACAGAAAGGTACAAGCAGTGAAAATGCTTTAGTTCCTTTAGTTTTATATACAGGTCGGAAAATATTTTTTATCAACCAGAGAAGTTGTGGGCAGTAATTTAAACAGTTGAAAGATTTTATCTGGGAGGGTAAGAGGGTAGCTCGCATTCTTACCTACAGTCAATCCAATATAATAGCTAAACTTGAAACCATGTACAACAAAATAGTCAGATTTGCCGTCTACCTTCCCTACCACTCTTCACCACTGCATAGTTATAAAAAACCTCCAATGGCTACAATTCTGCAACCAACTCCATCTCACCAACTCTCTCTTAAACCAGTCCCCCACTGCCCTACCCTCTCTGACTCCCTTACTCACCCAAGCACAACCTACACAGTATAGAACTACACCTCTTAGACATCTACAAACCAAACAAAAATATTGGAAAACTTCTATACAGCCACTCTGTCACCACTGCCTGAACAAAGTTCCCCTTTCTCTAAGACCAAACAGTAACCCCCTCAATTTCCAAAAACTTCTAAAGGACTGATTTACTAAATCCTGGACCTCTTCTTGTCCCACTCAACCTAAACTACTCCTTCGCCACTCCCCCTCCCCTGCTCAGCTCATTCACTTTCCCACAGTCTGCTCTATTTGCCCTTCGGAAGTCTTCCAACTCAGTATTGCCTCTGTTGGGAATGATCATTCAGAATATAACATTCACATTCATATCATATAGTTAATTTGTATCATGGCGGTTTTAAACCACAACTTTGCTACTGTACTTAATACATTCATATACAAGATGTATTTTTCTTTTACAAGTATGTATGTATGTATGTATGTATGTATCTGTATGTCAATATCTTGAGAAATCTTGTTCGTTATGCAACTTTCTGTGGAGCTTTTCTCCTTGGGTACCCACTGAAAAAGGGCTCTGCAGCCCAGTCGAACCAACTCGGTTACCCAAAGTCAACCAAACCAAAAGTCAACCAAATGTGGCACATCTCTGAAAAATTACTCAGGAAGCTTCAACAGCCACTGAAACATGGTTTTGTAACTCAACTCATGCTCAATCCCCCCTCAACCACCACAAAAAAGAAATTCCTCCTAATTCACTCCTTCATGAAAAAACAAAATTAAAAAAAAATCTTCTTTCTTAATATAACCATTGAAAGTCAATTCTCATAGAAAAGTTTAGGGATGATAATCTTACATTTGACCTGCATATACAACATTGCATAAAAAAAAAATTCACCAAAAACTACTGACCATTTATAGTGCCAAAAACCTTCTCATCGACGCAATTAAAACTACACTTGCCATTACTTATCTCCTCCCCTCATTTCTTTATGGCACTCCCATCTTTACAAACATCAAGGCATCACAATAAGCTAAACATGATCAATGCTACAATAAATTGGCTACATTTGCATCAAATACCCATATCAGAACCAATCACTGTATAGCACTAAAAAGTTTAAATTGTTTAGAACTGCCCTTCAGCTAACATATACACAGCTTCTTGCTACCTGTAAAACAGAAAGGGCATGACAAATCCTCCTAACTCAAGAGGAAGATAGTGCGTTAAGTGCCTTACCTGTAGATTTATGGTCAAAAGGTAAAGGGGATGTGGGACTGATGAAAACAGCAGGTGAAGTTTGTATAACTCCAAAGTCAGGTTTTAGACCTCGTAAGCACCAATACCCGCTAAGTAAACAAGCAGAGGAAGGAATTAAGCCAGTCATTGAGCAGCTAAAACAGGTAGGAATTCTTGTTGAATACCCAGATTTGCCCTGCAATACTCCATTGTTTCCTGTAAAGAAACTGGATGGGTCATGGAGGTTGGTTCAGGATTTACAGGCAGTTAATTCAGCTGTGATCCCAAGAGCACTGGTGGTCCCTGACCCCTATACATTACTTAATGATTTACTACCTCTACATTACTTAATGATTTACTACCTCAGAACAGATATTTTTCTGTTATAGATATAAGCAATGCTTTTTTCTCCATACCACTACATAAGGAGAGTAGATTTTGGTTTGCATTCACTTATCAAGGTAAAAGATACACCTACACCAGATTGCCACAGGGTTATTGTGAGAGTCCGACAATATTCTCACAAGAAATGGCTGCAAATTTAGCTCAGTTTGTTCCCCCAGAGGGAAGCCAGGTTCTGTTGTATGTAGATGATATTTTGTTGGCCTCACCCACGCAGGAAAGTTGTAAAAGGGATACCCTTGCCCTTCTTAGTTTTTTAGCTGAGCAAGGACATAAGGTAAATAAAGAAAAGTTACAATTGTGGCAAGCACAAGTAAAGTACTTGGGTTATTTAATTTCGCAGGCAGGCAGACAATTGGAGAAAAAAAGAAAACAAGCAATTCTTGAGGCACCTATGCCTACAACTAAGCAGGAGATGATGTCCTTTTTAGGTGTGACTAATTTTTGTAGAAGTTGGATCCCTAACTATGCTGAGGAAGTAGGGCCATTGACCGCACTAATCTACGACACTCCCATGGCAACTCCCATGGCAGCTAAAAATTATATACACAGTGGACAAATACAGCAATACAGGCATTTAATAGAATTAAGCAATTGATAGCAGGATCCTCTGTTTTGGGTTTTCCGAACTATTCTAAGCCGTTTATACAAATGGTTGATTGTAAGGGAGGATATATGACTTCGGTTCTGGTACAAGTACATGGGGATAAACAGAGACAGATAGCTTTCTACTCCTCCAGATTAGATCCTGTTGCAAGGGCATTGCAGCATTGTGCTCAAGCTGTAGTGGCAGCCGCCATGGCAGTACAAGCCTCAGCATCATTAGTTTTGTTTCACCCATTACAATTGCGGGTTCCACATTCAGTAGCTACTATACTTTTGCAAGATAAGATAACCTTTTTATCTCCTAGTCGACATATGTCATGTATGACAGTGCTGCTGACACAGCCTCATATGACCATAGAAAGATGTACTACTCTTAATCCGGCAACACTTTTGCCGACTCCAGAAGAAGGTACTCCACACGTTTGTTTAGAGAGCATTCATGACAAAGTGCTTCCCCGACCAGATTTAACGGATATTCCGTTGGTAGATTCTGATCTCGTTTTGTTTGTAGATGGATCAGCAAAGAAGGACACTGTAGGAAAAACACTAGTAAGGTATGCAGTCACCACAGAAACTGAAGTTTTGGAGGCAAAAAGATTGTCAAACATTTATTCTGCACAAGCAGCTGAGTTGGTGGCTTTGACTCAAGCTTGTACCTTAGGGGAGGGTAAAAAAGTGACAATTTATACAGATAGTCAATATGCTTTCTCCACTGTACATGTTTTCGCTCCACAGTGGAAGAATAGGGGAATGGTTACTGCAACAGGAAAACCAATAAATCACAGAGATTTAATTTTACAGTTGTTAGATGCAGTGCAACTACCACTTCAGATGTAAATGTTCCGCACATACCAACAGAAAAGATGGTGTCTCCAGGGGAAATGCACTTGCTGATATGGCTGCAAAAAAGGCAGCTCAAGAAAATGATTTGCTTTTACATGACAATGATTTAGAGCCCGGACACCTCTTAGACTTAGAGACACTAAAAGTAATGCAAACATTGACAACACAGAAGGAAAAATGTCATTGGGTAAAATATGGTATTACTCAACAGGATGGGTTGTATAGGGCATCAGATGGCAAAATGGTATTACCCTCAAACCTTTTTAGGTATGCGGCATTGGTTAGCCATGGACCTGCCCATGTAGGAGTGCAGACGATGATTCAAATAGTGTCTAAGGTGTTTTGGTGTAAGGGGTTTTCAACTTATGCAAAGCAATTCTGTTTATCTTGTTTATTATGTGCAAAGTATCATGCTCAGGGGGGAGTTAAAAAGTCTCAGCAGGCATTCCCCACTCCTCCATATCCATTCCACACACTCTGTATGGACTTTATTGAATTGACACGGGAAAAAAGTTCTGTTTAGTCATTATTGATGCTTTTTCTAAATGGGTAGAAGCTTTTCCAGTAAAGCACCCGAATGCACAAACAGTAGCAAAACTTTTGACTACAGAAATAATTCCCCAATTTGGTTTGCCAAGATGCATTTACAGTGATAATGGGTCTCATTTTGTTAACCAGATTGTTCAGAAGTTGGGTCAAGTGTTTCAAATTGATCTTAAATATCATTGTGCTTACCATTCCCAGTCAGCTGGACTGGTGGAAAGACACAACGGTGTCTTGAAGAGTAAGCTCCACAAACTGATGGCAGAAACACATAGATCATGGACTGCGTGCCTTCCTTTGGCACTCCTGTATATGCGAATCTCACCCTCCTACAAAGGACTTACACCATTTGAACTTTTGTTTGGGAGACCATATTACGTCCCGCAGTGGCAAGGATTGTTGCCAGTGGAACGTGAGGGGGGGTGAGGATCTAGCGGATTATATAAAGAAGCTGCTAAATGCCAAATCTCTTGTAACCAATGACTCCTTTGCAGATTCCAGAAATGAAACCTTGTTAAGTGTGGCACCCAGGGACTGGGTGTGGATCCGAATTGTGAAGAGAAAGAATTGGTCATCCCCCCAGGTGGGAAGGCCCATACCAAGTACTTATCTCGACACCTACAGCTGTAAAGATCGCTGAGAGGACTTTGTGGATTCATATCACCCACTGTAAAAAACTCAAGACTCTTCTTTCTGCCACTGATATTGGTCAAACTTCACCGGACCTCTGAGCGCAAAGTCTGGCTACAAAGGGGGATTAGCCCAATAGGGGTTAGTTAGTCTCAAACCCAGTGAAGAAACCAATGGCGCAAGGTAGTCCTTAGGGAGGATGGCCATGTTCAACTGGTACTTGAACTGTTACATGATGATGATTTTGGTGGCGAAAGTAAATATGTCCATGCGAGAAGGAACAGTTGCAAGAGAAAAAGGAATGGTGGTGCTGCAAGCACAAAGAGGTGTTACTACTGTGTGGTGAAACTTTGTGAAGGAATTTTGGACTGTTCTAAATGGAACAATGATAATTTCTTGACTCGTGCAAAATACTTGTGCAATAGAGACTGTACGTCTTGGTCAAATGTTTGGTGGTCAACAGATGTGAATGGATGGGAAACAAGTGGTGCAGTGATACCAGAGAGATAAAAGCAGGCAACAAAGAATAAAAATTGTGCATTTCCAAGGTACTGAAGTAATTACTATAACCATTGTGTCACCACAAGAAAATGATTCAGGAGTTTATGGAATCGGAGTGTCTCTTCCAAATGGAACTGATCCTTTGGGGACCCTCCAACTTAAAGTACAAAGCCTTAAGAATGCGACAAGTAAAGTAGATTTTGCCTTCACAGAAGAAGGTGGTTACTCGAGACGGGATTCGTACATCATAATGAATGGTTATCTTGGGTTAGATATAGTACCCGAGAGGCACATTGTGAGAACTGTGTTTCTTGTGCTGAAGGTAAACAGCAACTAGCGACAGTCCCATTGATGCGAGATGAAGGTAACCTAACGTGTCTGTTGAAATTATTCTTCAACAAAACTGAAGATAAATGCAAAAATGAAACTCAGAGTTTTCCAGTCATAAGCAAAGTTGAGAAACCGCCTGCAGCGATTTCCTATCCAGGTTCGTATATGTGCATTTCCAGAGATGGCACAGGGAAGAATTATGGCAATATGGGACAGAACTATTGTAATGTTACTGTGAATGGCAATGAAAATCATTTCTGGAGAACCAAACTCAGTTTAGCAGACGTATGGTGGTTATGTGGAGACAACAAACTCAGATCAAGGCTTATGATTCCCTGGAAGGGAACTTGTGCACTTGTACAGTTAATTCTGCCATTCTACATTTTCCCAGTTCCAGCAAGCAGTTTCGTAAGAGAACCTGAAATAAAGCCGAAGTGGTTGAGTAGGAGAAAAAGAGAGGCACTGAAGCAATCCTTTGATAACAGTGTCTACATCGATAGCATTGGCGTACCAAGAGGCATACCTGATGAATACAAAGCGATAAACCAAATAGCAGCTGGTTTTACATCCATCTTTGTCTGGATTCAATCTAATAAGAATGTGGACTGGATCAACTACATTTACTATAACCAGCAGCGTTTTGTGAACTATACCAAAGATGCATTGAAAGGAATTGCTGAACAACTGGAGGCCACTTCGCAAGTGGCATGGCAGAAGCGAATTGCATTGGATATGCTCCTGGCCAAAGAAGGAGGAGTTTGCAAGATGTTTGGGACTTTCTGTTGTACGTATATTCCAAACAACACTGCGCCTGATGGAAGTATCACTTGAGCTTTGAAAGGTTTGGAGATGTTATCCGAAAAATTGGCAGAGAACTCTGGGGTAAGTAATCCCTTTACAGACTTTCTACAAGCGTGGTTTGGAAAATGGAGTCATCTCATCAGCAGTTTCCTGGTGTCCGTTGGAGTCGCTGTGGCTATCGCGGTGGTATGTGGTTGCTGTTGTATACCCTGTATCAGAGGTCTTCTACAAAGACTGGTTGATACTGCTGTTACAAAGACAATGTACCAGCAATTGCAACAGACTGGTTAAAGTGAATACATTGAAATGTGACTTTTTGCAAATGTTTTTGAAGTTTAAAAGTTTGTCTTGCCAATGAAGTAATGTATGCAAAGAAACACTTAGTTTTTACCATATATTGCTGAAATAAAAAGACAAATAAAAAGTGTTTTCAGGGGGGAAATGTTAAGAGAAAAAGTTTTAAAAACATACTGTTATTTGTCTTTTTCCTCTTCTTGCAAAGTGAACATGTTATTTGTTGGGATATGCCTATCAAAGACGGGCCTCATCTGTGAACAAAATGCAGCATTGCTTATGAACCTGAATAATAACTGTTTTCTGCATTTCAGAATAAAGAGACTTGGTTATAGCTTAGTGAAGCCTGGGATAAGGACACACGGCCGAGTAAGAGTTAATTTACTGAAGCAGGCTGTGTGTCCTGGAAAATTTGAGCTACCATTGTTGAACTGAACATTCTGTGCTTCTTGAACATTCTGTACTGACTGTTGGTTTGAGGTGATATGTTGGTTTGAGGTGATATGTGATAAACATGTTTACCACAGGTGTTTTTCATAGCCAACTGTCAACGGTCAGAAATGTAACAAAAAGTTGTTTTGCTTGCAGTATAAATGTTGATGTCAGTAAACAAGTTGACCAGAGGAGATCATCTTGGCCAACATGCTGTGTAATCTGGTTAGCTGCTAATAAAGAAGTTTTTCATCACCTGAGGTAGATGCGACTCGTTTGAATTTTTCTTCTGACATCCTCCACCAAAAGAACCCAATTTTAACATTGTCCTCAAGAGAGCTTTTGTTTTTCTTTAATGTATACCAACAGTTCTAATCTAAAATACACTGTGAACTACATTTTATTCCATAACTTTTTTTTTTTTTTTTTTTTTTTTTTTTTTTTAAGAAACATAAAGGGTAATATCCAATACATTAAAGTCCGTTATAGCTCATCATCATAAGAATTTTAAAGTTAATGCATTTTTGAGAAGTGTAGGTCTATTTTTCTTTATTATCAATGTTAAAGTTATGCATTGTTTTTTGGAATCTTTCCATAATTTAATCATTTGTTAATCAGAATATTTGTGCAAATGTTAGAACTGGACCTTATTTGAATGTTTTTATGGTTAAACTGTACATTAGGAAACTGAGGTATATATGATGACTCAATGGAGTGTTACAGACTATTTGTTACACTGTGGTCATTGCTCAGAGGTTGGCTTCCAATACTTACTAATTGTACCTGTCATTGTAATAAAGTATTTTCAGTCATTTGCTAGGCTCTATTCAAGTTAGTCTCAAACACTTAATAGTGGTTAAATGCTTTATTCCACTAGTTATATACTTGGACTACAAGTAGCCTGTTTATTTATTTTGTTGATAAATGTATCAAATATGCATTAACAATATAACTCTCTCTCAAGGAAGTTGTATGCTGAAGACCTATACTAGCTGCAATTATCCAGTGGAGCAAGTCTAATGGTCATTTAAGTATTTGTTTAGTTTCATGATTTAAACATGGACAAAACAATGTTAATTGTAGTCCAATTTGCTTAAACAGTTTATGAAATTCAAATATATTATTTTTATTACTTAGTGACAACGTACACACTACTCTACTTAACTAGCTATTCAGAATTTTAATTATATGAATACATGTTTATGAATATTCAAATAAAGTTGACGTTATACGTTTTAATGATTTAATAATTACAGAATTCTCACTTTCAAAGTTAAAGGTCTTAGGTTATTGGATTACTCCAATATGGATTTTAAAAATTTACAACAAAACAGTTCCTGAAAAAAGCTTGGTTGCTTCTAATTAAATAAACCAAAGCCTGCCACATGATAAATCACGTGGCCACATCACTGTTAAAAATACTAAATCCAACAAATATATGAGAACAGACATCCAGAAAATATGCAATAACCATATAAATAATTTTATAATTCATTAAAAAGTCAATAAAATACATTCATTACCTTAAAATAGTTTTAACTTATGAATGAACGTGATAACAACTTTAGAATACTGGTGATTTTCATTGAGCCCAGAGAACTTAACAGCATTTAGTTTGAGCCCAGAGAACTTAACAGCATTTAGTTTCAGTTGCCAAATAGTTTCCCTAGTTTCAACTTTATTTTTAAATTTGTCTCCTCTTATATCTGGCATAAGTTTCTACATGCTAAACATTGTTAAAAAAATGATGTCATCTAAAAGTGGTCTAGCAAGAGCATTATTTCTGTTTCTAGCTGAGACAGTATAAAGATGCTCAATGTGCTTATGAATGTTTTTGCTTACTAGATTTTTAGTAGACATACCAACATAGTAGGCATCACATACATGTAGGGATTGCGCTATATAAATACTTCAAGCTTATATACTGGCTTTCACAAATACATCTACAGGCCCTACAACTGTTGCATTTAAAAAGACCCTTATCAGCTTCAGGAACAACATACAGAGTTTTCTTATCTTACATAATAAATTATTTAAATTACAAGATTTCTTACAATTGAAACCCAGTTTTTCTTACACATTAAATAGCAATTAGCTTTGGACATTTTCAATTATTTCTAACAATATGTACCACTATTCAAAGACATCTGTAAACAAAACAACTTGTTCCTATTTTTATTAGTAGTGATATTATAGTTTCATTAGGCACAATCTGCCCAGCTCTTAGGATGGGCGGAAATTCTCATTCTTTTAGTCAGTATTGCAGCAGCAATCTGCTTTAAATAACTTAATTTGTAACCTCTAGCAAAAACAATTTAGATGTTATAAAATCAGCATCTCTACCAATATGGCTTGATGCTTTTATCATCTGCCCATTGGAATATTCTTCATAAAGGAAAGATGGCTACTAATATATCGCAAATGGTTATTCTTAAGATTCCTAGGTAACTTATTGTAAAAAATTTCCAGACGAATACCTAAAAAAATACCATCTAAATAATTAATTTTTCATCCATAAGAGCCCATAGAAATTTTCAAAAAAATGAAGTTATTCTATTTAGTACATTAACAAACGTGTCACATTCTTCTTTACAAGTTTTCCAGATAAAACAAGATTAACAAGCTATAAACTCAGATGTTTCAGATAAAATTTCCTGTTCCCACCAGACCATGACTAATTTTTGTGAATCATGGGGTACAGAGGCCCACATTACCACACTCTTCAGTGGTTTATAAAACTTAGAAATAATAATCCGACTTCACAAATAAAAACTGCAGACATGCTGGTGTATTTAGTTAAATAAAATCTTTAAAAAAAATCTTTGTCCTTCACTTTTAGGAATACTTGTATACAGTGATGTTACATCTAATGTAAACATACAAGACTCACCATTAAAACCTTTTCCTCAGCTTGTCTAAAAAACCCTTGAATCGCACACAAATATATAAAGTTTTAGAACTGCCTCTGACAAAAAATTCAAAATACATGGGAATGCCCTCAGTGGCATTTCCCCCCTGCAGATATGTTGTTGTTGTTGTTTGTCTTTTCGGCTTTTAGGTCTAAAAGGTAGAGGAAAACATTTTGTGACTTGTATATCTCAGAACACTTACTCTGGGGCAATCCACTTTCATAAATCTGTATATATGTGAATTAACAATGCAGGTAAAACATTTTCAATATAAGCATACTAAGCATGCCTTTTTTAGTATATAAAACAAGCAGTTGCACATTCAGCTGTATTTAACAGTACTTCAATTCTATTACTATAATCTGCTTTGATACACCACTAACCAATCTCCTTTACCTGCCTTCACATACTTTAAACACTTTCTCATTTCTTTTAACACAACCCCTTCATCGCTATTAATGTTAAAATAGCGACTTTTTTACTTTATCAGATAATGCTGTAACTGACTTTTTCCCCTAAAATTTTCTTGAAAATCTTAAATAAAAAATTAAAGTGGGAGTACAAGTTAAAAGGTTTACAAAAATCAAGTTCTAAAGTTTTCACATTACTCATTATACATTTCAAATGTAAACTTCTTGTAACAACCTGATCATCTTAGCAAGATTAGCCCTATGACTTAATATAAATACACATTCCTTATTTAAGATCCTTAACTGAGATGGAGAAAAATGTTCATTAGTGTAATTCAATACTATAATCACATTCACTAATGCTCCATGGTTGTTTTAGGCATCTCCTCTCCTCCCTCTCATTCTCCCTTGTCCACGACCTCTTGTATTACTGCTGCAGCATAACCAATTCATTTTCGTTTTGGGAATAGAACACATTTTCTCAATTGGCAGTTTCCTCCAGCCTTGATGTATAATGAGATTCGAGACTCTGATCTTACTGGCTTTGGAAACCCTCTGTCTACTTTTAAAAAAATAATAGTGTTATACTGTACAGTTCCTGCTTCTCCACTAGTGTGTGGATGTGAGACCATATGACTTGGAAGGGAGGGGGTAACATGCACCTTGTTGAGTAAAGTAAGCAGTCATATCTGTAATTAATTTCTTTTTATCAGTAATGGTTTTTAACCATTCTAAAAGTAAATGCAGCTTCATATTCAGAAAAAAAAATATCCAAAACATTCAAACAAACTAGTTATATTACACAACTCATTGTTCAAATCCTGTATAGTAGCTTTATTATGTCTAACATATTTAACAACTGTAATCTGGAATAATAAAATTTGTCTTGCTTAAATTCCACTAATCCAAGTCTAGATTTTATACATTGTGCCAAGTAAGTGTTATTAGGCATTAAATATTTGCATTTTAAGTTTTTTTCCTCAAAATAAGCAGTATTCATATGCAAGTTATCAGGGATGTTTCCCCACAGAAAATTCAGCAGTCATTCCATTATCGTGAATAATATCAGTAAATGAATTAAGTTTGTACAAACAATGATAAAAACAGTACCAGGAAGAAGATGTCGATTAGGCAAACTACTTCTCATTTTAGTAGATTACATTCCTTGTTCACTGCCATCTTATGGAACTGAAGGCAACTGGTCCATGTCAATTACTAAAGTAATATTACTAGAAGAATAGTCCTCTCCAAATAACTGTTGCTATTGATTAATAGATGAAATTATTTTTGATAGTCTTCAATGCTCACTAGCAGTGTTAAGCAGTGTCAATTTTAAGAACAGCAGCATTAAGCTCATCTGCAATAGAATGTAAAGTTAGCCCAGACAATCCACAAGGGCTAGAGTCAGTATTAGTCTCCATTCAGCATCCAAGAACACAAGAAACCCAAAAACGCAACTAACAAAATACATTCCTGACAAACACTAAAAATATCAAAAACAAAAAGACAAGCATTCACTGCAGAGATGACAAACAAATATGCATTAGTCACATTAATCTGTTAAGTATTTCAGACTTTTTCAGAATGACAAACGCTTGATTGCAGTACACAAGACACTTGTATACTGAAAATGTTTATCTGTATTGCTAATAAGAGGATACACAAAACCACATATACACATTTATGAAAGTAAATTGTTCCAGAATAGGTGTTCTATTCAGGATTTTTTTTTTTAAATTTACACCAGCATGACTACAACATATTAATATTTTATGTATTTTACTGCATGTGGCACTATATAAGGTTATATTTAATTCTAAATTTCATAAACTGAAAAGTGTAGAAATGGGGGCCTCTGTAGTACCATTGTTCAAGAGCTTAGTTGTGGTCTGATTGGAACAGGAACTTTACCTAAAACACCAGCATTTCAATATGTGATTTTTTTTTTTTAAATATATAAATAGTTTTATATATATATATATATATATATATATATATATATATATATATATATATATATATATATATATATATATATACACACACACACACACACACACACACACACACACACAAATAGTCTGTGGACTATTCTTTAGAACCTTTCTTAGTAAAGATAATGTGACAAGACTGTATAAAGACTTCAATTTAAAAAAAATTTCTATAAGTTCTACAGATGTGAAATTATTTAGATGTTATTTTTAGGGCTTCATCTGGAAAAACTTTACAGTAAGTTATTTAGGAAAGAATCTTTTACGAATACATAACAGTAACCATCCTCCTTTTTTCATGAAAATATTTTCCGGGGGGGGGGGGGGGTAAGAGCATGAAGACTTATTACTGAAGATTTTGGATTATGATAATGAATTAAATGTTATTATTAAATTTATTTATTTTGCTACAGGTTACACATTAAATTATTCAACAAACATTGTTGCTGCAATATGGGCTAACAGAATGAATAAATTCCCACCCACCCAAAGAGCTAGTTGGATTGTGCTTAATGAAAGCAGTAATATCACTACAAATAAAAATAGGCACTTTATTTACAGATGTCTTTGGATAGTGGTACTATAGAACATATTATAAGAGAATTGGCCAAATACCGAAAGCTAATAGGGGACTACGCAATGTTGTTGAAAAAGGAGTTATTTCCAAAAAGTCTTGTAATTTAAAGAAATTATGTTTGGAGATTAGACTCCTTACTAACACACTGAAACCAACAAGTTTAAAGGTACTGTTAAATGTCATTGATTGCAGGCCTAGCTTGTAGGAATATTTACGAAAGTCTGTATATAAACCTGAATCATTTAGCCAGAGCAATCCCTAAAATGGGGAATTTCAGTTATGAAACTAGTGGGAATATATATATATATTGCTCTAGTTTCTACATGATGCCTACCACATTGGTATATCTACCAAATAACTGTTGCAGGAAATAAGCATACTAATGAGCAAATTTATGCTACCTAAGAAAAAATTAAAAAAAAAAAAATGCTCTTGCTAGACATCTTTTAGACAACATGAATTGAAAAAAATGTTTAGCATTTTAGAAAGACTTATGCACTCAACAGGCAACAATTTTAAAAATAAAGTTGAAACCAGGAAAACTATATGGCAACTGCACCTAAATGCCGATACGTTCTCTTGACTCAGCAAAAGCATCAATATGAAGAGTTTCCTTAGCAAATCATAAGGAAAAATAGTATCCTGTATTCTGAAGATTTGGTTAGCCTGCTGAATTTTTAGTTTTGTACATGTTTAAGTAAGGATTTGTATGTGGATTGCAGTCTTCTTTTTGGTCTATACAGTGCAAGGATATTTTTAGAATGTGACAATTGTCTGGTTGATAGACTAAATTATTTGCCATAAACAGTTGGGTGGAGTGGAGTTGAGGTACTTTCAGCCATTTGAGTTTTTGGACAACTACAAGATTCTGAGATCTATAGGAAAAGTTGCATGTAATTTTGTGATTTTATTGTAGCACAGGTGTAGTGTAGTAAAACATGCTAGAGTGCAAATTAGCAAGTATGGCTGAGCTATAAAAGTAGTGTTGGAAGCAAGTAGGCAAAGGCTGTATTTTTAAGTTCAGAAACACAGAGAATGAATGTCCCCAAAAAACGGACTTGTATCAACTCCATTCTGTTTTTTCTGTTGTCTTCAATGAGAAACTGAATTTATCCAGTGTAGGGACCAAACTTTACAATATGTCGTTTGTAGTAACCATCTGAAATGTGAGGACCTGTCCTAAATACGATGACTGCATGGTCAAAAAAAAAAAAAAAAAAAAAAACAGACTTGCATATATCTGGTCGGGGGATGGCCATTTCTTGGAATATACCCTTTTCTGCAAGGTATGGTGATAAGAGTTGTACAAGTTTGGGGGTGTAGTACAGCTTGTCCCCTACAAAAAAAAAAAGTTTAAAGGAGAAAAGTCAGATATTCAAGAGTTGCTCTTCTCCTGCATTTTCTCTCTATTTTTTTTCTGGTGTGTCAGTACTCAATAGTACGTGTGCCAACATTTCAATAGTGTGCCATCCTTTATACTTCTTGTAATGCAAGTCAAACTTTAGGTTATCAGTGCCATCTTTTCTACTTGTAGTGCAAGTTTTAGGTTATCATCATCAATGACCAGGAATACTTTTCTGAGAGCACCTCACTGAATTCAGGTGTTGCTTAGGGAAGAACTTTCTAGGCTTGGCTTAGTATCACTGTGATACGGGAGTGAAGAGAAGTAATTTGGTCTTTACGGTATTTAGCAAGAGTTGGAGTTAAGCAAAGACTCAATGAAGGAAAATGATTTTCAAGTTTTTGTTTGTAATGAGTTAAGATCTGCTACTATACAGAGGCATGTCAAGCTGTCTGCATAGCATGATTAGAAGCTCTCTGAAGGTCATTTATGAGAAACGTTGAAAAGCCCTTGCCAAATCTCACCTTCTGGTGTGAATATCACCTCAGGTCTACCCTGAAAAGATGCCACTAATGTGACTAACCTGGACAACAAAGGATAAATAAAAAGTAAATGCCCTATGATTTAATACTGTGGTACTCCTACTGGTAACTAGGAGAAAGAAAGGGAGTTTGGACTCTCACATGACAATGTGGTGCCCATTTGAAAGACCACTACTGAACCACTGTAGAGCAGAGTTTGAGAGACCTATGAGTTTTAGTTTTTGAAGTATGCTGTGTGAGACCATGCTGAATGGTTCTGACATGTCCTGGAATAGAACAGAGCCTATTTTACCGTCGTTTTCTATTGAGCCTGATTCTTGAAGTGCACAAGGTCAGCCTCAGTAAGAAGCTGCGATCCCTGATAAAATTCTCCAAAGCTAGTTACGAAAACAAAATTGCCACTGACTCTAAAGACAACCACAAAGCATTCAATAGCTATGTCAATAACCTCAATGGCAACACTCAGATCTGCTCGGAGTTACAGCACAAGGACACTAAATATACAGACCTAACTGATATTGCCAACATCCTGGCAGATAGGTTCAGTGCTAACTTTACCCCCCTCACCCACTAAAGAGCCCATCTCTATACCGGAAGAATGCAAAGTTCCTGTAATCACAGCTGCACAGGTAAAAACCACACTCCCCAAAGCCAAGAACACAGCATCCATGGGACCAGACAACATCCCAGGCTGCGTTCTACACGAACTAACTGGCACCCCACCTAAGTACCAAGTTCAATCATAGCCTCACCTCAGGCTTTGTGCCTTCTGAATGGCGCACAGCTACGGTTATCCCACTTCACAAGGGGGGAGCCACCACGGACCCCGGGAACTACTGCCCCATTAGCCTGATGAGCCTGGTCTGCAAGGCCATGGAATGTATCATCATGGAACTTATAAACAAAGACATTGGTAATCTCCAAACTCTGGACCCCACCCAGTTCGGGTTTGTAAAAGGCAGATCATGTCTCCTAAACCTGACAGACTTCTTTGAAGCAGTCACCAAAGCCGTAGACAAGGGTAAGGTGGTTCACACAGCCTGTATAGATCTTGCCAAGGCTTTCAACACCATCCCCCACTCTGAAATTATAGATAAACTCACTAAACTAGGTATAAATCCCTATATCATAAGATGGGTTGCCAACTGGCTCTCTGACAGAACCCACACTGTGAAAGTAGCAGACTCCACATCCGACTTCAGACCAGTGACAAGTGGAGTACCACAGAGTTCAGTCCTGGGTCCTCTCCTGTTTGGCATCTACTTCTCTGAAGTACAGGCTAACCCAGAAGGTCTTTGGCTAATGAAGTTCGCAGATGACTGTGAACTAGGAGCCATAATCAAAACTCCTAACGATGTGGACATCCTACAAAAGGGCGTCACTGAGACACATGCCTGGTGTAAAAGCCATGGCCTCAAGCTCATTGCCAAAAAGTGCATCGTCATCCCCTTTGGTAAAAACTCTGTGCCCATGAACTACAACATAGGCGGTAGTATACTTAACACCGAAAGTGTGATAAGAGACCTTGGGACACAGGTGGACAGTAGTCTCTCCTTTGATAATCACATCGCCACAGTAGTCAGGAAATCCTTCTATGTGGCACACCTCATCACAAAAGGTTTCTCATCCACAAAAAAAGAGGTCATTGTTCCCCTCTACTCATCACTTATTAGATCCATTATAAATTTTGGTATGTACCTCACAAGACATCTACAGCAACTGGAAAGGCCGCAGAAATACCTCACAAAGAGGATTACCGGCCTCAAACAGATTCCCTACGCAGACCGTCTCAAAAAACTCCAGCTTTACTCCATCACATATCAACTACTCAGAGGTGATGTCTGCCTAACATACAAAGCTATGTCAAACCCAGAGCTGTTAGACATGCTCCACTTAAAGAAATCCCAATCCCTCCGAGCTACATGCTCTAGAGACCTACAATTTGTCACCACAATAAACAGAGCATGCCGGAGGGATATATTCCTGTCCCAGAGACTTCCCATACTCTGGAATAAACTACCTATCTATATCAAACAAAGCTCCTCATTAGCACTCTTCAAGAAAAAATCTTGATGATTGGATGGGAAATAGGAAATTCACCCCAGGGATCACCTCTGTGGCTCTGCTCGACAGTGGCACAGGAAAATAAATTTTCTTGGGTGGCAAAAGCCAGGGTACCTTTTTATCTGGGCTTATATAGGCCCCAGGTCCGAAAGCCTAGTACCTACCTATGAACAAGTGCCTACTGTGCAGTACTGTGACTGGCTCTGTAGGAGAGATAATTGTCTAAGAAATACTCAAGCAATTGGTTATGTAAAAATTTCAAGGATTATGGAGAGGAGTGGAATGATGCCAACTGGGTGATAAATTGTTACACATTTTATGTAGTGTTAGGATGCAAGATCTTTATCAGATGGCCAGAAAGTACTGTTTTTTTTTTTTGGATAGTGTCTCAACTCAAGCTAAACCAGGGTTAAATAAAACAGTAACAAATGTAGTACTCGTACAGTAAATATGTGTACAAAATTGCAAGAAAGATTCAAAAAAGTGAACTACAGTGATTGCAAAATACTACTATAAACAGTTACAATGGTTTACTACCATTTGATTTAACACAACTTGACTGAAAACCCATTTCAGTGAATCACAAATAATTGAAAATACTCAACATAAGAAAACAGAAAATAAAAATAGATTTTGCAGCACTCCTACACCCCTTAACAGTATATACTAACTTCAATGTTGCACAATCAATTGAGAAAAGAAAAAAAAAAAACCACAGACACGGAATCAGTGCTAGTGCACCAGCACTGATTCACTGTGCACTGTATTTCTTTTTCTTTTCTCAAGTTTCTCAGGCTTTGTCCCTACTGAATGGCGCACTGCTACAGTCATCCCTCTCCACAAAGGAGGAGCAACTACAGACTCTGGGAACTATCGCCCCATTAGTCTGACAAGTCTGATATGTAAAGCTGTGGAACGAATCATCATGGACCTAATAAACAAGGCAATAGGGAATCTCCAAACGCTAGATCCCACACAGTTTGGTTATGTGAAGGGTAAATCATGCCTGCTCAACCTGGTCAACTTCGTCAGTCACCAGAGCTGTGGATGAAGGCAAGGTGGTTCATACAGCACCTTGATCTGGCCAAGGCCTTTCCTTTAATACCATTCCCCATTCAGGAATCATAGAAAAACTCACTAAGCTAGGCATCAACCCTTCTATGATTAGGTTGGTTGCAAACTGGCACATAGTTAGAACCCACAGTGTGAAAGTAGCTGACTTGAAGTCAAACTGCTGACCAGTCATGAGTGGAGTCCCACAGGGTTCGGTCCTGGGTCCTCTCCTGTTTGGCATCTACTTCTCTGAAGTCCAGGCCAGCACGAAGGAACTCTGGCTGACAAGGTTAACAGACAATTGCAAGTTGGGAGCTATTATTAACTCTCCAAGTGATACTGACATCCTACAGAAAGACCTCAATGAGACCAACGACTGGTGTCAGAACCATGGCATTAAGCTCAACGCCAAAAAATGTACTGTCATCCCCTTTGGGAAAAATCCAGTTCCCATGAATTACCATATTGATGGTAGTCCACTGAACACAGAAGGCGTTATAAGAGATCTGGGAACACTGGTTGACAGCAACCTCTCTTTTGACCTCCACATTGCCACTGTGGTCAGACAGCCCTTCTACGTGACATCTCATTACTAAGGGTTTTGCAACCAGGAAGAAGAGGTCATTGTCTACCTCTACTCATCCCTTATTAGGCCAGTGATCGAGTACAATGCCCCGGGCGGCCATGGTGGTGCAGCGGTTAGCATTGCAGCCTCACAGCAAGAGGATCTCCGGTTCAATTCTCGGCTGGGGTTCCTTGTGTGTGGAGTCTGTATGTCCTCCCTGTGGTCGCGTGGGTTTTTTCTGGGTGCTCCGGTTTCCTCCCACATCCCAAAGACATGCAGTAGGTGAATTGGTCACTCTGGATTGGCCCTAGGTGTGAGTGTGTGCGCCTTCTGTGGAAGGCTGGGCACCGGACTGGCAACTCGACACCGTAAAACTCCACTGCCAATCATGAGCAGACAGTTGATCCGCTGTGGTGACCCCTAACTGGGAAAAGCCGAAAGATAAGAAGAAGATTGAGTACAATGCCCCATTTGGCATATACCTCACTAAACGCCTGCAACAACTGGAGAGGCTGCAAAAGTACCTCACAAAGACGATCCTGGGCCTTAAACATTGGTCCTATATGGACAGACTCAAAAAAACTCTATTCTGTGTCTCATATCGCCTACTTAGAGGCAATCTCTGCTTGACTTACAAAGCCATGCTCTGTTAGAAATGCTACATCTAAAGAAACCCCAATCCCTCCACACCACATGCTCCAGAGACCCCAACCTCATTACCAAAATCAGCAGAACATGCTGGAGGGACAGATTGATAACCCAGAGACTGCCCATGCTATGGAGCAGACTTCCCATACATGTCAAGCAGAGCACCTCACTCGCCCTCTTCAAGAGAAATCTTGATGAGTGGATGGGAAATAGAAAATTCACCCCAGGGATCACTCCAGTTGCTTTACTTGACAGAGGCACTGGGAACTAAGGTCGGATGGCACAACACCAGGGTACTCCTATGGGCTAGGCTTGTAAAGGCTCCAGGGCCATTAGTCTAGTACACACATATGAACCTAAGTGGCTGCATGGCTAAGGAGTTATATAAATTAAGGGTTTGGGGGTTGCAGTTGATGCTTGCCCCTGCAGAAACACTTTTACGTCGTATTTTCTTACGCTGAATATTTTCAATGATTTGTGATTCAGTGAAATGGGTTTCAGTCAACTGTATTTTCAAATGGGTTTTTAGTCAATTGCATTTCAGTCAGATGGGTTTTCAGTCAAATTCTTTCAAACTTGGATTTTCGGTCAAGTACTATTCAATCAAATTATAGAAAACCAGTTATGATATGCAGATACAAACAAACTGTAGGATAAACAAGGTTATATAGTTTCAAGTCTTATGTATATAGTGTGGAAAGTGAAGGCTTCATCTTTTACTGATGGTTTTAGCAAAGTCCTAGTTATGGAAAGGAGATGAGACATGTAATGTGAAGCCTATGCATGAAGGTCTGTTACTATATTGCACATGCTTCTTGTATTGATGTTGATAAGCTTTAGTTGGGTTGTTTTACTATGGGTATTGGCCATTTTTGTCTACAATGGAGTCACTATGTAAACAGGTAGAATTCTGCTTCGGGACAGGTTAAGTCTGTATGCTGTACAGCAGAAATGGACATATGGTGATGTGTTTGCTGGCCACATGAGCTAAAAGAGATACAGAGCAATTATGTGCTCACTTGAGGTAGGTTATTCTATAGAGGTGCTATCTGTCCAGTTATAGAAGTAAAGAGAAACTTACTGACATGTTGTTCAGGGGTTAATGATATACAAAAATGACTGGACTTTATGTGATTAGGGTCAAAGAGCAGGTTGAAGTGGTAAGATATTATGAAGGACATTGCTAGTAGAGTTGTTATTATTAGGTTTGGGGGCAGTGTAATGAGGCTCAGTTTACGTATAATTAAGGGATAATGGTTGCTGTACAATAGGAAGGGTATATTGTGATGTTTGCTGAGAGGAATTTTGAGTAATAGTTTTGAATGTGTAGTGGTGGTGTTGATTGGGTTTAAAACCGCTATTACAGTTGGACGAGAAACCGATGTGGGAGAAGAAAATGAAAAAATGATGAAAGCTAGCTGGCAAGTAATCAGTACTGAGGTGGAACACTGATATGTAATGTAGTGGGAAGAATAAAGGAAAAGTTAAGAGATGTGTAAAGACGGCAATTCTTTCACCCTTCAACACCTAAACAACAAATAAGTAATAATTTCTCCTCACCTCTAGGTAGGGGTGGAATTTAACTGTTGAGGAAAAAGTATTGGGGATGATCAGTAAGTTGAATCTGTGTTGCGACATAATGCACTAGTGTTAGGCATGCCAGGATGTGTGCATATGATTGGTTCTACAATGCTGGTGGAGGGCTAGGTTTAAAGTAAATATAGAGAATGTGAGGGCGAGTGGGATTTGGGTGTAAAGTAGGCAAAGGACGTGAAGTTCAATGTAGCTATGTTCCCACCAAAGAGAAGTTTACATTACTGATTGTTTGAGGTGACTGACTGTTGTTAATTTTATTTTTATGGGAGCAGTGTTTATCTGGGGTCTGCTAAGTCGATCAGAAGGCTGCTGTTGTATCAATATGCACCCTTAGGTGGAAGACAGTCACTGCTTTAGTATTTCATATGACTGCTTTCATATCATTTTTTTTTTTTGCAGGCAAGAAAAGCTACAGCAGAAGACTGTAGCTAAGAGAATAGCTTTCACAAATGAGTTTTTGCTATTCTAAAAGTGTTAAATTACATTCAATTAAAGCAGTTTCTGAAGTACAATAAAGACTGCAAATGCAAAGGTGATGGAAAGAAAAATGTTTACACTCCTACATATACTTCTAAAATTTCACTTACTTTTCAGTTATTGCCTTAGACTAGTTTTAACTGAAGTCATCTTCATTTTATTGCTTTTAGAAACTGAAGGGAATTTCAACTGTGGAAGTTCATTTAGCAGTCAGCTTTCACTTGCACTTGTGCAGCAAGACTCTACACAGTACACTTACTGCACAGTCAGACAGCTGGAGGGAGTTGGATTCACTTGGGTCTGAGAGTGGAAAAACAATCCCAAAAAATGCACCTTTTCTTTCTGTTTTTCAAAATACAGATGCTTGCTTTCGCTGCAAGCTTTGCTGTCTCCCTTTCTGCGGTGCCAGTCTTGCTTACACCAAAACCAGGAGCACCCAGCAGTGGTTGCGAGCCAAGTAGATGAAAATATAGACAAAAGCTAACCTATCTGAAATCAGTTAACCAGGAAACCTTGGACGGCTTTACAGTGGACAGGGATAAAGTACAGCCATTGGTGAGAGACTAGAGACTGGGATTGGAAGAATGCATGGCACTATTCTTACCATAAGGACCTTCTGGAAATAAACTGTGACACTTTGGGTCTCTCACAGGCTTCTGCCTTGAAGAGACTTCAACATACTCCTTTGTACATAGTGGATCAGTTTATCCATTTCCCAGGATCACCACAGGACTGTGCTAGTGCTATTTAGTGCCTTCTAGGGCATGCCACACTTTCCTGAAGTGTTTTGTGCAAAAGATTCCATCCATTTTGATATTACAAGCCAATTCTGAGCTCAGGCACCAGAACAAGAAGGGCTACCATTCCATCCAACTGCCAGGTAGTGTGTGATGCATGGGGTGCATCAGTGTGAAATTGCAACATAAATAAATCGGCCAGCACTGTAAAGTGGGACACAACACTTTAATATCCACAGTCCAACATGTGCAAAGGCACAAAAATTACTTACATATGCAAAAGCACATAAAATAGTCAAACCAATTTCAGCAGATAACCAATTTCAGCAGATACACCATCAGTGAATATACAACCACAACTGAAAGTTACATTTTACAGATGCCCATCTTCAAAGCTCCATTGCGATTGGAGAATTACAAATGCTCATTGAGACCTGGAGCAAATAAGCCACCAAACTTAATAATCCAACGGTTTTCTATCCTGTTCAAAATATTATGCCAACCAATTTTATTTCTCCTATCTCCCTCAATTTCATCAATGATGACAAACATAAAATGTGCTGTGGGATGCTTAACACAATGTTAATAAAGGACATTGGACAATCTTGTATTCCTAATGTCACTAATATGTTCAGAAATGCTTAACCTAAGCTTTTGATACTGTCCACACCAGAAACTCATCCTTGGGCTCACCAATTCTTCATTGCAGTGGTCCCATAGCTACCTCTCAAACATAGCACAAGCAGTGAAACAGAAAAATGTTTTCTACACCTTCTTGCCTGGTAACTACTGGTGTCCCACAAGGATCTACACTAGGCCCCATACTTTAACATATTTATCAATGATCTCTACACCACTACAGAAATGCTACCCAAGTTCAATATGCTGATGATTCAGCCCTAATTTGCTCTGCAAGTCTCTCTAAACTCCAAGAACTTGCACAGCAAGCCTTCTAGACTGCAATGACATGACTAAATAATTCAAAACTACCAACAAACCTTAAAAAATTAAATTACTGCTCTTTACCCCAAAACACATCTCCACCAAAATAATAACACACCAGCATCTCTGCCAACAACACCATGACAGAACAAGTAAACCATACAAGATTACAGTGTGTCATCACACATCCATCCGCAACCCCTTTTGCACATTTTTGCACACAGGGTTGGGGTGTCACTTCAACAGCGACAACAATCTAGAGCCACGGTTTACATTACAGATCACCAGTTGAAATTCGACCACTATATATCACAAGTGGCTAAAAAAATCAAAAACTAGGTACATTAGAGTAAAAACCCACCTCATTAACATAACCAGAAGACATAGTTTTTACTTTTCTTACTGCCATCTCTCCTCCACGCTGCCCCAATCTTCACTAACCTTCAAGTCTTTCAACTGTCAAACTTGAGCAAAGTTACTATAAAATATCCAAGTTTGCAGTAAATTATAACAACAGAACACCACTACCTAGCCCTCAGAGAATTAAACTGGTTAGACCTATGACATCATCCAAGTCTTTCTCAGCAAACTACAATACACCAATTTCTCTGTAAGCCAGACACATGTCCAGCCCTTAACAACTTAATACAACACTACTTCCAACAACAGAATTCTATGCTCTACACAAAAATCACTATAACCAAATCAGCTAATAGTGCAGGTGACTCCTTATATTCAAATAGTTTAGCTAAACTAACGAACTACTTCCCACTTCCACAGAAACCCACTCAAACTGCAAACTCATTTAAAACACAAGTAAAACCTACCCTGCCAAATCAATAGAGGAGTTCTGAACTTCCTGCACATCTCCAAGATACCACTTATCTTCAGTTTGCCATATCGTCAAACCATTTCTCTTCATTGAGAATCCTATGCCCCACAACCAGTCTTCAATTTGAATTTCTAAGCACTAATAACATGATCTACTATCTGACAACCCACAAATACACCTCTTCAAGTGTTAAATCTTCAACATCTACTAATGAGTAAATATCTTTCATACTGTAATAACCATCCTTCTTTCATAGGAATGTAATCTAATTAGTAAATAAATGTGTAATTGCTAATGTATATTACTTAACGTTTGTTCATGCACATTACTAAATGTCCGTTTAGAAATGTTTGTAACAGGTTGGAGCTTTTCTTCCCAGGCCTCCATTGAAAAGGGTTTTATTGACTAAACGCAGTTGGACAAACCCAGTAAACAAAACCAAGAATAAATAAAAAACAAATTAAATAAATATAGCTTAGGCTACTGCAGCAGAACACATTATGACATTTACTTGCCCCTATCAATGAAGGAAATGGGCGTTAAACCTGGGGAGGGGGGGTTGTGGCTTCCCATCCATTCGTTCAAATTACATTTGACTACAGCAAGAGAAGTACTTTGATTTATGTGGAGCTGAATGTGATTCCGTAGAAGCAGTATTCTCTGTAACAAACACCTATCCCACCAATATGTTCCATTTATGATGGAAAAGAGATGGACTTCCCTTGAATGGTGCTCATTCTACCACTCTACATGCAAATCTGTAAAAGATTTGACAGGATAGAGCCTATCTAAGCTCTATACACAAAGGATGTCGTCTCTTAGCAACCTGTATGATTCCCTAGAAAAGGAACAAGGCTTTGAGAAGGTCTGAATATATATATATACTTTTTTTAATAAGTGAGGTCCTTGAATTTTTTTTTTTAAATAATTGAGGCCCTTGAATTTATTTTAAGTGCTAAAGATGTGCAGGCATGCCTACTGTGAAGTGTTAGGACAGGTACATACCAAAAAGAGCACAATATCGAATGATCGGCCTGATGTGAGTCACGTACAGTGGAATGATTACATCCCTGGATATGGACACCATATCTTTAGATACAAGCTGTGAGATGAAAAAAGGACTTCCTTACAACAGTGGGTATGTGGTGATCAAGGGACAGTTCGTTATCCAAATAGGTTCCCAGATCCCCGACTATGGGATCAAAGTTCAAGGGTGTGTTGTCAATGTGATAGATACAAAGGAAGTCATGCTTGTCAAAGGATAAGATTATACATCTCTTGCCATTTAGTTTTAGTCTGTTTTTTGACACTTGCTATTAATTTGGGTCATGCCCTGGCACCAAGTGTACAGTCATCTGAAAACTTAGCCAACCATAAACAGTTAAAATTTACTTTGACCTTCAAGACATAAATGCCAAAGAAGAGCGGCGCTAGGACTGAACCGTGGGTTCACTACTCCTGACAGGTCTTTTGGAAAAGGTAGACATCCCCGTCCAAATTTCCTGGGTTTTATTTATGAGCCAATTTGTTAGCTACCAATTTATAGAGGGATTTACATTTAGCTGGGAGAGTTTATCTACAATACCAGAGTGTGGGATGATACTGACCATCTTTACAAGGTCTAAAATATGCAGTGTATTTTGATTTACTCTCACCTATTGTTTTGGTAAACTTTTTTAAAAAGTTGACGGGGTTAAGTAGCCAAAATCTATCTGCCTTTGACAAATTTGAATTGACTTGTGTCAAGAGTCTGCAATTACCCATGTCCTTAATTGTTTTAATTCCATAATGATCATTTCTATACCCTTACAAATAAGGCTAGTTATGCTTATGGGTCTGTAATTACCCTGGTCCACTGACACTCCTCTTTTGTGCAAGGGGATGACTGTTCTGTCCTCTATTCATCCAACTGGAAGCCTGTTTGGAGGCTCAAACTAAATAGCCTCTTTTGGGGAGGGGGCTGACAAGTCATGCTTTACATTACCAGTAGGCAGTCTGGTATATTATCAGGCCCCATAAGTAGTAGTGTTCTTGGCCTCTGATAGCACTTTGAGGACTTGTTCTTGGGAGATTTGAAAGGGGGAGGGGTTGACGTGGTTCTATGATCAACTATTGGGGGGGGGGGGTCTGAACTAAATTTGCCCACTAGCCATGTTCTCTGGGTCAGAGCATGTGACATAATTTGCTACAGCTCTGCACTGTTTTGGACGTTGTTTCTGACGTTTCAACATAGTTAAATGAAGATGTGTGGTTATTCTTCGCCTGGATGGCTATTTTTATCTCACATCTGGATTTATAAATTAAGTATTAGGGTATTCAGCCTATACAACTGAAAGCTTTCTGCAAAAGTAAGCCCACAAGAGACTATGAGAGAGTTGACGAGATGCAGTGTTCGGTAACAAAGTAACTTCAAACTGTACACGTTTGAGCTTGTATTTCTTTAGTGTACTGCAAAACAGTGTATCAAGCCTGTAATTTAATATTTCCCCTATTACAAGCCCTTGCCATGCATTGCACGTGGTTTTATTGCTGTCAGCCAATCTGCTTAACCACGCCTGTGCAGTTTTGTGAATGTTAATACCCAGCCAATATTGAACGTGTTGATTACTGCACGTCTAATTATTACTGTTCGTTCTATCAGTGCAGCTGCCGAACTTTTATCTGTTGCCGACATTAAAAAGCAGTATTAATAATCTACTGGCAACAGCACCTAACACAGTGTCGCCCACTTCTCCGAAGGGTAAAGGGCTACTAAATTGAAGACTGTCAAAACTAAGAGCTGAATAATGTCCACAGGTGAAACAGAACCGTCTACTGACTTCATTATAAAGTCATTTGTCTTCATTTCGTAATTACAAACTCCGGCACTAAACTTGACAGTCATATAGCCTACCCCTTGGATTGCTAAACATTACTGGCTTTTGGTGTTTCTTCTAATCAGCCATAAACTACAATATTATAAATATTATTAGCTTGGATCATATTACAATCTCCATTTCCCAGGCTCTAACCCCACTCCGGCCCCTATCAGCGACTCCCATAACACATGCTTTCACGTTACGTTCGGGCACGGTAATACGTTTTTACCAAACTTAAGAGTTAACGCCTTTTTATCTGGATTGTAAAAGTCATATTGCTTGACAAAACTCACCGAAAATCCTTGTCTGTAGATGTCATCTTCTCCAAAAGATTGGAGATATGGTATGACATACTGGCCATGTTGAATAGTTGGAGTATATCCGCACTGTCACAAGCTGTTAAAGACCTAAGACTGCCGTGAAAGTTCTGCGAACGAGTAGTCAGTCACCAATATTAGCTGTATAAAAACTACATTATGGGACAATCTCCGCGTAGAATATAAATGCTTACTTCTCTGCCTTAGAAGTCGCTAGAAAACTTAACTCCACTGAGGAGCGATATAAATAGATCTTAAAGAAAATACCACTCCGCAGCGACCCCAGATGGAAGCAATCTGCTCTTATACAGGTATGGGGGGACTTCAGCCTTCAGGCACTGCATTGCCCTGCAAAAGAAAAAAAAAAAGCAACTCATTATTATGTTTTATGACACGTACACTCTTGTTTTTCTACATGCCGTCTCTAATCATACCTGTCTGTAAGATTTTCGCAGAATGTACAGATTTTTGATCTGTTTTTCATAAAGTTGTGGTTTTCTGGTGGTAAATCATTGAAGATTAAAGTCAGATAATAATGACAGACATTTGAGTTACACACTTCATATCCTTCAGAAAATTCATGTTAGTGCAAAACCTGCTATTCTATTAACTTAGTTTGTAGGAGCAATATTTAAAAATTGTCCCTATTTTTGGTCCTTTGTCCCCCCATTATTTATGGCTTTGTCCAGATTTCTTGCTCTATGAGGTTGAGAGGTATGCGTCCCTTTTAGCCATACTGGACCCACTACATCTCTAGAGACAGCTAATTTGTGTGTGGTAACTGGTGACAGTTTGCTTGCCCTCAACGTTCTTCCTGAGGAATACACCATATAGAACTAATGAAAAAGTTGATTACAGATGTATAATACCACATGCATCTTGAAGAATTCAACATTTCGAACCACAGATGTTGGCACTATGTAATGACTGAGGTATCCCTATTGGGATATAAAATACAAAATATGCTATCTGCAAAAGAAAAAAAAAAAAAAACAGATGAGGAGAAAGAAGCCAGCCACCCCACCTTTCTGATCTCTGCAGCAGTTAAATTGATTCTTGGTGCAGTTTTAACCTCACGTTGCATCCGGTAAAGGAATATATTGTGTATACCTAAAAAGACAAAGTGAATATTCAAGAAGAACATGAAACAGTGTAGGATTTCTTTAGCTTACATATTTTTTCAATGTCTTTTTTTACAATAAAGTCCAATATTATTGTGTTGTTCTTTCCTTTCTGATACCTACCAAAAGGTCATATTTGGAATAGGTTCATAGCCAGCTGCTCTTGTTGGCCATTTTAAGGCCAACTGGGAAGGAGCCCATTTTCAGTGAAGGCCCGGAGAAAAAAGCTCCAAAGTATTACTTAACCTTTTAAGAATTATAATTTTACTGTCTTTAAAAATAATACAAAAAACAAATAGAGTTTAAATAATTATACCAAATTAGTCACAATATGAGCACATTATTAAGAACAGGTACAAGTTATATGACGATGATTTAATAGTTAGAAAAATTTTAGCCAGTTTATACAGAAATTAAAGGTAAGTTTAGTATAATGCAAACAGGAATTGCAATATGAAGTGAGAGAAAAGCAGACATGTGGTATATGTAGAGAAGAAAGCCAGGGGAGAGAAATTGTTAGAAGTAAGAAAGTGAGTGAAAAAGGGAGACTAAAGAGATGTAAGGTACGAATGGGTATTTGTCCACATTTACAGCTTATCCTGGTGTTGAGCAAGAGCAGAGCCAGCTTTTGGCTAGGAAGTCTTTCAGAATGGTTTTGAAAGATGAGAGTGAGGTTACTGACTTGATGGATAGAGAGGAGGAGTTCCGGGCCTTAGCAACATGTTACGAGTAGAAACCTTGCCCAGTAGATTTGATAGGTTTGTGGACAAACAGGAGTTTTTGGTCATTGCATCATAATGACTGTCCAAGAACATAGTTGTGTATAATGTTATTCAGTGCTGGACAAGCAGATTGTTTCTGGATAATTTTATAGGTGGTAAGAAGCTGTGTATATGTTAATTGATGGGTTAGTTCTAACCAATTTAGGCTTTTAGTGCTATACAGTGATGGATTCTGAAAAGGGTATTTGTTGCAAATTTAGCAACTTTGTTATAGCAGTGTTCATATTTTGATATTTCTGATGCCTGAATGTCAGTAAGGATGGGAGTTCTTCAAAAAGAAGTGTGGGGAGGCGATAAGTGGTGGCAAGTGTAACGTTAGTTGTCTTGGTGAGAAAGTTTTTGGCTGTATAAGCATACCTCTTGTCACTCGTTCATCTCTAATACATATAACAAGAAGGCTGGGGGGTTCATATAGATGCTTTAATACATAGAAACACATCAGGATTGATAGCAGCATCATCAAATACAAATGAACTAATTAACAGACAGACCTTAAATACATGCAGGCTTACATCTCAACTGCTAACTACAAAATGGCAGTCAGACTTGCACATGCACAGTATTTAAATACTTGTGCAAGCCATTGGATAGCTTCTTAAAGATATATGCACACATACTGATCTACATCCTCTCTCTTAAAAAGGTTGTCCTTTACACAAAACAATATCAGAGACAGACATGCATTACTATATACACTGGAAACAAAACACAGTCTTCATGTCCAGGTTGCTTCATATCTGCTACAGGGTTTAGAGATTCAACCATATCTCGTAACATAATAGTTGGGACCAAATTTAGCAACAGGGGCAGTCTGCTATGCACAACTCATATCAGGAACTTCTGGATTCATCACAGGAACAGGAATGTCCTCAGAACTTCCTCTGTAATTGCAACAGACAACTTACTCTGAGATAAAGAGTCTTTCTCACAGGCTATCTGCTGTGATATAGGCTTGGACACTAAATCTAGTTGCTCCTCCTGATTCTATAATGTATGATCTTGGCTCAGGACCAGTATTCTTCATGACACCAATCCGATCGTAACCTTTGGACATTTGCATCCTTACCACTTCTCCCTCTTGTAATGGATTGAGTGGTTTGCTGGTTTATTGTAGTAGAACTTCTGGGATAGGCACTTCTTCAATAGATTGGCTTTCACTAACCTTTTGTTCTGGACACATGGAACCAACAATTGACTACTGATTGGTAATGTGGTTCTGGTTTGTCGTGACAGAAGTCTCTGAGCAGGTAAACCAAGATGTTTATCACGAGGAATATTTCTGAGATTCAAGAGATTCAGGAAAACATCACTATTGTCTCACTTTGACTTCTCTAGTAACTGCTTTGCACTTTGAATTGCATCTTCTGCCAAACCATTTGACTGTGGGTCCTCTGGACTACTTGTGACATTAGTAAAGTCCCATTCTTTAGCAAATCGTTTGAATTGTTGGCTTGTAAACTGCATGCCATTGTCAGAAATAACTTTGTGCAAACTACCATAAACAGCAAAATGATACTTCATCTTAGTAATGACAATACTGGATGCTAGATTAGGAAGAAGGTCAATCTCAAACCAATTGGAGTAAGAGACTACTAACACCAAATAATGTTTGACCATTCCACTCTGAGATGTTGGTGGCTACTGTCAACCAAGTAGTTCCGGAATCTGGTTAAGCTGAAGCGGTTCTTTCTGTTGATGAGACTTCATACTATTACATACACACTGAACAAGATGAAAGTGGTCTCTAAATGTATTGTGAAATAAAATGCTAAAAAAAACAGTCCTCTTGTCCTTCTTTTGGTAGATTCAATTCCTGGGTGACCATGATGCAGGATAGTAATGTACTGTGGTTGCAAGGACTTTGTAACAATTACTTTCGGACCTTTCATAATGATACCTTTGTCAGCCAAAATCTCATCTCTGTATGGAAAATAAGGTTGCACTTTTTGAGGTAAACTAGAGTGCTTTCATGGCCATCCATTTCTGATAAAGTGGTTGAGCCTTTGTAAAACAGGATTTGTGGTTGTGTGATCTCTCAGCTCATCAAGACATGTGGAAGAAAAACTTCTCACCTCCATGACTTCAAAATCAAGATTCCCATTCTCGTGCTGTTCTGTGGTATTTCTGGGTGATCTGGATAATGTATCAGCAAGATAAAGAAGTTTGCTTTTCTTGTAGACAGGATTGAAATTGTACTTTTGTAATCTCGGCATCATATGTTGCAGTCTGGCTGGGGCTAAATGCATTGGCTTTCTCAAGATAGTGACTAAAGGCTGGTGGTCTGTTTTGATCTGGATAGGTCTACCATAAAAATAATCATGGAACTTCAAACATGCAAACACAATTGCCAAAAGCTGTTTCTTGATCTGAGCATACTGCATCTCAGTTTGGTTAAGAGTTCTCAATGCATAGATAGCAGGTTGATCCTGGTGTAGAATGATTGCACCAAGACCAAAATTTGAAGCATCACAGGAAAGTTTTATTGGTTTGTGAACACCATAGTATCTAAGCATAGGTGGACTAGCAATTCTCTGTTTCAGGACATCAAATGCTCTTTGGTGTTGCTCTAACAAAGACCAGGATACATCTTTATGTGTCAGCTCTCTGAGTGGCACTGAAAGTTGGCTCAAGTCTGGAATGAGCTTGCCTAGGTAGTTAACCATGACAAAACTACATTGCAGGGCTTCAACATTGTCTGGAGCTGGCATCTCAAGAATGGCTGTTTGTTTTGAAGGGGCTGGTCATAGGCCTGTAGTAATAAATAAATGACCAACATAAGTAATTTCTTGTAGCCTAAATCTGCATTTGTATTGATTGAGCTTAAGATTCACTTGGTGTGCTCTTTCTAGAACTTTTCTGAGATTTCTGTCATGTTCAGCTTCATCACAACCTCCTACTAATATGTCATCTACTATAATAGCAGATGGACACTCAGAAAAAAAATAGCTCGATTGCAGGCTGAAAGACTTCACTTGCAGAATTTATCCTAAATGACATTCTCAAAAATCTGTACCTGCCAAACGGAGTACTGAAAGTAGTGAGCAATGAGGATTTTTGTCAAGCTGAATTTGCCATAATTAACTTTTTGCATTTAAGACAGAAAAAATAGTGGCATTTGGCATTAAGGCTGTGACTTCTTTGACGTGTGCATTGGATGATGAGGTCTTTTTAGTGCTTTGTTTAAATCTCATGGGTCAATACATATTCTGATGTCATCTGAGCTTTTCTTATGAGCTACCACCATGGAAGATACCCATTCAGTTGGAGTTTCAGCTGGACAAATCACACTTTGTCACACCATTTTATCTAACTTGACTTTGACTCTGTTCTGCATGGCTATTGGAAGTTTACATGCTAGCCTGATAACTGGACTGACCTCTGTGTCTAACTTTATGGAGTACACAACTGGAAGTTTGAGTAGTTTGTCTTGGAACAAATCAGCATAGGTCGAAAAAAATGTGCTGGCCAAAATTAGAGTAGTGGTCTTTTAAGCTAACTTGGTAGACTTCCTTATTAAATAAAAGCAGTCCCATTTTCAAACTGTCTCTCCACCCTAATAATGACTGGACGTGCCTCTTGACCACATAAAATAATAAGGCATAGCTTCTTCCAACAGAGTAACATGAAAGCACTACTGAGCCTTCGTTTTGAATTTCTTCACCTCCATAAGCAACAAGCTTTACACACCTTGCCAAATCAAGCCTTTCACCTTTGCACACTCTAGCAAATGTTTCTGCGGACATAACATTGCACTTGGAACCTGTGTCAGTTTTGAGCTCTATGGGCTTGCCATTTATCAGAACAGTACAAAATACTTCATTCTTTGCCCTTAAATCTATTGCATTGACTGTTTCATGAAGCACTGATGCACGATCAACATAAAGAGTAGAGCTGCCACTGTCTAGCTGATCAACTTGGTTCTTAAAATGTTCCCTTTTGATAAAAGAATGTGGGCCTTTTGATTTACAAAGCCTTTTGAAATTATTCTGTTTATTACATTTGTGGCATTGCTTACGAAAAGCTAAACATTTCTCCCTCGTAGATTCATGACTTCCACCACAATTACGACAGTTGGCAATGAAACTAGGTTGGGGGCCATGCTTTGAGCTTGCTGACTCATTCTTATGCTTCACTGAGGCTTTGCAAACTCTGGAACGTGCTAGAAAGTTCTGGGGTTTACCAGTGAGTGCTGCAGGGGTTGCAGTTGCTGCTGTGTCCTTGGGCCTGTTTCTTTTAACGATGTGCTGCATACTATCAACATGAGCTTTATCACTGTGCCTTCTAGAGTTGCTCTCATCTGTGAGCATATTTGTGTTCTTTTCTGTGAACTCATATATCTGACAAATCTCAGTGACCTTATTCATAGTTAAATCACTGTCACGAAGCAAAATCTTTCTCACAGCATCATCTTTTATGCCACACACAAGTCTGTCCTTTATCAACTCATCCCTTAAGTCACCAGATCAGCATGTTTTAGCTTTATTTCTCAAGTCAGTTATATATACTGCAAAAGTTTCACCAGGCTTTCAATCTCTTGTGTAAAATAAGTGCCTTTCCATATTAACATTTGTCTGGGGCAGGGTTGCCAGATTTCCAGCCCCCCAGGTAGGGACAAAAAAAAAAGGTCGTCTCTCACGGCAAGTGAAGACCAAAAAAAAAGGTCTTTAATGCGGAACACAGTTCATTGTAGTTCTGCATTCAACACAGGTAGCTCCGTGTTTAGCAATTTTTGATTGGCCCGTATACCGGCATATGGGCCAATCAAAAATCGCTAAACACGGAGCTTCTTGTGTTTATTGCGGAACACAAGAAGCTCCGTGTTTAGCAATTTTTGATTGGCCTGTATGCCAGGTATACGGGACAATGAAAAAAAAAAAAAAAAAAAACAAACAAAGCGGAGGCTGGCCGGGATTTAAACCGGCAGGGCAGGACTCGGGATCAGGCTGCTGATTTCGGGACAGTCCCACCCAAATAGGGACATCTGGCAACCCTGGTCTGGGGGTTACACATTTCTCAAAATTTACATTTTAAGCACTTAGGGTCCTCCCTTGACTCAGACGGAACAACAATATGAAAGTTTTCCCCCTCTCCAGCATATACAGCAGGTGTATACACAAATGAACGTTTCCTTTCTATGGCTTCTGACCCAGCTAAATTAAGCAAAATAAATGCTTTTGTTTGTCATCTTTATCAGAAAATGCAACCTGTATTAAAATGTTGTACTCTTGCTCAAACACACTCCAGTTCTCAGCAATATTACTGTCAAACACAAGTGCACTGGGTTTTCGAAATCCATCTGCCATGCCCTCAAAGTATACACAAACACACTAAAAATATGGTCCTTGTAATTATGCACAAACAAACAGGGCTGTGAGCTTGTAACAACATTCAAATGCACAACAAACACTTCAAAATACTGAACTTTGCGAAATGTGCTCTGTAATGGCTGTACTTTGCAAAATGTGCTGTGTAATGGCTGTACTTTGTGAAATTTGCCCTGTAATGGCTGTACTTTGCGAAATATGCCTTGTACTGGCTGTACTTTTCAAAATAACTTTAGTGTAACACTGCACAAACATGCAAACACTTTATACACTTCTTTGTACTGTGATGTATTTGCTTAGTATAAAAAATACTTGCTTTGTGAAAATGCGGTCGTTTCCCTTTATTTTACTCATTTTATGCACTACAGACTTTATTTCAAACATTTTCTGTAGTAATTTGAATATTTTATCAATATCGTACATATCGGTGTATGCAAATGTTATTTAGAACATTCTGTATGCCCCATTTTATTATGCAAAAAGAAATAGTGCTGAGCAAGTTTTAATATATAAAATTAGTTTCTGACCTGTTTTGCGAACTATGCACATTTTTGGGATGATCCACTTGTCTATACCAACTCTAAGCAAGTGCCTGTAATCGTTTTAGACAAGCCGTTTCTAGCTTCATATCCTTTGGATATGCTGGTTCTGACTCCATGCCTTTAGATATGCCTCTTCTGACACCATGTCGCTTGCTCGTCTCTAATACATATAACATGAAGACTTGGGATTTCGTTTAGATGCTTTAATACATAGAAACACATCAGGATGGATAGAAGCATCATTAAATATGAAAAAAACTAATTAACATACAGACCTTTTACACATACATGCTTAAATCTCAACAGCTAACCACAAAATGGCAGTCAGACTTGCATGTTCATAGGTAGGTACTAGGCTATCGACCCAAGGGCCTAACTAAGCCTAGCCAACAAAGTTACCTGGCTTATGCCAACCCAAGAAAGTTAATTTCCTGTGCCCCTGTCGAGCAGAGCCACAGAAGTGATCCCCGGGGTGTAATTTCCTATTTCCCATCCACTCATCAAGATTTTTCTTGAAGAGTGTTAATGAGGAACTTTGCTTGACATAATAAACAGCCATGCAGGTCTCGAACCCAGGACCCTGTACACCATAGTCACATTATTGTTCAGTATTTATACACTTGTGCAAGCCCTTGAATAGCTTCTTAAAGGTATAAACACACATATATTGATCTACAGCTCTCACCCTCTTAGCACAAGAAATCTGGACAAAACCAAAAATAATGGGGGGGACAAAGGCGAAAAAATAGGGACAGATTATAAATAGTACTGTTATAAACTTAGAATTTTGCTAGAATAAAAGATTTTGTGTTAGCATGCATTTTCAAAAGATATGAAGTCTGAAACTCAAATGTCTGTCATTACTTAATGACTTCACTCATTGATGATTTGCCAGAAAACCACAGATTTTTATAAGGAACAGACTAAAAATATGAGCCAAAAATCTGGACATTCGAGAGCTATGTACATTCCTATTTTTTTATTAGTTTTTCTTATACAGTTTTGTATATGCAGGTCGAATTTTAGATTATCATAGGAGGTTACTTGGCTAACGGCCCCAGGGCCCTTACAAGCCTAGCCAAATACAACCCATGTTCCCAAGGGTGTCTGGTTCAAGTAGACACTAAAATCAGCACTTATTGCCCCTGTCCAATGGTGACACAGGTGGAACCTCTGGATTGAATTTCCGGTTACCCATCCAGTCGTCCGGATTATACTTAAAATAGGGCCAATGAGGGGCTTTGTTTAACGTGAATAGGAAACTTGTTCCAAATGTGTGGTAACCTGTTTAAGGCAAATCTGTCTCTCCACTCCAGCAAGTTCTGTTAATGTTACATATCAGGTTAAGGTTCTTTGAACGAGTAACCCCGAATTGCGAATGTGCAGCATTTCCATTAATGCTATGTCAGTGATTGCTCTATATGCAAGGCACAGGTTGCCTCTGAGTAGTCTGTATGACACAGAGTAAAGTGACAATGATTTCAGTCTGTTTACATAAGACAGATCTTGAAGACCCTGAATTTTCTTTGTAAGGAGCCTTTGTGGTCTCTCCAATGGCTACAGATGTTTGGAAAGAAACATACCAAAGGAAGCGTTGCACTCTATTATTGGTCTGATGAGGGAAGAGTACGGGGGAGGGGGTTATAACCTCTTTTTTTCTGGAGGCAACGCCCTTACCTGTGAGATGAACAATATAAAATGCCCTTCTTACCACTGTGGAGACACAGTGATTGAATTTAAGGTTGCTGTCGACCTGTGTGCCCAGATCTCACACCATTGACTATGTGCTTATGGTATTGCTATTGATGTGGTAGCTTGCAGGAACATCACCCTTGCCAAAGGGGATGATAATGGATTTTTTTCATTAAGTTTTAAGACCATGACTTTGGCACTAGTCATTAGTCTGCGTAAGACCTTCTTGCAGGATGTTGACATTGCTAGGGGTTTCAGTGATCGCTCCCAGTTTGCAGTCATCAGCAAACTTTGTCAGCCATAGTCCTTTAGACTTTTAGCTTGTACTTCGGAGAAGTAGATTCCAAATATTAGGGGGCCCAGAACTGATCCTTGTTTAACACAACTGGTTATGAGTATGCTGGAAGAGGTGGAGTCCCCTATTTTGACAGTATGAATTCTATCAGTGAGACAATTTGCAATCCATCTAACAATGTATGAATTGATACCCAGCTGGGTGAGTTTATGAATGATGCCTGAGTGGAGAATTGTGTCAAAGGCCTTGGCCAAGTCTAGTTAGGCCAGATGCACAGATTTGCCCTCATCTAGGGCTTTGGTGATTGTATCAAAGTCCACCAAGTTTAACAGGCATCCTGTGCCCTTGACAAAACCAAACTGGGTGGCGTTAAGTGCTGAGTGTTTGAAGATTTCCTATATCTTTGTTAATAAGGTCCATGATGATTCGTTCCCTGGCCTTGCAGATAAGGCTGGTCAGGCTAATGGGTCTATAGTTCCCAGGGTTCGTAGATGCACCCACTTTGTGCAAAGGGATGATGGCAGCTGTTTTCCATTCCTCTGGGATAAAGCCAGTGTTTAGACTGTCATTGAAAAGGGTGCCCAATGCTGATGCTAATTCCTGTTTTAACCCATGCAGAACACAGCCTGGGATGTTATCTCATCCCTTAGAGGCTGTGTTTTTGGCCTTGGAGAGGGCATTTAAGACTTCCTTCTCTGAGATATTAGGTGGGGGACAGGTGTTAGGGATGCTTTGGGGTATATGTGGCGGGACAGGGGAGTGAACTTTTCACTGAACCTGTCAGCCGGCAGGTTTGTCATATCTACAGGTTCTGTTTATGTAGTACTATTAACTACAACTTCAGCACAAATCTGGGCTTACCTTTGAGTTTTTGGATGTAACTAAAGAAAGCCTTGTGGTTATCCTTATTTAGGGAAACTAATCTGGATTCATAGTTTTCTTTGGAGGACTTCACTAGGAGTCTTATTTGCTTGTTTAATTTGAGGAGAGAGTGTTTCCAGTTTTGAGACCATTCCTTCCTATTCTTAAACAGCAGTTTCTTTCTCCTGTTGTATAGCCTATTAATGGCAGTTGTCCACCAGGCAGGTTTGTTTTCCTTGAAGATCTCGCTTTGGATTCATCAGGTATGGCAGAGTCGATACAATTGTACAGGTGTTGTTATAAAGCAGTGATGTATACACTCAGCATAGGACTCTGTTCCATCAGTGGGGGGAAGGGCTATGAAGCTATTTATGCTGTCACGTAAGAGTTGTAATTGGCCTTGAAGAAGTTTTTTAGTCTAGTTGTTGCTAAGGGTGGGCCTTGTGTTACAGTTACTTCTAGCAAGACTGATTTGTGGTTAGATCTCACCAGGGATGGCCACACACTGGGGGTGGTGTAGCGGTCCCCCATGTTGCTAGGCACCAGATCCAGGATGTTTGAGCCCCTTATGGGTGTGTCATCCAGCTGCTCCAGGGCATTGGAGTTAACAAAGTCCAGGACCAGCTGGTTGACACACCCACAAGGGGCTCAACCAGCCAGTCCAGGGCATTGGAGTTAACAAAGTCCAGGAACCTTTGGGTAAATGAATTAGAATACGTATATTTTACCCAGTCAATGAATGGATAATTAAAGTCACCCAAAACTAGGGTGTATGGTTGCATCTTGATTGAGTCAAGTAGATCCAAGTAGGTCGAGTGGATGTCCTGATTCATGGAGGGAGTTCTATAGCTGGCAATGACCTGAGAAAGGGTCTTACCTACGGTCAAATGCACCTGAAGTAAGTCAAGGGAATCATGCAGTTTAACCAGTCTAGGGGTGTATTTATCTTTAATGAATATTGATATGCCACCTCCTTTAGTTTTCACACCTTCAGTTTGTGGTCTGAACATGTGGAAGGAAATGTAAGTTGGTATAGCTGAGCTGCTCTTTGAAGCCTTAAACTAGGTCTCCATGACTGCACAAATGTCAGCATCTTCCAAGATGAGGACTACTTCCAGTGAGTGTAGGTTTTGGTTCAGACTCCTAGCTTTTAGCAGAATAACCTTGAGGTTGTTTTTAGAGGGTATTTTTATGTTGGGAATGTTGTTATTGTGACATTGCCTAAAAAGGCACTATGGGGGTGGCAAGAGCCTTACCCAGTAACCAAAATCCCAGGGGTGACAGATAAAGACCATCTCTGGTAAAGCATTGAGATGTGTCAACCTTGTCATCCCAGGCTGACAGATACTGGATCCCCTTTGAATGACACCGGAAACTAAGCCAGTTGTTGAAATCAATCATTTTTTGTTTGTATTGAGGTATCATCCTAGGTGAAGGTAAAATGTTGATTAAGACTAGGGACATAACTGCCTGAGACACATAATCAGATAGCTTAGTCATGTCTCTCTTCATAAAGTCCAGTGAGGTATGTCTCAAGTCATTCACACCAACATGGACTATGACAGAGTCATAACAGTGCCTGTTGTTGAGAGACCTGAGTGTGTGTGTGATGTGGTGGATCCTGGCACCTGACAGACAGCTGACCGTGATTTTTCCTTACCCAACCTGGTGACAGGGACATCTGTGTATCTCACAATTGAGTCGTCTGTGACTAAGATGTTTGTTTTGGTGTTATGCCTTAGGGGCTTCACTGGTGAGACACTGGTGTGTGATTAATTATGTGTACTATGTTCTGCAGAGGATGTATTATGTAAATCATGCTTGTGTTTGTGTTTGGGAGGTGATGTCTGGTAAGCGTCTGCTATGGATCTACACATATGTATGTTTATGTGTTGGTTTGGTAGGTGCAGTAGGTGAGGTGTGCATGCTGACATCCTCCTTAGTATCAGACAAACTGACTGGTGAGTGAGAGAGGCTGGATTCTAGGTTCTTGAAATAGAGGCATCTCTCACATAATGAATTTGTGTGGAGTAGAAGAAGTGGGTTGTCAGTGTACATGAGGCAATTGCTGAATTGCCTCTGGATGACAATGTCAAACAGGCTGGCTGGAGAAACTGTGGGAAATTGTCCATCCATAATGCTAGGTAAGTTGATGTGATCAGAAAAAGAGGAAGCATGCAGGAAGGACCAGATAAAGTAGAAGACAGGAGAAGTGGACAAAAAAAATGAGGGGCTGGTGAGTAGGATCTGTGTTTGTACCTCAGGAGCTTCCCTGAATGTATCACCTGTCAGTGAGGGACAATCGTTAGAACTCACCAATGGAGCACCAGCAGAGTAATAAGGGAAAATTTGCAGGCAGAAGTGTTTGCATGTATAACCGCTATCAGTGGCCACTGCTACTCGGCAGAACGCTATGCACAAACAAGTGCAAACCTTTGCAAACGCGGTACTTATATAGCAAATGAGAGCAAACTGATTTACGCAAATTAACCAATAAAAAAGCTCAAAACTGAGACTTGTTCCAGCAACCTTCAATCAGATGTGTTCTAATTGCATACTCCTGCCACTAGGGTGCATGGGAACCCTCTCCAACAAAAGATGGCCTGGTTTAGTGCTGAAGTTATATAAACAGAACTAGAGTCAGCAGGTCCGAATCTAGTCTATGCTACAGCAAACAAAGTGCAACAATTTAAAAAAAAACAGTTCAAATAAGCAGTGATATGGTAAAAATGCAGTTCAGAAGTTCAACATAGAGTAAAAAGTTCTACTTAAGTTTTGTAGAGATCAGCAGATGCTTTGGATTGATCAGATAATGGTCACCAAACTCTATGGAGCTTTGCTAAAACAAGTGCAAATCCACACAAATGCAGTGCTTATGTAGCAACTGAGAGCAAACTGAGTTAAACAAATTAGCCAATAAAAAAGCTCAAAACTGAGTCTTGTTCCAGCAACCTTTAATCAGATGAGTTCTAACTGCACATCCATTATCATCCCTAATAATTTACAATGAGAAGTGACTTCAATGGTTGTATTATCAAGACAGAGGACTTTAAATTTTGTTTTTCCATGGCAGAGGGTGTGACATCCCATTACTGGCCCAGTAATCAAGGAGCCTCAGTCCTCATCACTGGCAACAGTGGGGAACGTACATACTGGGAGGATGACAAGTACACACACAGTAAAGTGCATTTTCCTTTAAGAGCACACAGAGACCACAGTCAGTCTGGGGCTGTTTTTTTCCATTTCTCCAGATCCCCAGTAAGACTCCCCATTGGCACAGCTATACAGTTGAATCCTTAGTGAGGGTTCCAGGCCAAGTCCTCCAACACTTTGTCTGCCCAACCAGTGCTTCATGTCCCTGCCCAAGTAGCTGGCACACACAGTCTTGGAGATTTGTTGTACACACACACACACACACACACACACACACACACACACACACACACACACACCTGGGAAAGTCTGGCACAGGTATACTAGTTATGTCCCCTTCTGCCCAGACTTTAAAGTAGTTATCACTGGCACCAGAATCCCTTATCAGCTACTTTAATGCCCTTAACAAAGGGTGCCGAATCCTACTGTGCAATGTTGCTATTAATTCAAATGGTGGTTTGACCAAGAGCAAGGCTTTTAGGAGTAGCCTGCATGGTGTCACCAAATAGATATGCAAGTACTTTAAGAGCTTACATATGTCTCAGAAAATATCAGCCACAAAGCATTTTTAAATATATTTAATAATAAGTAATAAAAGAACAAGACAATACTAAATATGTCTTCACAGTGTCATCAGACTTCAAAATCATAGGAAATATTTAAAACAACATTGCAGGACAGTCTCATAGAAAACATCTAAACTAATCTTTACTATATTCCTTAGTGAATCTAAAAGAAATTACTCTACACTAGTTAACTTGCTTGCAGCAAGGCAAGACAGATATGGTGAGTGGATGTTTCCAGCTGATGCTGCCAGGTCAAAGACAAAGTACAAAATGCACAGTCATCCTCTGAGAGAGTTCTTGAATTAATATCAAATATTACTGCTGGGATATTTGCAGCATGACATCACTTTTTGTCACCTGACTTCATTTCCCAGGCTCAAAACCAACCATTGCTAAAGACTGCTAGCAGTTAGCATCTCCCTGTGAAAATGCATAGCCTTCAGATGTTTGCAAATACTGGAAGACATAAAACAATAAAACACAATACAATGCAGAAGGCTCCATAGTTTTAGACTTCCTGTCTCCTTGCTGCATTGAAACTAAAAGATAACATCTCTTTTATGGCACAGTTATAAAACAATTTAATTTCAACTATTTTACTAAAGTTTTGCAAGTTAACCTTCTTTGTGCCAGTCCCCACTGTTAAAACAAATACATTTACAATAGTTTATATGCATTTCTGTTCTTTTCCACTAGGGTACACTGTGGATACATCTTTAAGCTCAGTACTGTACAAACCCTTTTCACATACACTTCTGTACCAGCAGTTATATACACATAACATACAGTTCTAATACATTTGTAACACAAGCATATGAATCATGTTGATATTCACAATTGACATATTATTATTTACAAAATTCCAGATAGCTGGACTGGACTGGCAGTGTCTCCTTCTGTCACACTTCTATATAGATCATATTAATATTCACAAATGCCATATAATTATTTATAAAATTCCAGCAAGCTGGGTTGGCAGTATTTCCTTTTGTGACAGAGGGATTTGAGAAAAAGTAGTAGTTTGCCTGTTTTTTTTTTTTTTAGGATTAAGCATGAGCTTGATACAGCTGTGGTTCTGTATCAGTATACTCCTCGCTAAAACTTCTTTGAGTTTACATTCATAAACTTTCTTACCATCACTCTACTCTTATACTTCCCCCCGTATTCTGTTGCTCTGACTTACTGTGGTTCTTCCTCCATCTCTTTTTTGTATAATAAGTACTAACATTATTGCCTCAGTATATTATTACAGTTTAGAAGAGTTTTTCTCTTTCTTTCATTTCAGAGCCTGTGGTCACTATCTCTGACCTTGATACAGCAGGAACTCTGCCACAAGACCCTACTCCTACCAGTTTTTTGAGAATTAAAATGTACGCAGATTTATCATGATGATCCTTGTGTATTAATCAGTTAAATACATGTCCGCTCTATGATTGAAAGTCTCTGTGAAATAGTTTGCGCACTCTAAGGAACTCTTACTAAGTTGGCCCAATATCCTCTTTAGCTTGACCTGTAGACTATACTGCATAAGACAGTTATTTAGTCTTAGGAAATGACAGAACACCTGCTTTAATTTGTCATCTCTTTGTTAATTGCTTTGTACTGGCAATAAACCAATTGTTGTCTGTAGTAATTTGATCTGAGGATGGGTGGTTGCAATTTTTCTTCTTGTAAGTCATGGTAACATTTTACTCATAATTATTTTTATTTAGTGAACAATTAAGTATTAACCAAAATCATTGTACTATGTTGATCATCTGTACTTATGTGGCCATATATCTTACAACTCTTCATGCAATTTTAACAGTGTCACAATCCTTACAGTACCTCATTCATTTTCTTGCATAATAATGTTGCATCTAATAGAACCCTTATTCAGATGATAGCCAAACAATATTACTTCCATCAAACCTCCATTCATCCAACAATGCTTTATCAATTTTGCATTTTAACAATGCAATTATAATTTCCTCTTTTAATTTCATATAGGGCTAGCAACAGTATAGTCTAGATAATTCTACTCAGATAAATCCATCCCAGCACTTCTGCTTAATTAATTCCCTCTAACAATATTCGTTATTTTATTTGATTTTTTGTGTGTACAGACCCCTTTAGTTCTGTCTAATAATGAACCTGTTACCCATATCCAAACAAACTGCATGCAACCAGTTTTTTCCTTATCCAAAGCTTATCTCTTTCACTGTTTTCCAAATCATCACTTCCTTTCTCAGTGTGTCTATTTTATTCATATTCCCAGCCAATGTATCTCATTTTCAAGTCTCTTTAACATCACATATCAGAACATTTCTAAATTTCCACCACAAGCATTGTTTCTTACAACTTTAATGGAATTTTTCTACCAAGTTGCCTTTGTTCTTTTTAGTTCTGTACTCTTACATTCTTTGTAGCACAGAACCAGCAGACTATACAATAAAGTGTCAATGCCTCACGTATAGTACTAATTAGCCAACTCTGAAATAAATTCAAGTTTGGTGTGTTCTGGGGAGATATTCATAGTATAAATCAAAATACTTAAAACAGATGCACTGCTTGAAGATGCTTGAAGATGCTCATATACCCACCTTTCTGTTTTTCTTTGATTGCCAATCTCTTTGTCAACCACCCTGACTCTTTCACCTTCTTATCCCTGCCTCTTTCTCTTTTATCCTCACTACTGCTCCTCCAACTAACATATCCTTAATCTTCTCTTTGTAATATCCCCTCCTTTCCCACCTTATCATCTTACCTGTCTACTGTTATCTCAACCTTTCCACTATCAGAACCTTTTCTACTTATGTTTTTCTTGATTATTTCTGCTTATACCCTTCCTCCTCTTCTATTTTCTGTTCCTACTCTAGTGACATCCTACCTCATCAGCGTCAATATGCCTATACTGAATGTACGTGCATTATTATTGCTCTTATATTTCCAGCTATTACAAGTTAACATGTCTTTTACTTATGTAAAATAATAGCGCTAAAATATATGATAAAAGTCTTAACCATTTGTCTCAATACTACCTGCAAAGTATTGCTTAAAATGTTTAATTTTTATTATTGTTCATTGTAAATATGCATTTCATGTGGAGCTTTTCTTCCCTGGCCTCCACAGAAAATGGAACTTGTGCCCAGTTAGACTTTCCTGGTAAACAAAAGACAAAAAATAAAGTATAAAAAAAGAAGAGACTGTGCACTAAAAGCATCTTGAATTAACATCAGTATTTCACTAGGTACTGAACAGAGGTTTGCAATCTGCCACAGAATCCTGAAATTAATTTTAAAAAGCTATCTCATTTGCAAGAGCAGATGTCTTCTAATCTGCAGACAGATACTGTTTTTTTTATTAACAACTACTTTTGAAGACTCACTTTTAAGTATACTAAGGGACAGCTTTACTTAAAAGGACATTATCAACTGTAAAAATAATAAACTTCTTGAAGTTAAAAGATTCTCCTTTATTTAATACCAGCAAAGCAGGTAACGTCATGCTTCTCCTGCAAAGCAGGATGTGCATGTACTTTTATAATTATATATCCAAAGACTACATTTAATGATCTATTTAAATTTATAGCTAATGATATCCATTCTTATTGGTCTAAAGTGGACTTACAGTGTGGTCTGTCATATCTGCGCTTGTGTAATCATGATATGTTAGATTATTAGAAGTTTCCCAGTAATTTCCATGTAGACTGTACAAACTAAAGCAGTCACATTAGCATGGACTGCTTGTTTTCTGTTTTTTTGATGTATCAGAATTTGTTCTGTACAAGCTGAAGAATGCCTGTTTATTCTGTGTGTTAGTCTGAATTGCAATTATAGTTACAAAAGTATACATTAAAAATACAAATGCAAAAACTAAGTATCTGTGGAGTATATGTTAGGCACTTTATATATTTCATCTTAGACATGCACCACTGTTCTGTGTCATGCACTCTACTGTGACTTATTGCTTATTTTTACAGTGTGGCTCATGAATGATAAAGTGGAAAAAACTTAGACCCTGCATCAGAAAGTTGGTTCTCCATGTGTAGCAGACTTGCCCTCACCCATCCTGGTTTTCACAGAGACTGGTCTTAAAGCATCTTAAGCAGTTATTTTCTACCTCTGCTTACAACTAGGTAAAAGAGAACATTTTTTTCAGTTTTCATTTCTTCCTGTATATGTCCCTCTTTAAATGGGGAAAGAGAGGTGATGGATGGATGCATCTCTGTATGTTGTTTGTTTGTCTTTTCGGCTTTTCCCAGTAAGGGGTCGCCACAGCGGAACTCCGGTCCGCTAATGATTGGCAGTAGATTTTTTTTTGGTGCCGAGTTGCCAGTCCGACGCCCAACCCTCTGCGAAGGCATGCCCATTCATGCATGTCTTTCGGACACCACTCAACCACGGGAAGGACATGCAGACTCCACACAGAAGGCACTTCCCGCACACTAGCTGAGAATCGAACGGGAGAACCTCTTGCTGTGAGGCAACAATGCAACCGCTGTATCTGTAGGTATATGGGTATAATTAAGCTCCTCTGCTAATAATGAGAAAAAAAGGTAAAATTGCAAAACCCTCATGGACGCATGCATGCATGTTGTAATATTAGAGAAAAAAGCATACCCAATGGGTGGTGCAGTGGTGCAGCAGTTAACGTTGTCACCTCACAGCAAGAGGTTCTCTGGTTCGATTCTCGGCTGGGATGCCTTCTGTGCAGAGTCTGCATACATGTGGGTTTCTTCCGGGTGCTCTGGTTTCCTCCCACATTCCAAACATGTGTGTCTGGAGAGTTTCTACCCAGGCCTCCACTGAAAATGGGCTCTGTCCTATTCAAACTTTCCTGGTAAACAAATGTTAAAATAAATAAAATTTAAATTCCCTGATATCAGCATCAGACTCTGCAATGACTTTTATCAAATTTTGAAGAATCATGAACATACAAAGTGCATTTTGTGGTTCTTTCTCCCTTACAAAATTAGTGTCTCACTGCAGAAAAGGGATAGACTATATACATTCAGGACAACTGATTTACTGGATTTACCCATTCCTGAGCAATATAACCAGGAGTCTGTGCCTCCATTTACTTTGACTGAATATGAAAGAGTATCCCATCTCATTGTAATATGCCAGCAACAATCTGCCCACTCATTACTTTCACAGTATCTGCAATCCCTCATTCTCCTAGGTATAAGACAGCATTAGCATTCTGTTCAACCCATTCATTTTACTACAGGATGCAAATAATCACTAAGTACAGACAGAGCTGGATCATGGTCAAATTGGGCTCTAGGCAGAGTAATGGATTTCACACAGGAACAGAATTCAGGTCCAGAAACAGAGAACAGCCACACTGGAGTAGATATACAAAATATTTAATGTCCAATTAAATATTTTGGATATCTACTCCAGTGTGGCTGTTCTCTGTTTCTGGACCTGAATCCTGTTCCTGTGTGGAAGTCTTGTTCTCAGTGTATTTTTAGAGTAATGGATTGCCCTCCCCCAGCTCACTCCACAGCCATTCCTGTGTCCCATTACTTGGCTATTTCTCCCCAGTTATCAGAAACACTGTTCAAACCTGTCAGCGTGCATCCTATTTTCTTCTTAGCTTCTACAATGATTATATATATTTGGGTTTAATTTAAAACTTGTATTTAAAATTTTATAGCACAGACACTGATAGCATTTGCTAAAAAACAATACATTCTAACAATGAAAACAGACAGCTTAACAGTAAACTTCTCAGCCCTTGAAACTCACAATCATTGGTACAGCATTGAAACCCACATTCAAAGAAAATGCATCTGGTCAGTGGCAAGTTTACCTTTAGGCTGTTTTCAAACCATAGGCTCCTTGCATAAATTTTTAAGACCATGCATACACATATGTGTTCTTTTATTCACTTTCCTGTTTGTACTAAATTATATTCCTCGTATAATACAGCACCACTTCTTAGAGTGGCTTTAAATTTATAGTTTTAAAATTGTTTCCAGTAAGCAATGAAACAAAACATATGAACCAATAATGACAAAACTGTCCATTTCAGAACATTTTAACCATAAAAGGTCCCTCAGACTTCTGTCATTACCATCCATCAATATCAGTCAATATGTACAATCCCTGCAGAAGTAAAAGTCATCTGAATAATTCCACATTAAAGATATGTGAAAAATAGTGAAGAGGTTGCTACTACCAAATAACTTTATATTGCAGTGTTTCATGTAGAAATGCAATGCCTGCTGCTCTTGAAGAATAAATTGCCTACGTTACAGTAAGAACATTGGTAAGCTGCTAATATTGTAATAGGAAATGGATGGCAAACCATCAACAGGTTCTTAGTTTTAAGGCATCCAAAGGAGGACACACTCAGGACTACAGCACCTCCCCCCAAGTACAACACAGTATCAGCAATCCATCACTATGGTGAGGGAATAGAACCCACAGACTTCTGCAAGCAAGTATGCTACCTGTTGTGCTACTGACAGTGCTTTCAGGTTCTTTAGCACAAATGTTAACGACTTTTTGCTACACAACAACTCTTTCTATTTTCTGTAGCCTAAGTCTTTGTGCTCTGGAGTTATTATCAAAACATAATTGCTTAAAAGTAGAAAGGCATGATGATGAAATGGGGGGAAGCTCAAGAAACAAAGAGAGACAGGGATTTTGGATGCAGATCTTTAAGGAGATTAACAATAATCATACAGACTATTATATTCGTAAAGTAGCAGACAGTATTCTAAGCACTAAGCCAACATGGGAATGGAGAAAGGAAATTCTGCCAAAAGGGATGACTGTAATTAGGGATACAGACAACAGTCAAGAGGGTGCCGGAATTTATTGGAGTAAACTGGCAGAAAAAACAAGGTATTGGGAGCAAATAACTAGAGAAGGAAAGGTAATAGAATGGGAAGATGCCAATAATTTATTTGAACTGCAGGTTAGAGTCTGCCTTCTCTATCAAGGACTGATAATAGAGTATAAGCAAAGATAAAGAAATAGGGGGGTTCTAAATGAAAGACCAGCACTGGTAGAGCTTTAAGAAAAATCTAGAACAAAAGCTGCTGCTAAAAAGGAATAATTATCTTTAGAAAATGGTAGGAGCATATAAAATATTGCATAGCTATAAGAATCAATCAGAAGAGGTTAAAAAGGATTAGGAAGAGAGGCTGGATACGCAATTCACAAAGAAACAGTGGGGGATATATGTCTGTCTCCCAAATATGCAACAAAGTCTAAAAGATTTAGGATCTTTGCTTGGAAGTGTTTGCATAGGTATTTTTGGGTCTATATCATAAACATGAAATGGCTGAAAAGCGAACGTGTAATGAGCGACACATATTCATCGAAATGCATTTAAGTGATTCGATGAATATGTCATAGGGCAAGGAGGTAGTTGGCCAACTACACGGTGTTGCCCTTTCCTTCACTGTAGTGCAATGTCGGAGTTGGTATATTTAGTTAGGGGGGATGTGGGGGGCTGATTCAGGTTTCTAACTTTTTTTTTGCGAACGGCTGTGTGAATTTTTTCGCTAGGAAAAAACTCGAGGATGTGACCATTCGCTGTGTACAGCATTCACTTTTTATATCAGCATATATGTAGCTGCACATATGATCTTCCGTTCTTATGATATAGACCCAGTATTTTTATACCCCAATTAGAATCCAAAGAATTTTTCCTCTGGTAGATAGCAAATGTTGGAGGTCTGATGGAGAATAAAGAGGTAACTGGAAATGCTTCTGTGCTCCTGTACTAACCCTGACTAATTCTTTTCCTATTCTCTAGATCTCACCCTACATCCTTTATTTTCTTCCCTTTATGTATTAATAAACAATATTATTGCATACAACATATATGTATATACGTATATTGCACCTTCTCATAAAATCACTGAGTATTCTAATTTGTACTACTTGTATGAAAAAAAAAAAAACTTTTTTTTGCTTTTATGTAACATTTGCTGTTTTTATAATATCTGTCATAACTTCTGTATTAACTTTTTATTAACTTTGTATGATTTCTTGGAGCTTTTCTCCCCAGGCCTCTACTGAAAATGGACATGTATCCAGCTAGACTTGCCCGGTCAGCAAATGTAAAATAAAATAATAATAAAATAAAATAAATAAAAATATACTTTTGGGACTGTAATGAGCTAGCAAACTTTAAATGTTCCCTGCACAATACTCTATCAGAAATACTGGTTGAGAAAATTAGTATAACTAAGGAAATGATTTTTTGAGCTATGATACAGAATTGGAATTGCCTAGACAGAGTAAGGCCTTGCTGAGTCTAATTATGGTGGCTGCCAAAGAAGGAATTACTAGAAAATGGAAATCAAAGACTAAACCAACTGAACTAGAAATAGTGAATATAGTAACAGAGGTAAAACAACCAGAAATGGGATTTTTAGAAAAGGGTAGGAGTAAATTACATAGGGAAAATGGGAACTTTGGGAACAATACATGTGTAATAACATTCTGGAGAAGGAATGAGGTCTAAAAGAAGGCAGGATTTGAATGAGCTATGTAATGTTTGACAATGACTAGATAAATGATGTATAATGGTTGCAACTAAAATATGTCAATATTGTTTGTTTTCATTTATATAAATGCATGATTGCCTATGTCATAAGTGATAATTTAATAAAATGTTTATTGTTTAAAAAAAAAAAAGCTTCTGTGCTTTTTTTCTGTCTCTTAAACATTTTCCTTTGGAACATTGATAAAGGTTTCACTGGAAAAGTATCTGTATGAATTGTACTGACATAAGAATGATAAACAGAGTCCCCTTCTGCTTGCAGGCTCAGTTTTTAGTCTGTTTTGCATCAAAAATGTATTTGATTCTCCAGTAAAGTATTCTGAAGACAGCTGGATACAGCAGATTGAATCTCACACCTGCCTCTCAACCCCTCACTAACACTCTTCAAGAGAAACCTTGACGAGTGGATGGGTAACAGAAAATGCACCCCTGGGATCACTTCATTGGCTTTTCTTGACAGAGGCTCAGTTAATTAATCAATGGGGCGGCGAAAGCTGACACACTCTGGCTAGGCTTTATAAATGCCCTCGGGCAGATAGCCTAGTACCTACCTATGAGCCTATGAACATTCCCTGATTGCTGAGATACATTCACTTCTCTTCTACCTGGTGTACAGTGAATAATCATTTTCCACAAATACTCTACTGTCTAGAATTTGTAATACATTTCTCTTCTGCCACAGTTTTGCTAGGATCAACTCGTTCTGCTGATATGTTGCATCTTTACTAATGTAGGTCTTTGCTGTTTTCTTATGCCCAGGTTTGGAGCATACCATTGATGTGACCTTTCAGTTAGCAAAATCCTGTGTGGATCACCTATCTGGTTGCTTATTTGTGTTTTCACAAAATTAACACAGTCTGTTCCTTCTAGTTTCTCTGGTACAGCAATAAATCTCAGGTTTTCTCTGCATGCCTGTCTTCTAACTCTACATTTTGAAACAGTTCTCCTTGAGAAGCCTCATACTCAGCCAGCTTTTTCTTCATTTAACTTATGGGTTTTGCAGTTTTATTATTTCATCTGAACAGCTTGGTAAAGCTTCTTCCATTTTTCAACCTTTTGTTATTTGAGTTGGTATATTCTTTGAATGTTTCATTTGTTTTAATCACCTGTGAATGCATCTGATTTATTGTTCCTTTAAATTGTTGGAAGCCATCTCTTGAACCAAAGTTAAAGCTTTAACTGTTTTGTGCTGAACAGCTGCAGAATCCTTCTTAAACAGTGCTTTCTCTTTATCTTTTCTGGTTAATTTTCTTTCAGGTTTTTTAATTCTCTTTTTTGCTGGCATCTAGGCAGTCTACTTACTAGCCAGTAACTGAATGTTATGCACAAAAACAGTTTTAATGGCACTTCATTTTCTCAGTTTGTTTTTGACATAGGGAGAGCTGAAGAGAAGCTATTGATCAGTGTGCAGCCATTTTGAAAGTCACCTGCATGTTTATCTTAGTTTCTAACAGTGCATGATCTAAAATAGTTATTGGATGTGTTGAAGCTTCCAATTAAATGAACATGTTCCTGTGAAATATAATTTCTATCTAGTCTAGTCCAATTATTGTACCTTGGGAATAAGATGTAAATTCTGCTTGAGTTCCTACTACTAAATTCACATCTTCCATACCAAGTAATTTCATACATTTTGTTAGAAATTGACCCTGTTTTGCTATATTTCCCTTCTAGGTTCCCCGATACAGCCTTACTATAGCAAAACAATTTCCAGTCCCTACCTATAAGTACTGTTCCCTGCTGAAAGCTGATTATTTGTCCCAAAATTTTCTTAAGCTTCATAACAGCAGTCTTTGGTGGAATATAAATACATGCCAGGATAATCCTCCTCCCTTGTCAACATCCCCTTACTATCACAGAGCTACCATTATTGTATTTTCCCCTCTTCTATCACTATTGTAGCCCCTCTAGCAATTAATATAATTACTTCCCTTTTCCTCTGTCTTTGATATTCTGCTGAATATCCATTCTGAAATCCTTCCTTTGTCAATTTCACATGCTCATTTCTTTCTAAATCTGTCATTGCAGCATTGCTATTTGCACTCCACATTTCTTAACACAAGTCAATACTCTTTGCTTTTTGTCTATATCTGTAAGGCTATTTGCATTCCAAGATAATATGAATAGAATAGCTATTATGACAAAAAGCTATTGTTCCAACCTATTATACGAGACATTTTTAATGTGTTTTTCCAACTTTTGTGTTACATGCACACTTTAATGTTTGGCAGGCTGGTCTTTTATACAGTTGTTTCTTCTCATCTTCATTTGAACTTATGTCATGTTTTCAAGACTTTTTGTTTTAATGAAAACTCTCAAACAAAAAATGACATACATTTTCAGAACATCCAATCCCATAGTAACTTAGAAAAAAAAACACACAAAGCTATGTACATCTTCATAAAATGAAGTTTAACCCTCCAGACAGGAACAATTGCCCCAAATAGACAACTGCACCCTATAGGCATTACTAAACCTAAAATTAAGGTTATCCATGCTAAATCAAATGCTACAGCCTGTGTTATCACTTAAACTGATGACTGTCTGTTCTTTTCTTATCTCCATTCCTCTCCCAGATGTGAAATTCATCTTATATGCTTTCAGGTAACATTACCTTTTAGCCCTAAGAAAAAGTGTACTGGCTAGATTTAAACAAAACTAAATTGTACATTGTTCTATTAAATCCATTCAAGTATAAAAGGCTGCTAGGGAGGCTGCAATCTCTTATTCACTTCCCATAATTTCAAACTTTATTTTTCACTAAACTGCTTGCTGTTTACCTTTAAATTTTGCATTTCCCTCATGATTGCTTACAACTATTGCTTGTCTCCATGAAAAAATAGTCAGCAGTTAATCTTTGTAAATTTCACTTAGAACAGAATGTACATCTGCCTTTCAGTGCAGACCTGTTTACTCCCACTGAACATTTGCAGATATAAGAAATTTATAATTAAATTAGAAATAAATAATTTAATTTAGCATTTCTCATGGCTTTCATCATTTTGTCTTAATTTTCAAGACTACTTGCTTACAAAAACACTTGTTTGTAGCTTAATCCAAGGGCATTAATCAAGAAATTCACCATTGTAAAAATAACAGAACATATCTTAATTTTACATATAATATAATCATTGCACTTTTACACCCCACCTCCACCGCAGCAGCTCAAGATCACATCATATTAACATTAAACATGCTTTTGTCCAACCTTTCTCATGTTATGCTGTAAAGCATATATTTCATACAATTAAAAAAGTACTTGTTTACTTTAATATTTTTAATGTGTACAACAGTCACTGAAAAGAGTCCCCCTATACTCAAAATGGGTCTATATTACTTCCTTGAAAAGTCATTTCAATGAAGCTGACTTCATCAATCGCAAATCATTGAACTGAATTTCCACGAGTGAACCCACTGAAAAAAAACTTCACCAGGGAAAGTAATCACCTGGCCAATACCACGCTGGAATACAAACTGCAGTGTATCAAACCAACCCAAGTGGGGGGCTTCACCCCCCACACCCCCTCTAAATATATATACCAACTCTGAGATGGCACTGTGGTGGGGAAAAGGGCAAAGTTATGCTGTTGGCCAACTGCTTCCTTTCCCTAGTGAAATCTTTCGCTGTAGTGAACATTCACGGAAATTCAGTTTGCTGATTCGGGGTCAATGAAGTCAGCTTCATTTAAATGACTCTTCGATGAAGTAATATAGACCCACTTAAAATACCTGGACTACACAAGACATAAAACTGCTTTACTATATATAACATGCAGTTTTTATCATGAAGTGTTTTATACAAATACTAATAAGAACAGAAATTATTTTAATTACAGTAACTTTTTCCTCTTTTAGTGTCCTTCTAAACAGTATTGGCATAAAGTAGAGTACTTACTTTACAGTCCTCTCACCATTTTAACAAACACAGCAAAAGCCCAATCTTTCTCAGCCACTTTTTCTTGCAAAGCCATATTTTACAAATGTGATTGATGCTTTATAGTCTACAATTTATTCACTAAGTTCAGTGCTGCTGATCTTCCTTTTCATCTCCATCTCCCAACACCAAACTCAGGTTCAAGCCCAAGATACTCCTTATTCTTCTAGTTAACTCCAGTGCTTCTTTTTGTCTTCAAAAATTTGTTTTTAGAACATTGGAAAAAGGTTTCACTGGCAAAGTCTGTCAATGAGCTTTACTGTCAGAAGAATGAGAAGTAGGGACATCTTCTGTTTGCTGGCTCACTTTTTGTTGGATAAACATTTCATTACTTGCTTAGCTTATTTTGCATCCAAAAATATCTTTGATCTCACAGGGAAGAATACTGTGAAGACTGTTGGATACAGCAACCTGAATCTCACACCTGCCTCTTGACATTCCCTAATTGCTGGGATAAATGTGCTTCTCTTATGCCTTGTGTACAGTGAATAATAATTTTCTGCAAACACTCTGCTGTCTCCAGTTTGAAATACTTTTCCCTTCTGACACAGTTTTGTCAGGATAAACTATTTCTATTGGTGTGATTGCATCTTTACTAATGCAGGTCTTAGCTGATTTTCCATGGCCAGGTTTTGAGCATATACTCAATGTGCCCTTTAAATTAACAAATCTTGATGTGGACTACCAGTGCAGTTGCTTATATGTGCTGTCATAAAATGAATGCACTGTGTTCCTTCATGTTTCTCTGCTACAGCAGAAAATTTTATTTTTTCTGTGCTCTCTGTCTTTTAACTCTACCATTTTTGAAACATCTGTTCTTAATAAGTCTCATATTCGGTCTGCCTTTTCTTAATTTCAACCTCTGATTTTTGTAGTTTTATCAGTTCATCTGAATAGCTAGTTAAAGCTTCTTCTGTTTCTCCAGCCTTTTGTTATTTGAGTTGATATATTCCTTCAATGTTTCATTTGTTTTAATCACCTCTGAGTACATTTGATGTATTTTTTCCTCTAAATTACTGGAAGCCATTCTTGTACCAAAGCTGAAGCTTCAACTGCTTTTTCATGAACAGCTGCAGGATTCTTCCCAACCACTGTTTTCTCTTCACCTTTTCTGACTGATTTTATTTCAGGTTCTCTAAATTTCTTCTTTTCTGGCATTCAGTTAATATACTTACTAGCTAGTAACTGAATTTTAATTAAGCTGACAATATCACTGGCTCTTATTTCTCCATTTCTTTTTTTTCACATTAGGAGAGCTGAAGTAAAAGTAAGCTGTTAATCAATGTGCACCCATCATGAGAATCCCATAAAGGTATAATGTTAATACAAATTCCATGAGCCTACAGCATGATAGGATGTAGAGTGTGAATGTAATTTCTTTCTTTCTTTCTTTCTTTCTTTCTTTCTTTCTTTCTTTCTTTCTTTCTTTCGTCATTTGTTAACCAGGTATGTCTGGCTGAGCAAGAGCCCTTTTTTCAGCAGAGGCCCAGGGAGAAAAGATCCAAGCAGAGTACATTACTAATACATGGAAGCTTATGTACAAAAGCTATAAATACAATCAAAAATTTAGTGACAGGGAAGGTTATGTATGCAAGTAAGTTTCAAAAATGCAGTAATTATTAAATATGCCTTAATCAGAGGAGGTAGATTATATATTTATATATGAATGAGGTAGTTGATATAGTAGATAGAAGAGCTGATAAGCACATTCAGGAGTATTTAACTTAGAGAAAGGATACAATTTGGTAGAGAAATCATGAGCAGGACAGACAAGAGAGTAGAATGTACCTAGTTGAGAGAAAATAGTTAATTTGAGTTTAGGCAGGAGCAGGTCCAAGAGTTTAGCATATATGTTTTAGGGCATTTTTGAATTTGTGAGTATTGAATATGTTTCTGATGGTGAGGGATAGTTTGTTCCACACTAGAGTTGTTGCGTAGCTGTATAGTTGTTGGCCAGTTGTTCTTTTGGGCTTGTATATGTCTAAGAGGGACTGGATTGAGCTCTGTAAAGTCCAAGTAGGAGTATATAAAGATATGATGGAGGAGATGGTGAGACAGGAGGTGGGTTTGTTGAGTATAGATTATATGATGAGTAGTAGAGGTAGATGGAGTCGGTGCAAGAGTTCTAGCCAGTTAATAGATTTAAGGGAGGTGCAATGGTGGGAGTTGTAGAGCTGGTTAGCAACAAACCTAGCTACTTTATTGTAAGTGAGCTTGAGTTTAATTTTTAGAGTGGATTGTAGGTTTGTTAGGATCTGAGAGCCACATAGAAGGTTAAGAAGAAGGTAGGAGTAAGCAAGAGAGAGTCTGGAGTCACTGGTGAGAAATTCTTTATTTCTATACAGCAGTCCTAGTTTTTGATGAGTCTTTTTTCTGCAGTAATGTACATGTAGGTCAAATTTGAGTTGATCATCAGTAACTCCTAGGAGCTTAGTGTGTGTTTCTGCATGAATGACATTGTTGTTTAGAGATGAGATAGAAAATGTAGGTTTAAGATGAGTGAAGGGGTTTGGGAGGAATAAGAGAAGTTTGTTTTTTGGGATTGAGTATGAGTTGATTGTCTGTAAGCCAGTTTTCAATGGAGCTGAAATAGTTTTGAGTTGAAGAGTGAAGGTCAGAGAGTTTGTCAGAAGTAGAGATGATTGTGGACTTGTTCACATATTGTATAAGGGAGGAGTAAGAACAGGAGGTGTGGAGCCAGTTAGTGAAGATGTTAAATAGAAGTGGACCAAGTATGGAGCCTTGGGGAATTCCCATTATGAAGGGGAGAAAGGGAGAGTAGGAAGAGATCCATTTGATAGACTGTTGTCTCTTAGTGAGGTAGCTTGAGAACCATGTAATAGTAGGATTAGAGAGACTAAGGTCTGATAGTTTGGCGAGGAACGTGGGGAAGGAAGCAGTGTCAAATGCTTTGGAGAGATGTAAAAAAAGGCAGGAACCTAAATTTAATTTTTTATGAGCTCACAGCATGCTGAGATGTATGGAGTGAGAGATGACACTTAAGTCAGAAAGTGCACTTCTGACTTAATGTTAATTTTTCGCTACACTTCTTGCCTTGCCTACAGAGTTCCTTTCTCAGTATTGATCTAAAGATGGGATTGAACAGATGAAGGAAATGTGGTCCAGCCTATTCACAGTAATGGCAGGACTCTTTTGGCTTTCTGATAAAGCTCTGAATCAGATCTCTGATACCCTCTTTCCTGAGTGAATGAGAATTCATTTTAATGATCAGTTCATAAATTAGGGGAGACTCTTAGACGGAATTTATTAGGTAGAATTGCTAGGATGAATTTGAGGCGAGTTGTTTTAGACATTATGCTGCGGTCGCTAATATGCTAATGCTTCTGTATTTAAATTGGAAATGGCACAGAGGATTAAGACTGTCAACTGTAGTTCCCTTGGAACAGGCTTTGATTCATTCATCCCTATTTTGTCTAAACAAGTTACTTAACCTAGCATTTCTTCTTGGTCTCCCCCTGAAAATGACCTCTGTCTCCAGTTGGCTTATCTGGTTAACAAATGGGTATTATTACTATTATTATATGACATTAGAAAAGATAAGTAAAATCATATTATTAAGCTGCAAAATGAATGAGGCATCGTTAGATAAATAGAATAACATCTCTAGATGGCTGATCAGTTTGTTTCATAATGGTGTTTAGTACATAGTATACAAAAGGCAAGTGCGCTTACTCCAGAACAGTATGGACTTCTGATACAGGACTTTTATCAAACCTTGAGGAAATAGACAATGCAGTTAAAATTCACATGCACTAGAAAGCAAAAAAGGTCAGGGAAGTTGCCACTTTGGTTATTACTACAACACTTATTGTCCATTAAGTAAGATGGACATCTGATTTTTTTTCAATTTCTAATTATAGTAGAAAGGGACAGAAGGCAGATAACCTAAGGAAACATCACTTTTTAGATGCTATTTCTGTCATACAGAGAGCCATATTAAAAAGGAATGTCCTGGGTATTATGCAAAGAAGTTAAAAGAAAAATATCAGAAGAAAGAACAAAAGGAATAGGGGGATTATCTGATTTATTCTGGTGATTCAACCTGTTTGAATTTGGGTTTTTTTTAGTACCTTCATAGAAGAAGAATTAATATCTGAAGTTTTGGACTGTTTGTTACTGTTGCTTAATACTGTAACATTTAAGTGTGTTTATTTTCCATTTGTCACAAATAACAAGGAAGCAAAGTCAGTGCTCTACCTTAACAGTGGGGACAGCTATCTCCCCAGATCTCTCTTGTGATTTTTGGAAACCTGATAATACAGACAACACATATTGCTTTGAAGACATTATTATAGATGCATAGTAGAAGCATTAAGTCTGTATAAATTTGTAAGTGGATATTGGATTTTGAAGATGCCTGCAAACCAATGCTATCAATCAAAACCTGCAACTGCACAGAGTTTCCAGTTGCAGATGGTCCACAGCAAGCCAAACAAATTGACTTCATTGAGATTTTAGTGATGGTGAATGGGGGTTAGAAATGTGCCAGAAAATGATATATTTTCAAAAGTGGACCGAAGTTATTCCTTTGAAGAACTGCTCTGCTAAAGCTACTGCAAAAGGTTGTAGAGTTCAGTCTTTTTTCACTAGGATTGTCCTTCTTTGAGTGAGTCAGATAATGGTTCTCATTTTGTGGTTCAGGGTTTCTAGGCCTTTTGCTCACTGCTGTTGGGGATATAGCAGCAGTTCCATGTGCCGCATCACCCACAGTCAGAGGGCATTGTGGAATGAATGAATCATACTCTAAAAGAAGAAATCTATATGCTTATTTTAGAAAGCGTAGAAGACTGGACTGTACATTTACATTTTAACTTGATGGGAATATGAACTGCCTCATCTGATGCTACTGGCATTTCTCCTTTTGAACTAATAACTGGTCAGTCCATGCCTTTACGCTTTCCTTTTAAATTTGTATGTCCTCAGCAAATGCAGGCAGTGATTATATAGGACCAATGGTCAGAAAATATGCAAAAGCAAATCAAGTACTTGATGCAGTTTGCTGCATTAAAAATGAGTAAACCTGTGCTTGCAGATTCTAGCTTGGAATCTATGTTCCAACAGAGGGAGATGGTCATGGTGAAAAATATTAAGAAAACAGTTCTGTATCAGGCTGTTTTGGAAGGTCCCTATATCAGTGTGGAAAGTTTGGTCAACTGTGCTTCCGGTCAAAAGACTAGGAAAACACAGAGACAGTATGCCTAAGCTAATCCACATAGATCAGTGTAAAGTAATAAAAATGAAAAGGAAAAGGTATTTTCTTAAGAACTGATGCTGCATTTTTTATCTAGAACATGAATTGCAATGAAAATTTAAAGGAACCTCTTTCTGAGATTGTAAAAATGGAAGGTGTACAGGTTTTTGAGACAGCTGCAAAGGACAGTTCAATGTGTTTACATCTGTTTGAAAGACCAAGTCAAGACCTGAAGTAAGGATCATAGGCTCATAGGAGGTTACAAGGCTATTGGCCCTGAAGCCCTTATAAACCTAGCCAAGAGTTCAGTCCATATTTAGACTAGTCAGCACCCAAAGCCCCTGTCCAGCAGGGACACAGGTGGACTCCCAGGGGTGTATTTTCTGTTTCCCATCCAGTTATCCAGGATGCACTTAAAAAGAGGTAATGAGGTACTCTGCTTGACGTGGAGAGGGAGTCTATTCTACAGATATGGGAGTCTCTGGGACACAAATCTGTCCCACCAACACACCATAAATAGCATCAAGACATTTAACAAGGACAGTTTGGAAATTCTTTTCAATTAATTATTTTTGTTGGCTCATACTTTTGTTATTACTATTATTCTGTGTTTTGTTTGTAGAAGAGAATCATAGTATGCATAGTATTCAGAAGAGGTAAAAATGTCAACCACAGATCAATATTAATCTAGCTTTTTGGTATACATAAGCAAAATCTGTCAGTGTATCTAATTGTTAGGTATGTTCATATCTGTCCACCAGTTATGAAGGTATTCCAGAAACAGGAGTAGCAAGAAAAATGGACATTTCTATATGATTAATATGAATGATTGTTATAAAAACAGCAAAATCATAGAGATTAAATCCTAAGTCCTTTAAAAGGGCAAATGACATGGAAATAAACATACATTTCTGAAGTTAGCACAAGCAGATGAGGGATGTATATGTTTTTCAGTGAGAAAAAGGGGAGAACAATGAAAGGAATGTACAGTTCAGCACTTGTAAATACATAGAAAAAGCACACAGAACACAAGGAACACTGAGACTGAGTATATGGTATAATAATCTTAATCTTACCAAGAAGAAGAAGAAAGCAGATTTTCTGTTATATTTTTATCCAGAACTTATTCTTCAAACAAAAAAGGGAATATCACATTATGAGAACAATTATGATATATGCTAAAAAAGAGCTTATAGATTGTTATCTGAAGAATGGTATGAGTCCTGATACCTAGGATGTGGAGTTCCTGCTATAAGACATACTTATTCATTTTTCCAGGAAAGATGAGAAATTATAGGAAGATATGAACCATCTGACAAAAATCCAGTGGGCAAGATGGATGATAATTAAATGTGCCATCATGATCCAGAAAAAAAGTGCTTGTAAACAGTTGGCTCACATAGATTTGGGAGGTAATGTCATATCAGAAGCAGGTATTTTTCCATGGTATGCATCACCAAAAGCAATATGGGAATTAAGGAATTATCAAAGATATTGGAGGTTCTTAATAATATGTTCATAGATTAGTACTAGGTTAACTGCCCTTTGGACCATTTTAAGTTTAGCCAGTTACCCCATCTAAGAATCAAACCCTGCACCTTGTGTTTCTAAGGTAAATACCTTAACCATTATACCAACATCCCACCCAAATTCTATTTCCATAGTAAAGGCAAAATTACAGTAGAAGTGGCAGCAACGGGGACATTTGTTTTTCAGAAAAGGCTGGCATTTAATTTCACTGTGACTGAAAGGTGGAACTTGTGGGTTGGTGGGATATGAATATCGCACATTTATTCCATACAATGAAAATGAGATTAGGGATCATTTGAGTATACTGTTTTTCATGAAAATGAAGCTAATAACTTTCATTGACATGACTGACTAATCTGTTTTCAGGTTGTGGAGAGAAACTTTTGACATTTCTTATGCTTCTAGCTGTAGCATTTTTAATTTTGATTTTGCTATTATTTAGGTGTAAAGCCTTAATCTCAAGGATAGTACAAGTTAGGTATTGATGAATTATTGATTGTCTAGCAGTTGACACTAGGCTGAGGTCTGGAAAAGATCCATCGAGATCAGTGCTGTACCTGAGTTAACAAACAAAAATAAAATAAATGATTAGCATTAGCTATATTCTTCATCAACCTGTTTCATGCTGTGACATTTTCACTAGCCTATCATGTGTTAGAATGTTTTCCATAAGACAGTCTCAAGTTAGGGCATAAAGGTATAGTGTTTTTTCAAACACCCTTATTAAATTATAACTTAACACATAGATAAACATAAATTAACATAAAAGAAAACAAACTATATTAACATTTTCCATTTAAATACATTATATATTACATATCTTTTTCTTTTTTTGTAACTATCACCAGTCCACCTTTACATAAATTGCCGAATTCGTTTTCACTTAAATCTCACTCCTCCACCTCTTGAACATTATTCTGCATGTAGCTTGTTGGTCTAGGGGTATGATTCTCATTTTGGGTGTGAGAGGTCCGGGTTCAAATCCTGATAAGCCCATTTGTGAGTTTGTCTCAAGTTTTAGGCTCAGTACCAGAGCTGTTTAGCTGGCTGTGATTGATTCTACAACCATCTGGATATACAAAGCTGATATATGTATACTTTTTTGAACTTGTTCTGTTTCATCATAGTTAAACTGTACTGTGTTTGTTTATTTAAATCTCACTCCTCCACCTCTTGAACATTATTCTGCATGTAGCTTGTTGGTCTAGGGGTATGATTCTCATTTTGGGTGTGAGAGGTCCGGGTTCAAATCCTGATAAGCCCATTTGTGAGTTTGTCTCAAGTTTTAGGCTCAGTACCAGAGCTGTTTAGCTGGCTGTGATTGATTCTACAACCATCTGGATATACAAAGCTGATATAAGTATACTTTTTTGAACTTGTTCTGTTTCATCATAGTTAAACTGTACTGTGTTTGTTTATTTGTTTCATTGAATAGTGATTGAATATTGGTGGTCTCTCTCTGCAGTTTGTTTCTCAGGGCTGGTTCAGCACTTGAGCTCCAAGCCAGCTGGTTTCATAGTGGGGGTTGTTTTACATTCTGTGAAGTGTTTTTGTTTATCTAATTGTGTGGGGGTCTATCTTTTGTTTTATACAACTGGCATAGTTACATTTTGTGTGTTTTTGCTCAGTAGCAGAGCTATTTAGCTGGCTGTGACTGATTCTACAACCATCTGTCTATACAAAGCTGATATAAGTATACTTTTTTGCACTTATTCTGTTTCAGTGATAGTTAACAAAACTGTACTGCATTTATTTATTTGTTTCATTGAATATTGGTGGTCCCTCTCTCTCTGTAGTTTGTTTTCCTACCCTCCCACCCAAGTGTTGTTGTATTCTTAAACTTGTTGGCTTCGGAATTGCCTGCCCTTGCTGTAAATTTGTCTTTGGAAACTCTTCCCAGCCCCATCTCATTTGCTCATTTAGCTGAGTATAAGGAGATTATTTGGGAAGGACTACCACCTTGCTTCTTTGATTATGGACACTCCTATCAGTCCCATATCTTCAGCTCTGACTATTGTGTACAGAGAGCATTTGGGAAGGCCAACCCCCTTAGTTTCTTAATCTTGAATTGTCTTCTGTTTCCTCTCCACTTAACAAAAAAATACACTTTATTCAGCTGCTCTTACTGTAACTGTGTTCTACCTACTTTATTACCTTATTTTTCTTTGCTGTGTGCTCTTAAGTGTTCAAGTGCTTTTATTCTGCTGCATTTATTACTACTTGTTAGTAACCTGATGAAATTTATCTGCTATTCTAAGCATCTTAGTTTTTGTTTTAGCACTTGTGCTTCAGGCCAGTTATTTTACATATAAGAAGGTTTTTGTGGTCTACACTTTTGTGGACAAACCCTTATCAAAACCCTCTCTCCATAAGTCTGCCAAGTATTCAGAACACTATGTCTGGAGAATTCCCATCAGTTTCTCCTGCAAGCCTGGTCGCAATGGGCAAACTGAGACAGTGCAGCAGCTGCCTCATGTTCATTGACAGCCCTCTTCTCCTAGCACATAATTCTTCTCCTTCCAAGAAATGCATTTACATCACTAACTTGGAATCCATGCTCTCTTGTGACACAGTCAGTACCCCTGACAAAGAGGAGATTGCCAGCACAAACACCACACCACACACATTACATAACCAAGCACAACATACAGCCACCTATGCAAAGGTCCTCAATAAAAACGTACCTAAACAGTGGAGACCTCCAAAACACACTCACAAACATTCCGCATACAACACCAAACACGTCACACACAGCAGACAACACACCAGTGTCTCACAAACATGGCTTATAAGACATAACAATAAACCAGCACAGCCTAGAAGGCATAAAAATAAACCAAACATACTAGTCATTGGTGACTCAGTTGTGAGACACACCGATGTCCCCCTCACCAGGCTCGACAAGGAGAAGGTCACAGGCGGTTGCCTGTCAGGTGCCAGAATCTACCAAATTATGCACACACTTAAGTATCTCTACAACAGGTACAAGTATGACTCTGTCATTGTCCATGTTGGTGTGATTGACTTGAGACATACCTCCCTGGACTATATGAAGAGAGACATGATTGAGCTCTTAGAGTATGTGTTCCAGGCAGGTATGACCCTAGCTCTAAGCAGCATCCTACCTTCAGCAGTAATGATACCACAATACCAACAAAAAATAATTGACTTCAACAATTGGCTTAGTTTCTATTGTCTTTCCAAGGGGATCCAGTGTCTGTCTGCCTGGGATGACGTGGTTAACAGGCCTCAATGCTTTGCCAAAGATGGTCTCCACTTGTAACCCCTGGGATTCCGGATCCTGGCCAAGGCTTTTGCCTCCCCATTGTGCCTTGTTTAGGCTATGTCCCAAAGACAAATCTTCCAACACTAAAAGATTTGTCAAAAAGCAAATTGAAAGTCATGCTGCTTAACGCTAGGAGCCTTAACCTAAAAATGCACTCTCTGGAGACTCTCCTCACACTGGAAGATGCCAATGTTTGTGCGGTCACAGAAAATTGGTTCAGGGTTGTGGAGAGCACCCCTGTATTACCAGGCTATACCTCATTCCACACATTCTGACCCCAAACTGAGGTCAGGAAGACTAATGATGGCAGAGTATCTATCTTCATTAAGGACAGGCACACCTCTAGAGTGGTTTGCCAGCATGACACACTAGAATTACTGCCGGTGCAACTGACAGTTGGCAAGCTACCCATCCAAGTTATAGCCAGACCCCCTCCATAACTCAGGACCCCCCTCTTTTGACTCCATCAAAGTACCTCCTAACACCCTGATCCTTGGTAACTTCAACTACACCACCATAGACTAGGTGAACTATTTCTGCACTAATTCAGTCACCCAATGATTCCTTGACTTCATCAGTTCCAATGTACTAGACCAGCTCGTCTCATCCTCCACAAGGGGAGATAACATTCTGGACTTGGTTCTCACCAACATGGGCAACCACAGCAGCACTCCCATAGTATGTTCTTTCCTGGTGAGATCAGACCTTCAGTCTGTCTCATTCAATTTCTATTCCACTCAATACCCCCCCCCCCCCAGCCATAAGCAGGCTAAAAAATTTCTTAAAAGCTGATTACAACCTCCTAAGGGAGGGTATCAGTAGCTTTTCACCACCGCCCCCCCTCAGAGGATGCAGACAACTATGCTGAACAGTACACTAATGCAATATACAAGCACCTGTACAACTGCATGGACGCAGCCAAACCCAACAGAACTAAAGCCTGCTCCTCAAAGAGATACAAACCTGTCTGGTGGACATCCTCTATAAACAGGCTTTACAACAAAAGGAAAAAAACTATTGTCCAAGGGTAAAAAGAACAAATTCCAAATTGGAAAAACTCCTTCCTCAACCTCAACAAGTAAATTAGATCACTAGTGAAAACCTCCAAAGCCAATTATGAATTGAAACTAGCCTCTGAAACAAAGGGAAACCACAAAGTCTTCTTCAGTTACATCAAGAAACTCCATGGCAAAGCCCAGGTTTGTTCCGAATTAGTACTTAATGGTACCAGTTACACTGATCTGTTGACTTAGTCAACCTGCTAGCAGATAGGTTCAGCACAAACTTCACCCCCCTAACCCCCTCAAAGGCCCATCTGACATCTCAGATACTTGTCCCGTACCTCACATCTCCAGAGATCAAATCTTAAAGGCCCTATCCAAGGCAAAGAACACAGCTTCTGCAGGACCTGATAGTATTTCAGGCTGTATTCTGCACCATCTCCAGCAAGAACTGCTTCACCATTGAGCACTCTATTCAACCACAGCCTAAGTACAAGCTTCATTCCAGCAGAGTGGAGAACTGCCATTGTCATTCCCTTGCACAAAGATGGTGCCACTACTGACCCTGGAAACTATCGCCCCATTAGCTTGATAAGTCTGATCTGTAAAGCCATGGAGCATATTATTATGGATCTCATAAACAAAGACATAGGCAATCTCCAAACACTTAACACCACCCAGTTCAGATTCGTCAAGGACACATCTTGCCTGTTGAAACTGATTGACTTCTTTAAAACTGTCACCAAGGCTCTGGATGAGGGAAAGTCAGTACATACAGCTTACCTTGACTTGGCCAAGGCCTTTGACACAGTCCTCCACTCAGGCATCATCGAAAAGCTAACCCAAGTTGGTGTAAATCCCTATCTCATCAGGTGGGTGGCCAACTGGCTCACGATAAGACCCACAAGGACAAAATAGGCGCCTGCACCTCTGACAGTAGACCTGTCACTAGTGGTGTTCCCCAGGGATCTGTCCTGGGACCCCTACTGTTTGGCATCTACTTCTCAGAGGTCCAGACAAAGACGAAAGTCCTGTGGCTGACCAAGTTTGCAGATGACTGTAAGTTGGGTGCTGCCATTGACTCCCCAAATTATGTTAACATACTGCAATAGGGTCTTACAGCAAGAAATGACTGGTGCCAAAGTCATGGCCTTAAGTTAAACACAAAAAAATGTATTATCATACCATTTGGCAAAAACACAGCCCCTACTGATTACCACATCAAGGGCAATCCCCTAAGTACACAACCTGGGATGAGACACCTGGGTACTCGGGTTGACAACAATCTCACATTCGACCACCATGTAGCGGCAGTGGTCAGAAAAGCCTTTTACATGGTTTAGGTCATAAGTAAAGGGATTGCATCCAGAAAAAGGGAGGTTATTACCTCTCTGTACTCCTCCCTCATTTGGAAAATAATTGAGTATAACACTCCATTTGGTATGTATCTGTCCAAACACCTGCACCAAATGGAAAGGCCATAGAAATACCTCACAAAGAGAATCCATGGCTTCCAACACGTGTCCTATGTGGACAGGCTCAAATCACTATCACTCTATTTGGTATCATACAGATTGCTCAGAGGTGATATGAGTCTCACCTACAAGGCAACATCAGACCCTGCCCTACTAGAGATGTTCCATATCCGTATGTCTAACTCATTGTGCATTACCCATGTGAAAGACCTAAATCTAATATGCAACATCAACAAAACCTGCTGGAGAGACAGGTTTGTCTCCCAGAAGCTGCCCTGTCTCCAAAATAGACTTCCCATACATGTCAAACAGAGTACCTTGCTGACTCTCTTCAAGTGCAACCTTGATGAATGGATGGGAAACCACAAATTTCTCCCAAGGGTTTCACCTGTGTCCCTCATTGACAGGGGCGGCAGGTGCTGACTGAGGTTTCTTTTTTGGGGATAAACTCTTGGCTAGGCTTGTAAGGGCCTCAGTGCTATTAGCCTAGTAACCTCCTATGATCCTATATGTTGTTCCAGTTTCCACTAATTGTATGTAATTTGCTCCATCCCTTTTCTAAAGATTGCACTTCCAGTTATTTTATCCCTTTTATAATACAGTTGGTTTGAACTTTGATTTCGATTTTCTAGTAATTGCCTTTTCCATAGAGAGGAGAATTAAATTCAGTAAGACCTTACTATGCCTAGGCATTTCAGATTCCATGTCCCAGCACAAAAGAATCATTTCCTCTGTTACAGCCATTTGCTCACCCAATATTTCTGACACAGTACTATGTAGGGAATTTTTAAAACCTGGCAACTCATTATGCTCACAAAACACATGTTCCCAGTTACAATTTTCTTTCCTATTACACCTCCAACATTTGCTGTCTATCTGAGGGAATGATCTGTGAAGTATGCTTGGGGTATAAAAATACCTATGCAAACACTTCTAAGCAAAGATCCTAAATCTTCTGGACTTTGTTGTGTACTTGAGAGCCATGCATATGTCTTCCCATTGTTTTCTTGTAAATTACTTCTCCAGTCACTCTTACTAATGTTTTTTTCAAACTCTTCCAATTGATTCTTATAGTTATCAAGCAATATTTTATATTTCCTACTAATTATCCCTTTTGAACAGCAGCTTCTATTCTAGATTCAACTAAAAACTCTTAGAGCAAATCTTTCACTTAAAATTCCCGTATCCCTTTTTCTTGCCTATACTATGATATAAACCCCTGGTCGGGACATCAGTCTCTAGCCTACAGTTCAAACATCTTCTTGATGTCATCCCACTCTTTTACCTTTCTCTCTGTAGTAATTTTCTCACAAAACCTTGTTCCCTTTGTCAGTTTTCTCCAGTAAATTCCAGTCCTTTCTTATCTATTTTATGTGTTCCAACTTACAGTCATTATTATTGACAAAATATCCTTTCTCCATTCTCATGTTGGCTTCATTTTTAGAATACTTTCTGCTACTTTATTAAGTTAATATTCTATATGGTTATTATCATTCTCTTTAAGGATCTCCATCCAAAATCCTACTTTGTCCTTATTTCTTGGACCTCCCTTGCTTCATCATCATAACTTTCTGCTTTGGATTATAACATCCTGCTTGTGTTTTATATATATATATATATATATATATATATATATATATGTGTGTGTGTGTGTGTGTGTGAGCCTTGACTGTGTTGCTCTAAAATAGCTCTTCAAATCAATAATTCTAAATCATCTTGCTCTTTTAGAAGACTCAACGTATCCCACTTAATTCTTCATCCAACTCTTTATTAAGTAATGACCACAACTTCTATTCTTGTTGATATAAATATGGCTGACCTGTATATAAAACTAAAGAAACTGAAAAAATGTCACTGCATCTTAATATCCATGTTCATAAAGAAGTGCTTCCAGTTTCTCAATTTTTGTACTATGCTTTGTCTAGTCCCTTCCCACATATCCTTAGCTGCCATAACAGAAGATTTCTTAATCCATATACCTAAATACTTCATCTTATTTTGTCCTTATTTGCTTTGTCATTGGCTCAAAATAATAAGCAGATAGCAAAGAGAAAAAGGACACCCTGTCTGGTTCCTCTGTTCAAACACAGCTTATCAGAGAGGAACCCTCTTGCTTTAATCCTTGCCTCTGATCCTTCATACATCCTTCTAATTAACCTAATTACTGCATCAGAGAATACAAATGCTTCTATTGCCTTACTCATAAAATTTCAGCTTACTCTGTTGAATACTTTCTCTGCATGAAGACCCATCCACAACAGTGGTATTTTCTTACATTCTGATTTCCTCTGTATCATCATTGTTCTATTAATGTTGTCAAATGTTTGCCTCCCCATCATAAACCATATTGATCCATATCTATCAATTTTAGCAACACCTACAGTACAGCTATAAACACTTTATAATCATGGTTTAAAATTGAAATGGGTCTGTATGAAGCTGGGTTATATAGCCACCACAGCTTTCTTCTAAGATGTTGTGCATCCTCTCCTTTTAAAATATTGTTAAACAAAATTTCCCAGATCATTATCACTTTCTTCCCTTCTAACATCCAAACTTGTAGAGGAATACCATCTGTTCCTGAAGATTTTCATGCAGACTGATTATATATCACTGTTTTATCTCATTTCCTCTTGTCTTAACTGTTATTTGTTGAGAGTCATCTGCTTTCTTGATTTCAACATTACTCTGGTTTCTACACATTTTCATAAAATTTCCAAAATATATCTAATGCATCTACAGGATCTCTAGTTATTTTTCATGTTATACTCTCCCTATGTTTGGCAACAGCACTTTCTACTTTGTGTTGCCTATGTCATTAATCTAAAAGTTTTTTCTGCTCTGGATTTCTTCTCAAAACAGTTGCTTAATAGCAATCTTTCTAAACTCTTTATTATCCAAATACTCCTTTATTTTCTCTTTATCTTTTCATTGCCATTTAAACCTGTGTCATGATTTTAAAGACTTTTTGTTTTAATGAAAACCTTCAGAAAGACATTTTCAGAATGCCAGCATCTCCTACTAACTTAGAGCAAACAAACAAAACTATGTACATCTTAAAAATTAAGTGTAACCCTTCAGATAAGAACAATTGCCCCAAATTGATAGCTGCACCCACAGATAGTACCTAACCTAAAATTAGTTACCTATGTTAGTGAGCAAATTACTGCCTGTGTTCCCACTTACACTGATTGCTGTCTGTTATTTTCTTATCACTAGTCCTCTCCCATATGTGAAAAACATCTTGTTCGCTTTCAGAAGGCATTAACTTTTAGCCCTAAGAAAATGCATATTGGCTAGCTTTAAATAAAATTAAATAGTACTCTGTTCTGTTAAATGCATTAAAATATTAAGGGTGATGCAATGACTGCTATCCCTTATTCACATCTCATAATTTCAAACAGTAGCCCATGGACATCAAATTGATCCTCTGTCTCTTAAACAGCAAGAGCTCTGGCACAAGTTACACCACTGCAAACTGGCCCTGGCAAAACATGTACCTGTGAGCAGCAGCCAACTGAGATTGCTGTCATTGAGTAATAGCCAGAGGACATCAAACTGGTACTCAGTCCTTTAAATAGCAGGAGCTCTGCCACAAGTCATACCACTGTAAACTGGCCCTGGCAAAAGCTGTACATGTGAGCAGCAGCCAAATGAGATTGTTTTCATTGTGCAATAGACAGTGGACATCAAATTTCTCCTTTGGCCCTTAAATAACAGGAGCTCTGCCATAACTCACACCAATGCAAAATGGTCCTGGCATAAGCTGTATCTGTGAGCAGCAGCCAACTGAGATTGTTGTCATTGTGCAATACCTCATGGACATCAAATTGTCTGGCTTATCTCTTGAATAGCAACAGCTTTGGCACACATCACACCAATGACAACTTGTCATTATGTAGTAGCCAGAGAAGATCAAATTGGTCCTCAGTCCTTTAAATAGCAGGCGCTCTGCCACAAGTCATTCCACTGTAAACTGGCCCTGGTAAAAGCTGCACTTGTGAGCAGCAACCAACTGAGACTGTTTTCATTGCACAATAGTCCTTGAACATCAAATGTGTCCTTTGTCTATTAAATAACAGGAGCTTTACCATACATCACACCAATGCAAAATGGCCCTGGCACAAACTCTTTCTGTGAGAAGCAGTCAACTGAGATTGTTGTCATTGCGCCCACTGACATCAAATTGCCTCTCTTGTCCCTTTAATAGCAGGAGCTTTGCCACAAGTCACACCAATAAGAACTGGCCCTGGCAAAAGCTGTACCTGTGAGCAGCAGACAACTTAAGATTATCATTGTGCAGTAGCCCGTAAACATTAAATTGGTCCTCTGATCACTAAATACCAGGAGCTCTACCACAAGTCACACCATTGTGAACTGGCCCTGGCATAATTTGTAACTGCAAGCAGCAGACAACTGAAATGGTTGTCATTGCACAATAGCCTGTGAGTATCAAATTGGTCCTCTGTCCCCTAAATAACAGGAGCTCTGCCATAAGTAACACCAATGCAAAATGGCCCTGGCAAAAGGTCTATCTGTGAGAAGCAGCCAACTGAGATTTTTGTCATTGTGCAATAGCCCATGGACATCAAATTATCTTTCTTGTCTCTTAAATAGCAGGAGTTCTGCCATAAGTCACACCACTGTAAAGTGGCTCTGGCATAATTTGTACTTGCAAGCAGCAGGCAACTGAAATTGGTGTCATTGTGCAATAACCTGTGAACTTCAAATTGGTCCTCTGTCCCATAAATAGCAGAAGATCTGCCACAAGTCACTCTGCTGTGAATTGGCTCTGGCATAAGCTCTACCTGTGCGCATCATACAACTGAGATTGTTGTCATTGTGCAATGTAAACAAGCTTAATATGAACAACCTAGCTCCATATTAACATATTACTCAGATGAGTTCCTGCTGTGTGATGGAAAGTGGCTGTGACATCCAACAAAGGAGTAGTTCTTGTACTCTTAGAACTGCTTACCTTATTGGTCACTACCCATTCACTTGATCATTGGATTACACTGTTAAACCATTTACGTGTTACCCTTACCTTTTTGGTATCTGCATTCAGTAACTGAAACAAACCTGTTTTACCTTGTACCGTTGTGCTAGCAATATCATACACTTTACTTCTATCATTAGAATCAGTTGTCTTTCTATGCACCTCTTCCCAACTTCCATTTATATTGTAGCATCATTTGCAACGTTCTTTCTCCCTCCAATACTACTTTGCACTATATCCACTCCTACCAAGAAACCTCCCTAACAGTACCCAACGAAAATCATTAGCAAAACTCCCTCTTCCATTCATCCCATCAATCTCTTTTCATGTACTATAAACAGATTAATATTTATTATTTCTCATGATTTCTTCTGTAATATCTCTCAGCATTCCCTTCATCTCATTACACTACTTACTCCCCTCCACCCTTAATCGGTCTATAACCATACAAAATAAAGCAGTAATTTGCACTTTACTATCCTTCCTTACACAATAAACCACTCCCTAAACTTCTTTTTACTATCCTTTTTCTTTAATCCTCTCACTCGCATAATAATTTCCCCACTATGTGTAACTAAATTACTCCACATACCTCCACATCCACACTACTTTCCTTCACACCTCTATCACTGCACTCACCCACTAATTTTTCTTGCAATTCTTTCTCCATTTCGTCATATGACCTAACCTAATCATGCTCCTTTCCCACTTAATCATAATTCCTGCACTAGTACTACTAAGACATCTAACGTCATATTATCTACATTCCACAAAAAATGTCATCATCTCCAGGCACCTTTTCACAGGCTCAAAACACCACCCACTCTGGACTCCCAAGATGGCTGCACATTGAGTAACAGCTTAATTTTATCTCTCCCATTGTGAAAAGAAGAACTCGGATGAAATAGCCAGTAAACTTGAATTTTTGGGTAAATTTCAGTAACTGACTAGTGAGCGCACTGATTGGATGCCAGCAGAAAAGGAATCCAGTGAATCTGAAAAAAATCAACCTCAAAAGGTGTGGAAAAACACTGTGTGTGAAGAATTCTGCAGCTGTTCAGCAATAAATATTTAAAGGAACCCCTTTTTGAGATTGTAAAAATGGAAGTTTGTACAGGTTTTTGAGACAGCTGCAAAGGACAGTTCAATGTCTTTACATCTGTTTGAAAGACCAAGTCAAAAACACAATAAATAGCATCAAGACATTCAACAAGGACAATATGGAAATTCTTTTCAATTAATTATTTTTGTTGGCTCATACGTTTGCTATTACAATTATTCTGTGTTTTGTTTGTAGAAGAGACTCATAGTATGTATAGCATTCAGAAGAGGTAAAAATGGCAACCACATTTCAATATTAATCTAGCTTTTTGGTATACATAAGCAAAATCTGTCAATGTATTTAATTGTTAGGTATGTTCACATCCGTCTACTAGTTATGAAGGTATTCCAGAAATGGGAGTAGCAAGAAAAATGGAAATTTCTATATAATTAATATGAATGGCTATTATAAAAACAGCAAGATCATAGAGATTAAACTTTAAATCCTTTAAAAGGGCAAAATACATGGATTTAAATCGACATACATTTCTGAAGTTAGCATAAGTAGATGAAGGATGTATTTGTTTTTCAGTGAGAAAAAGGGAAGAACAATGAACTGTAGAGGTCAGTACTTGTAAATACACAGAAAATGCAAACAGAACATAAGGAACACTGAGACTGAGTATATGGTATAATAATCTTAACCCTACCAAGAAGAAGAAGAAAGCAGATATTGTCTTTTATATTTTTTATCCAGAACTTATTCTTCAAACTAAAAAGGGAATATCACCTTATGAGAATAATTGTGATATATGTTAAAAAAGAGCTTATAGATTGTTACCGGCGGGATGGTGTGAGTCCTGTTACCTAGGATCTGCAGTTCCTGATGTTAGACATACTTATACATTTCTTCCAGGAAAGGTCAGAAATTTTAGGAAGATGTGATCCATCTGACAAACATCCAGTGGGCAAGATGGATGATAATTAAATATGCCATCGTGATCTAGAAAGAAAGTGCTTGTAAACAGTTGGCTCACATGGATTAGGGAGGTAATGTCATATCAGAACTAGGTAGTTTTCCTTGGTATGGATCACCAAAAGCAATATGATACCTAAGGAAACTATCAAAGATATTGGAGGTTCTTAATAATGTGTTCATAGATTAGTATTAGGTTAACTGCATTGTGGGTCATTTTAAGCTTAGACAATTACCCCATCTAAGAATCAAACCTTGCACCTTGTGTTTGTAAGTTAAATACCTTAACCATTATACCAACCTCCCAATCAAATGCTATTTCCATAGTAATGGTAAAATTACAGTAGAAGTGACAGCGATGAGGACAGTAGTTTTTCAGAAAAGGCTGGCATTTAATTTCACCCTGATTGAAAGGTGGGACATGTGGGTTGGTGGGATATGAATACTGCACATTTATCCCATAACAAAGAAAATGAGATTAGGATAATTTGAGTATACTTCAGAAAGGTGCACATTTTTTCATGCAATTGAAGCTGATAACTCTGAATGGCATGACTGACTAATCTGTTTTCTGGTTGTGGAGAGGGACTTTTGACATTTTTTATGCTCCTAGCTGTAGCATTTATAATTTTGATTTTGCTATTCTTTAGGTGTAAGGCCTTAATCTCAAGGATAGTAAAAGTTAAGTATTGATGAATTGATGATTGTCTAGCAGTTTACACCAGGCTGAGGTCTGGAAAGTGTCTGTGGAGATCAGTGCTGTACCAAAATTAACAAACACAAATAAAATAAATGATTAGCATGAGATATATTTTTCATGAACCTATTTCATGCTGGGACTTTTTCACTAGCCTATCATGTGTTAGGATGTTTTTCATGAGATGATCTCAAGTTAGGACATAAAGGTATAGTGTTTCGTCAAACACCTTTATTAAATTATCACTTAAGACATAGACAAACACATATTAACATAAAAGAAAATAAACTATATTAACATTTTTCCATTTAAATACATTATACATTACATATATTTTCCTCTTTTAGTAAATATCAACAATCCAACATAACATAAATTGTTGAATTTGTCTTCCCTTAAATCTCACTCCTCCTCCTCCTGAACATTATTCTGCATGTATTGTTGCAGTTTCCATTTACTTCTATGTAATTTGCCTCATACCTTTTCTAAAAATTGCACTTCCAGTTCTTTTACTACTTCAAATACAGTTTAAACTTTGATTTCCTTTTTCTAGTAATTACTTTTGTGGCAGAGAAGAGAATTAAATTCAGTAAGACCTTACCATGCTAAGTGCACTGCTTGGATATCAGCAAAAATGAAATTCAGTGAACTTGAAAAAAAATCAACCATAAAAGGTGACAACAAAACACTGACTTGGAAGAATTATGCAGCTGTTCATCAAAAAGCAGTGCAAGCTCCAGATTTGTTGCAATACATACCTTCCAGTAACCTGGATTGAAAAGATAAGTCAAATGTACTCATAGCTAATTAAAATAAATGATGGAGTATATCAACTCAAATAACAAAATGCTGGAAGAAATCAAAGAAGGTTTAAACAGATATTCAGATGAGATAAAACTGCAAAAATAAGAGGTCAAAAATGAAGAAAAGGCTAGCTGAATATGAGACTGCTCAAGAAGAGATCTTTCAAAAAAATAATAGAATTAGAGGACAGAGCATGTAGGGAAAACATGAGATTTTCTATTGTACCAGGGAATCTGGAAGAAACAGACTATATTAATTTTATGAATGCACAGATAAACAACTGGACTGGTATTCCACACAAGAAGTCATTAACTGAAAGGGCACATTGTGTGTATGCTCCAAACCTAACGGTGAGAAAGCAATCTAAATCTTTAATGTTAAAGATGAAATCCTACCAGCAGAAGGAGTTGATTCTGACAAAACTGTATCAGGACAAAGTACTAAAAGTGGGAGACAATAGAGTGTTTGTGGGAAATGATTCCTCACTGTACACCTGGCAAAAGAGGAGTAAATTTATTCCACTAATCAGGGAATGTTAAGAAATAGGCATAATATTCAAACTGCTGTACCCAGATATCATCAGAATATTCTTTCCTGGAGGGACAAAATAATTTTTTTGATGTAGAACATAAGCAGGAAATACAAAAGTTTCTCCAACAAAAAGTGAACTGTGAAACAGAAGGAGATTCTGCTTCTTGTTCTTCTAGTAATAAAGACCACAGACAGACTGTGTCAATGAAACATTTTCCAATCCTTTAATGGAAAATTCTTGAGAGACAGAAAATAGCACAGGAGTTGACTACAAGAATGGAGAGTACATTGGAAATGAAGCAGAAACTGGATTTGGGAGATGGAGATAAACATGAATAAAATCAGCAACTCAGAAATTTACAAATAAATGTGGCATTACAAAGCATTAATTATATTTGTGAAACATGACAAAACATGAAAACCTGAAAATATTGGACTTTTTTACTTTGTTAAACTTTTAGGGGACTCTAAAGCAAATGCCCTACTTCATGTTGTTAATGTTTGGAGGAACACTTAGGGGAGGGGAAGAGGAAGGAAAGAGTTAACTGTAAGTAAAACAAAATGTTGTTCTTAAGTGTAATATATTTATAGTGCATGACATAATCTGCATGCTATAAAGTAAAGCTTTCTCAGTTATTTCCAAGTGTAATGGGAATAATAAAGTACACAGGTGCCTCTGTTTTTTTCTTCTTTTCTCTTTCTCCTTGTTCAGTTTTAAAAAATGTAAGCACTGCAATGTAAAAAAAAAAAAAAGAAGAAGAAAAAACCTTGATCTCATTCTTGCATAGGGGAATGACTGGATTAAGCCCCTTGGCTTGATCTAGTAACAAGTTTTAAAAGAAAGCAAATAAATAAAAAAGATGATTGAATATAATAAAGCTTTGCTCTAGCAAACTAGTAAATAAGTACTTGTAGAAGCAACTCTGTATCTGGTTCTCATGTCTCCATGGAGACAATCTGATAAAGAGCAATATAAACAGAATACTTTTTTTGTTTAATAGCTTTCTTTCGATGGCAAGGCGATAATGTTTTCTAAAAGCATTCAAATGTTTTCCCATTATGGGAGAACATTAAAGATAAGACTAAACTAGACAGCACTTAGTAGAAGCATAGGCTGTACAATGTGACAATGTGTCTTAGCATGGATAACCTTCCATTTAGGTTAACCCAAACTTGTGAGTGTGGCTTTCAGTTTGGAACAATTGTTCCTATTAGTAGCATAAAACTTTAACATTTTCATTTGTTCATAACTATTATTTAATATGCACAGCACTAATTTTATTTTTCTCATGGTGATCTTTGCTGTATTGCTTGGGGTTTTTTTTAACCTGTATCTACTAGAAAACTATTTTGAATACTTCTTTGCATAGAGTAACTAGATGATGTGTATTCTGTATCTTATTATATGTATACTATTTTACTAATTATTGTATTTTGCTTATGTTTATGTGGAGCTTTTCTCCCCTTGCCTCTGCTGAAAATGGGCTTCTAACCCAGTCAGACTTTCCCGGTAAATAAATAAATATTTAAAGATGAACATAGTTTTGTGTGTTAGTATTAAGTTTATAGGTTTTAGGGGTGTATTGGAGATGTACTTTTTTTGTATGAGAACTTTCAATAACACAAAAACTTTTGTAAGATATGACATAGGCTCAAATGGATATGACAGGAAACAACTGTATAAAAGATCAACCTGGTTGAACAAATACTAGATGCTTAACAAAAAAAATCTGTTACAAATAAATGCTGGGAATAATAACTTTTTAACATAATGATGCTTTCTGTATTATCTTTAAAGTTAATGGTCTCACAGATACATATAAAAAAGAAAAGAGTAGTAAACTATATTAAAAATGTAGAGTGCACATAGGTATGCTACAGGAGATATATTTGGAAAGAACTGAACAAGTAAATTTGATAAAGAAAGGTTTTCAGGATAGTTATTCAATGGAATACCTGGGACAAAGGAAAAGGGGAGTACTTATATTAATTGCAAGAGGAGCTCCAATAGTTATAGAGGAGGATAAAAAATATGATAATGGTACATATGTAGTACTAAGGGGATACTGGCAAGAGAGGAGGATTACACTGGCATATATTTATATTCCACCTAAAATGCTGTAATGGATCTTAAGAAAATTCTGGGAGAAATAATCAGTTTTCAGCAGGGAATATTAATTATAGGTGGGGAATGGAATTTGATTTGTAGCAGTGAAGATATGCCTGGCGGGGCAGAAGGTAATATGTAGCAAAGGAGGGTAGATTTTTGAAGAAACTTATGAAAATATTTGGCATGGAAGATGTGAATTCAGTAGTAGGAGTTCAGAGTGAATTTATATATTATTCCCCGAGATACAAAAACTGGGCTAGGCTAGACAGAACTTACATTTCACAGGAATGTGTACATTTAATTGAAAATGTTGATACACATCCAATAACTATTTCAGATCACATGCCAATAATAACTAAAATAAAAATGCAGGGTAATGAATCTAAAATGAGACACTGGCACTTTCCTACTTATCTGTTGCAAAAGAGAGGAATTTAAGGAATGGGTAGTGGAAATTATTCAGGAGTTATTAGAGAAGATAGAAATTTCTTCTTAAAATGTAGCTAACGAGTGGGATAAAATTAAAATGGAGTTTAAAAAAGGGTGGAAATAAAAGAAAGAGAGATATGGTTAAGAAGTAACAAGAATATTTTTTAAGGAACTGACAAATGTTGAAGTATTGCAGAATAGGGGGATCCTCACAGAACAAGGACAGTAGCAATTAGAGAATGCCAAGCAGTAAATAAAGGAATATCTTGATCATATGCATGCGTTCAGGAAGACTGCTGTTAAGCAACTGTTTTTGATAATAATGCCAGAGCATAAAAACTTTTAGCGCTATGCCTCAGGATACAGAAAACAGAAAAGGTTGTCACCAAGCTTAGGGAACCTATAACAGGGAAGATAACAAGAGATTCTGTAGAAGTACTAGAAATATTTTGGAATAGAGGTTAGAGGTAGATGAGGCTCAATTACTAACAATTAGGATAGGAGGAGATGAGATAAAAATAGTGATGTATAACCAATTCATAGGAACACCCCCAGGAATAGATGGTATTCCTTTGGAAGTTTGGAAACTAGGAAGGAAAAAACTGATATAGATCTGTAAGGTTTTGTTTAACAATATTTTAAGAGGAGGAGTAGCACCAACATCCTGGAAGAAAGTGGTGGTGGCTGTATTACTTAAATAGGGTAAAGACCCATCAGATCCAGCTTCATACAAGCCCATTTCAATCCTAAACCACCTCATCTACCTCTAACCTTGGCATATTTAATTCTTCCATAAAAATCTCCATTTGTACCTTTTCTTGATTTCCATATTTATCTGCTTTATACAGATTTTCATAAAATTTCTGAAATATTTGTAGTACGTCTACATGATCTCTTGTTATCTTCCTTGTTATAGGCTCCCTAAGCTTAGCAACAACCCTTTCTACTTTCTGTTGCCTGAGTTGCTGTGCTAAAAGGTTTTGTGCTCTGGAGTTTTTATCAGAAACAGTTGCTTAACAGCAGTCTTTCTAAACCTATGCATATTATTGAGGTAATCACTTATCTTCTCTTTAGCATTTTCAAATTACAATAATGGTTGAAAAAATAATTGCACTTATTTGTTTCCAGTTTACAAGAAACGTTTGTAGCCACCATAACTAACAGCATCTGTTTCTTTCATTTTTCATAGCACAGCACTGCTACAGTCTGGCCCAGTACGTATAAAGTCTTCCCAATATACATTCCAGGTTTAATTGAAGTAGCTTTTAACAATTTCTGTAATAATTTGGACTGAAACATCTTAGAAATAACAGACGTTGCTACCCTGCATCAATTTCTATAACATTATTGTTATTATTTACTAGAAAAGTTGATACAAATGTTCTTTTCCTTTATTACTTAGCAGAGAAAACACAGCCTGTTTATTTTTTTTAGATACATTCTTTGTATTTTTTCCATGAAAACTTTTTTTTGCTCCTCCCAGGACCTTTCCTGATGGCTTCGCTATCAAAACCTATTTGGTCCATTTGTTCTGGGATTATAGGAGCCAGACACTGCTGAGTTGGGTAAGAGCCCTTTACCTCATTCATTTCTGCCTTGGAGTCCCAGTTGGCTTTCTGTTCCCTGGCAAGAGTTAGGTGGGATGAAGCAGCCCATTTTGCTGGTCTTGGAGTGCAGCCTACCTCTCCCCATTGGGAGACCTCCCAGAAGCTCTGCTAAGCCTACTGTTGTAGTCCCCTAAGAGAAAGCCTGACTCCACATGCCTGATTTCCCTTGATTTGAAGATACTAAGCACTGTGAGTGCACAGGCTCTGCTGGCTCAGTCTTCACTGAAAAAAATGAGTGTTGCAGCTTGGTGTCATCCTATGCAGTGAGCCAAGCCAGCTCCTACCCCAAAAATGGTGAGCCTTCATCGGTCAGTCACTCCTATCCTTCCCAATCAGCTCTCACATATGCCCAAGCTGGTAATCAAGCTCATCATAGTCAGGGCTTTAGCCTTCTTTCCATGACACACACGGAGGGAAAGATTCAGAGTCATGGACAGTGTGACCATTCTAGTGAGAAAATATTGCTGTATTCATTGCATGCAAATGCTGCACAATGACATGTAAATGAGTGCCAATATGCTAATGAGAGCCATGTATGCAAACAATGACAGCAAATATATCAGTAAAATACAGAAATGTATAAAGTTAGTAAAATGAGCCATGGTGATCAGCTATTCCCAATGCCATCACTTGTCTGTGTACAGGTTAATAGCTCATAAAATGTTATGAAGTCATGGCTGAGATGACCATTGACTTGCCTTTCCCTAGTGCTTTGTGCAAAACACCTGAGAGGCAGTGCAACCCACTGAAGCCACCTGCAGCAGTGGTGGAACTAACATGAAAAAAAAACACTTTCATTCAATAAAAGTAATGTCTATTGGAATATATGGACCTTGTGATGCAGGTTGTACTGTTGCAGCTCTGATGTCTTTGGATGACATAAATGCATTTCTGTTTGTTTGAATAAACCATATGCAGTCACAACTCAGGTCCTTCAGAAATGGCACTTGCTACTTCTCAGTTAGGGAATCCCCTACTTGGGAAGTCATCACCTCCCACCCCTGATTCAATATCCAGCCCACCTCCAGGTATGAGGATTCTGTTGCTTTCCCCATTGAGAGATGACAGGAATTCTGCCATCTCTGTGACTTGCCTCTGTGCTGGTGGTCCATCCTCTGGGTTAACCTGTCTCTGGCAATTTACTGTGTCTTGATTCTGGCATGCAGTAACATATCAGTGATCCTGAAATGCCTCTGTTGTATTGTCTTGCTATGGTCATCTATAGCATTGATTTTCTGCATCACTCCCTGCCACACCTGCTCCCAGTAAGCACTGTCAGCTTTTGTCTACTCAGGGATATGAGTGCATTGTGCACATAAGGCCTGTTGTAGCAACTCTGGCTCCCATGCGGGGAACGTCTATAGCCATTACTGTTTCTTTGATTTCCATGCCACAACATGTACACCTGTGGGTTACACACATGGTTCAGTGTCTGTATGCATGATAGTCAATGCCATGCAGCAATTGCCTCCAAACTCTCCTGAGCAACCTTGTGGTGGCCACAGCCCTGAGAGCTGCTATAGGGTAACTGTTCTGACACTGCACCATAGTGTGTCAGTTGTGCTCATGTCAGCTGATATCACAGTTTGTGTCTGATGTAATGGAGGCCTACCATCCCATCTAGCACATCATGATGTCTGTGAGCATAAAGTACAGTGCATAGACACCTATACAGCTGGGCTACATGCTCTAGGGACCTAAACCTTGTCACCACAATAAACAGGACATGTTGGAGGGATAGATTCCTGTCCCAGAGACTTCCTATGCTCTGGAACAAGCTACCCATTTATGTCAAGCAAAGTTCCTCATTAGCACTCTTCAAGAAAAATCTTGATGAGTGGATGGGAAATAGAAAATACACCCCAGGGATCACTTCTGTGGCTCTGCTCGACAGGGCACAGAAAATTAACTTTCTTGGGTGGCGTAAGCCAGGGAATCTTGTTGGCTAGGCTTACTTAGGCTCTTGGTCTGATAGCCTAGTATCTACCTATGAACCTATCACTAAACCTGCCTGACGTCCCTGTGTCCTATCAGGTTGAACCCACCCTATAGGACTGCAGTCTGTCCTGCCAGTTCTCTGTGCTTTCACTCCTAACCTCTGGGACCAGACTGCAACCTATCCTGCCAGTTCCCTGCACCCTGTCAGGTATGAGTCCACCAAACCTGTCAGTTCTCAGTCATGGTTTGTGTAGTGTTACCCCACTCTCTTTACTTCTGTGTGACAGTATATGTTGTTGTCATCATTTGTCCTTAAGTGATGATTACATTAATGAAGTCTTTTAGCTGTTATGTTCTCTGTTGTCAGTTTCCATACATTGTAGCACATTTTGATATCCACTTTATTCAGATTTTCTACATTGCACCCTATAATGTGGCCTCCCACAAAATGCTAAGCATTGTTTTTATTGTGCTAAAACAGGTATTGTTACACAGCTGTTATGCTAATGAGAAGACTTAGCTACTACGTGTGCATGGACTGAGAGGTGACATATGGTGTGCTTGCTTGACGAGCTCGACCATGCTAATTACACTTTTCACTGGATGCATGTGTGTTCAAAATCACCATTGTGGTGGTTTCTTAGATGAAAGGTGAAACTGTTCTTGGGGTTAACAGGCAGCTGGCTGACCAGTGGAGGTGACAAACACACAGAATATAGGGGGTCCCTACAAGGGTCAGAGTTTTCCTTTCCTGTTTAGTTGTTAACACAATACAAGGTTTGTGATTTTTACTGTATTGGATCACACTAATGACCATGACCATAGTGCTACATTGCTTGCTGCTCATCATGCCTCTTCACATTTAAGATCACATCTGGTGTGCATGCCTGTGGAACCCAACCTCACTAATGACATTCTTCATTGTTCTGCTGACTGACCACATACAATGCACTGATGTTGATGGACATTGTGCTACCATGTTGTCTGTCAGTGAGTGTCACATTGGTCCATGAAGTGCATCTGGTCTTGACCTGATAATTGGACATGGCCTCAGCTGTCCCAGACCTGAGCTGGTATCCTGCCAAGTCCAGTATGCTGCACAGAAATCAGTGGGAGTGCCTGCTGGGGGTCTGTGAGGGCCCCCTTTATAAAACAGATGCCAGGATGGGGAAGGAAACCATTGACATCACCAACTCTTGGTGAGCAATATCAGCACAAGTGTTGTGACCTGAATACGCACAACCCAGACTATCTCTGTCAGTTGGAAGAAGAGGTCATGAAGGATGTGAATGGAGCGACACCATTTTATTGTAAGCAGTGTCCCTTTGATTTGGCAGTATACAGTATGTCAAAAACCTGTAGCTGTAATTGTGGTAAGATGTCAAGGATATGTTGTGCTCATTACTCTTTATTTTATGTTTTCCACTGCCATAGAAGAATGAAGAAATCAGGATTGCCTGTCAGAGGAGGCAGGTGACATTGACAGACAGTGAAGTAAGTGTAATATATTGCTGGAAGTAATGTAACGCTGTAATAAGACACTAGAACATAACACTAAGCAGTTGCATTTTTTTATTTTAATTTATCCATTTCTTACTTGTTTTTTTATTACTTTGTATTGTTGTTTTTAACCAGGTTAATGTCATTATCAGTGTCACAATGATTAGCACTCTTGCCTTTTGTGCTGAAAGACCAGAAGGCTGTTGGTTCAAATCTCACTCCAGGTGTTTAGATTGCTGGCACTGCAGTGTAGTAATAGTGGGGGGATAATATACTCCAGAGTTTGTTGTCCTTTGGATGAGATGTTAAACTGATGTCCAATTTGTTTGAGTTGGTGGTAGCTCAGGTTGTTGTAAAAGATTCCATGGCACTCATGGAAAAGAATATTGGTCATTTATTTAATACAATATAAAAACATAATTTACATATTTAAAAAAAATGAACATATTTACAGGCATATACACACAAATTTCTAGTTTTTACTATTTATTTTTGATATAACATTCTAATTGTTATTCTTCTATAATTGATCCCCACTCATTCTTCCACAACCATAATCTATTTATTTTTTTCAATCTGCCAAAATCCATTTTCCATTAAGCAAAATTTCATTTAGTCTTTCATTCCAAATAATCCATATTGCATTAAATAAATTCTTATCTACCTTTTTCACATATTCTTTATTTTTAAAATATCCATGCATAATCATATTCATATCTATATTGTTTATGTCATTTATGTTCTCAAAAATGTCCTCATACAACTTTTTCCAGAGTTTCACCACTCTTTTACATTTCAAAAAAATATGCTCTATTGTCTCTTCCTCCCACAAAATAAACACATTCTTTCAACTTTCTTTTTATATGGCATATTCCCCTTTACTGTAATGAATTAATTATCAGTCTCCTTAGGAAATCATGATACTAATAGCAGAACAGAAACAAAATGACCTCAGCTGAGGAATGAAAATAGAACTCCAAATTTAATGAAACAAGGTAGAAAGTAAGCGCTTTCGCAATCTCACACTGATCGCTTCTTCAGACTCTATTACAAAACAGGTGAGGTCACCATATTTAAACCTAATTAAGACCAATCACAAGTAAAAATAAAAATAGTCTGATTAACTTTTAAAGTAACACACTGAATTCTCCATAAGAGAATGCTTTATGATAAAAACAATTAAAATATAATTTAATAATGAGTACATATGATTCCATGAACACACAGGTCTCTACTCCTAAAATAATAATAAATAAATTCAGTGTTTAAGTGGTCTAGCCTTCAGAAAAGGTTTAAGTAACACTGCATTTTTTAACCCAGATGTTTTTTTCAGCTTGTAATAGTAAAATCCATTTCTGTTCAGCTATCTCCACTCTATTCTTCATGTCACCACCCCTAACATTTTCTTCTAAAACTTCTAATGCCATAAAACTAAAGGTATGTTGTGTACCTACTTCCTGCACATGTCTTGCCAGGGCATTGGGCTCTTTTACATTTGCTATATCCATTAGGTGTTCTAATATACGTTCCTTAAAACATCTGTTCGTCTTTCCTACGTAGAATACATAGCAGTCTTTGCAAAAGCAAAAATAAACTAAGTGCTGTGTCCTGCAATCAGCATAGAAATTCACCTCTGTTAAAATCTTGTGTTGGATGTCTAAAGACAGAATTAGGATAGATATGGTTACATGCCATGCAGTTTCTGCATGGAAAAGTCCCTTTCCTCTGGGAGGTGATCTTGTTGCTGCTGAAACCTGGTTTATAGCATAGTTGCCTTTTTAGTGACTTCTTATTCATAAAGGAATATTGTGGTCGACTATCTATCACACCATCTAATTCATTTACAGATTTTAGTATGCCTCAATTTTTCTCAAAGATTCTGCAGAAAATTCCTATATTGCTTCAATAGGTGATTGGAAACCTTATCTTGCGCTCCACATCATTCTGTTCAATATGTATATTACTTCTGCTCTCAGAGAAAAAAGGTCTGCCTTTCAAATTACGTTCTGCATACATTTCATTGATATTAGTATCTATATCTTTTTCACTGTAACCTCTTTCACTAAATTCTCTTTTCAACATGGAAACTGCATTGTCTAAGCCCTCTTTGGTGTTATGTAGGCGACTAATTCTCATAAATTGTCCCTTAATGACATTTTTATTGACATGCCTTGGATGCATACTAGTTTTGTGCAGGACATTATTCTTCCTACTTGGTTTCCTAAAAAGACTGGAGGCTATATCCATTTGTGAGGTTTTCTGTAATCTAACGTCTAAAAAATCAATTACATCTTTCGAATACTGAAATGTAAATCTAAGGAATTCAGTGGTTGTATGTAGATAATCAATGAATTGTTCCAATCTATTAGGTGTGCCCCCCCCCCCCCACAAAAGGAAGACATCATCGACAAAATGTACATAGCATAAAACATTGTTTAAAAAATCATTCCCTTGTAACAGGTAAGTGGTTTCCCATGAAACAAGTGCTAGGTTGGCTTAGCTATTGGCACATGCCGTGCCCATGGCCACGCCAACCTTCTGCAGATAATAATGGTCATTAAACACAAAAACATTGTTATCCAAGATGATATTAAGTAAATTACAGATCAAATCAACTTTTCTGGGTGTGTATATCTGTTTGGTATTAAGTACTTCACGTACCCTCTCAGTATCCCAGTCATTGGGTATCACCGTAAATAACGATGTAATGTCCATGGTAACAAATAAGAATTCCCTGTTGATCTCAGCCATTATCTTATACAAAGATTCTAAAAACATTTTGGTATCTCTAAGAATAGTATCACATGTTTCAAGAACAGGGTGTAAGCATTTCTCAACATAGATCAAAATCACTTCTGTCGCCCACCCTCTACTAGAGACTATGGGTCTCATGGGTGGGTGGGTCATGTTCTTATGAACTTTTGGTAACCCATATATAATGGGTACTATGGGGTTTTTCACTTGAAAATATTCAAAGAGGTCATCTGTAATCTGTTGTGTTTTAAGTAAATCAAAAATCAATACTGAGACTCTATCAATGATGCCCTTGACTTTAACACCATGAATAGGTAGATAAGTCATAGTGTCATTAAGATGTATTGTCATTTGTTCTATATAGAATATCCTGTCCATAATAACAATGCTTCCCCCCTTATCTGTTGGTCTAATCTCCAAACTTGATAGCATTTTTAGTTGTGTCAAAGCTTCTACTTCAGCTTTATCTAAATTGTGATAGAAGACAGGACTATTTTTTAAGAATTCTTCCCTTATTTCTTTCTTACAGACTGCTACAAAGGTTTCAATGACAGGATGTGATTTAGACATATTCGTGCTTGTTTTTTTTTAAACAATCAATTGAATTTACTGCATTGCTCCCAAAAACAGTTTTCAAGGTTAGAGTATATGCAAACAGTCTTAGTTCTTTTAGTATGTCTGTCATAGTAGTTCTCTGTGCTGGGATGAAAGATAATCCCTTGTTTAGCAGAGATATTTGTGCCTCAGTTAGTCAAAAATTAGATAAATTAATTGCCAGGTCTTCCCATTCTTGCTGCGAGTCACCATCTTGCTTGGACCTGTTTCTTGATTCTTCTTCTTTGGTCCACTGAATCCTGCCCTTCCGACCTCAGCTCAGAGATCTCCCTCGTATTGGCAAGGGTTTGTTCAAAATAAATGGTAGAATTGAGCTCTGTGTTGTTTCTTTCGGTCCTAAAAAAGGAACTGGCACTTCTCCCATCCTCTTCTTGTTATTATTATCCGCTACCACTGAAATAAACACATTAGTTCCTTTCTCTTCGCCTCGGGATGAGGTACGTAAGGGTCCTGTATGTTACGACGTTAAATCGATTGCATCAGCACATTCAACTTCTTTGTTGTCAGTTAAAGAGATAGCATCTATTTTATTTGCTGAATCTGTTGGTTTAGATACAGAACTGTTCTCTCTCTTGCTTTCAGAAGTGAAACGCTTTGGCCAGGCAAAACTTCCTTGCGTTGGAAGTCATTAAGATCCCTTTGTAATTTTTTGGTTTTAGTGTTTTGTAGTCTTTTCTCATATCCTTGAATATTGTCACACAAATCATCCAATTTAGTCTCGATGATTTCAGAAGGAAACCTATTAAATATGGTGTGTTGCAGTCTCTCTATTTCTTCAGTTAATGACTTTTCTTGTGGCAAGAAAAACTTAATTAGCAGACACATATAGTCATAGCTTAGTTGTAAATTGAGTTGTTGCCATTTTTATAGTAGTTCAGGGTGTAGATCACCATAAGTTGGCATGGTTAATACTCTAAGTCCCCTGGGTACAATTTTATACTTCAATGATGCCTCAAGGTGAAATCTTTGCCATTGCAACCTCTTGAATTTATAGAGTTTATTTTCTAAGTCTCTGTAACTCTCTATAAAGTCAAGGTACACAGTATGATCTGTTGCTTCCTTACTTGTAGTGGGAAATACAGGATGCTGCATCAAAGGATTGGATTCCACATTCAACAGGCAGTTAAAGTGTTCAAGGCGATGTCTCTTAGAAGCATTATTAGCAAGATTAAATTCAAAATCTATACTGTCTCCTTCAGCCATGTCCCAGTCTAGGAAAACATATAGTAAAATTGAAGAGTGAAAAATGTCCTAGAGCTGGATTAACACTCAGTATTCACCTCAGAGCAACTAATAGCAGAACAGAAACAAAATGACCACAGCTGAGGAACGAAAATAGAACTCCAAATTTAATGAAACAAGGTAGAAAAAGTAAGTGCTTTCGCAATCTCACACTGATCGCTTCTTCAGACTCTGTTACAAAACAGGTGAGGTCACCATATTTAACCCTAATTAAGACTAATCACAAGTAACAATAAAAATAGTCTGATTAACTTTTAAAGTAACACACTGAATTCTCCATAGGAGAATGCTTTATGAAAAAAACATTTGATAAAAACAATTAAAATATAATTTAATAATGAGTACATATGATTCCATGAACACATAGATCTCTACTCCTAAATATAATAATAAATAAATTCAGTGTTTAAGTAGTCTAGCCTTCAGAAAAAGTTTAAGTGACACTGCACTGTTTAACCCATGTGTTTTTTCAGCTTGTAATAGTAAAATCCATTTCTGTTCAGCTATCTCCACTCTATTCTTCATGTCACCACCCCTAACATTTTCTTCCAAAACTTCTAATGCCATAAAACTAAAGGTATGTTGTGTACCTACTTCCTGCACATGTCTTGCCAGGGCATTGGCCTCTTTTACGTTTGCTATATCCCTTAGTTGTTCTAATATACGTTCCTTAAAACTTCTATTCGTCTTTCCTACGTAGAATACATAGCAGTCTTTGCAAAAGCAAAAATAAACTACGTGCAGTGTCCTGCAATCAGCATATTGGTTCTACTGTTATTCTGAATGGATTTGAGACTGGCATGCTCCTGATTGGAAGAAATAGTTTCTGATAGTCTCTCACTGGTCATCTTGATATGCTAAATGGTTGACTCAGTTTGAGAAGCTCATTGGTCCAGCTTGTTCCTGATTCTTGATGATTGGCTATTACTCCTTTTATAAGAAACATCATTGGTTAATGGGTGAGGAGGATGTGAAGAATGTTTTTACCAAAAGTGCTTTTCCACCCTAGAACTTTGTTTTATGCTACTTTTTATTATTCGTATTAAAGAATTTGGTTTTTAATGTCATAGAGTCATAGAGTCATAGATTAGTACTAGGCTAACTGCCCTTGTGGGCCACTTTAAGCCTAGCTAATTACCCCATGTGAGAATCAAACCATGTACCTTGTGTCTGCAAGGTAAACACCTTAACCATTATGACAACCTCCCACCCAAATGTGACGTGTTTGTCTCACGACAGCCTTGGTGGTACATCTCAGCTTTGTTTCTGCATTTTCTTTATTAAACCATCACTTATGACATAGGCAATCATATATTTATTTCAAGTAAAACAAACAGTCCTGGATGAAGAGCCTCTTCAGAAGAAATACTCATAAAACCAAAAAACAGATGAGGCAAACCACGGCCGATAACACACTTTTATTCAACTGCAGTATAGTTAGCGCTTTCACATTTTAACAACGCTTCTTCAGACTTTAAAACAGCTTATGACAAAAACATGGTTATAAATAAATTTAAAATCAAGCCAACCAATCAAAGTTGGAAAACAATTAATCTATCATACATATTAAAGCAACAGTTCACAAGTATAGTCACATATAGTCTACAAAACAGTTATTTAATGTTAAAAACTGAAGACCATTATATAAATAACATGATGTAAATATATATATAGAAGGTTTAAAAGCTATATGTTACTAATATATATGTATATTAAAATATATATGTATATTAAAGTGTATATATATATGCATAAATATATGTAGAGACTAATGTGTGTAAGGGCGTGATATTAAAAAGGGCTTTAATGTGGCCCTTTCATTCAGCCCATGTCCTATATGTCCCTGTAATTTAATATACATATATATTTTAATATACATATATATTAGTAACATATAGCTTTTAAACCTTCTATATATATTTACATCATGTTATTTATATAATGGTCTTCAGTTTTTAACATTAAATAACTGTTTTTTAGACTATATGTGACTATACTTGTGAACTGTTGCTTTAATATGTATGATAGATTAATTGTTTTCCAACTTTGATTGGTTGGCTTGATTTTAAATTTATTTATAACCATGTTTTTGTCATAAACTGTTTTAAAGTCTGAAGAAGCGTTGTTAAAACGTGAAAGCGCTAACTATACTACAGTTGAATAAAAGTGTGTTATCGGCCGTGGTGAGCCTCATCTGTTTTTTGGTTTTAATCATATATTTATATAAATGTAAACAATCCATACCAACACAATCCTAGTTGTAAGCATTTTACATCACAAATCGTACTGACACACTCCCAGTTGCAAACATTATACATCATTTATAATCTACCCAGTCATTTTCAGTCAAACAGTACATAAGCTTATTCAAGTCCTGCCTTCTTTTAAAGCTAATTTTTCCCCTGGATGTATTGTTCCTACATTTACTATTTTTTATGTAGTTTGCTCCTTTCATTTTCTAAAGATCTCAGTTCCAGTTGTTTTATCTCTGTTACTGTATTTACTACTTCTAGTATAGTTGGTTTAGATTTTACTTTCCATTTTCTAGTAAATGCTTTTTTGGCAGCCACCATAATTAGACACAGCAAGGCCTTATAATGTCTAGGCAATTCTGATTATGTATCATAGCTCAGAAAAATCATCTCCCTCAGCACGCTAATCTGTCCACCCAGCATCTCCAAAAGTAAATCCCATAGGGAGTTATTAAAATCCGCCAACTCACTGCACTCCCAGAAAATATGTTTTACTCTTTCTTCCCTGTCACACCTCCAACATTTGCTGTGTACCTGAGGAAAAATTCTCTGGAGTCTACTTGCAGTATAAAAATATCTATTTAAACATTTCTAAGCAAAAATCCTAAATCTTCTATATTATGTTGCATGTTTGGGAGACATACATATATCCTCCCATTGTTTCTTTATGAATTGCTTACACAGTCTGTCTTCCCAATCCTTTCAAACCTCCTCTGATTGATTCTTCTAGTTATCATGCAATATTTTATATGCTCTAATAATTATTCCTTTTTTTAATGTCAGCTTCTGTTCTAAATTCTACTAAAAGCTCCACCAGTGCTGGTCTTTTTTTAGGACCCCCTATTTCTTTCTCTTTGTCTATACTCTGATATCAATCCTTGTTAGGGAAGCCAAGCTCTAACCTGCAGTCCAAATAAATTCTTAACATCTTCCCATTCTATCATCTTTCCCTCTCTAGTTATTTTCTCCCAGTACCTTGGTTCTGTTGCCAGTTTTCACCAATAAATTCCAGCCTCCTCTTGCCTATTGCTGTATCCCTAATTGCAGTCATTCCTATTGGCAGAATCTCCTTTCTCCATTCCCTGTTGGCTTAGCTCTTAGGATACTTTCTGCTACTTTACAGATATAATATTTGTATGATTATTGTTATTTTCTTTAAAGTCCTGCATCCAAAACCCCAGTCTCTACCTTGTTTCTAGAGTTTCCCCCCATTTCACCATCATCCCTTTCCACTTTAAATTATAGATTTCTGCTTGTGCTATATATAAGAGCCTTAACTGTGTAGCTCTGAAATACCCCTTCAAATTGGGTAATGCTAATCTGCACTGTTCTACTGGAAGAATCAGCTTATCACACAAGACTCTTGCTAACTTCCCCTCCCAGATAAAGTCCTTCATCTCTTTATTACTTGCTATCCACAACTTCTCTGGTTGATAAAAGTATGCCTGACATGTGTATAAGACTAATGGGACTAAAAACATTTTAACTGCTTGTATCTTACTATCCATGTTCATATAATAAAGCTTCCATTTTTAGAGTTTTGTGTTATCTTTTGTTTAGTCTCCTCCCACATGTCCTTGACTGCCACACCAGAATCATTTTGTATCCATACTCCTAAATACTTCATTTTATCATGTCCCCATACATGTGGATATTGCTGAACCAATTCATGTGTGGGTACATAATTTGCCGTTATTGCCTTTGTTTTAGCTTCATTAATTGTGTATCCCGAAAGATCTGAAACTGCCTCAGAATGTTCCACAACACTGTAATGTCTCTTTCTTGTTTTGTCAGATATAAAATAATACCATCTGCAAATAGAGCCAGCTTTTCTTGACTACCATACCAATTATTTCCTTGAATTTCTGAGTCCCTTCCTTTCTTTGCCAATGGTTCTAAATATAATGCAGATTACAAAGGGGAATGAGGACACCCCTGCCTGGTTCATCTGCTCAAGGGGAAATTAACAGAGAGGACCCCACCCACTTCAGTTTTTGCCTCCAATCCCTCATATATCCTCCTAATCCACCTTATAAATTTTTCAGGAAATGCAAATGCTTCCATTGCCCCACTCACAAAGTCCCAGCTTACTCTGTTAAATGCTTTCTCTGCCTCATGACCCAACAACAACGATGGTATTTTCGTACATTCTGTTTCCCTCTGGATCATCAGTGTTCTGTTAATATCATCAGATGTTTGCCTCCCTTCCAGAAAACCACGTTGATCCATATATCTATCAATTTCGGCATTACTTTTGCCATTCTTTTAGCCATTATAAACATGAACACCTTATAGTCATGGTTTAATATTGAAATGAGCCTGTATGAAGCTAGTTCTGATGGATATTTACTTCTTTAGGTATTGCAACTACCACTGCTTTCTTCCAGGATGTTGGTACTTCTACTCCTCTTAAAATACTGTTAAACAAAACTTTCCAGATATTTATCATTTCTTCCCTCCTAGTTTCCAAACTTCCACAGGAATACCATCTATTCCTGTGGACTTTCCTGTAGACTGATTATACATCACAGTTTTTATCTCATCTCCTCCTATCCTGTTAGTAATTGAGCCTCATCTTCCTCTAAACTTGGTATATTTAATTCTTCCATAAACATTTCCATTTGTATCTTTTCATGATTTCCATATTTCTCTGCTTTATACAGACTTTCATAGAATCTCTGAAATATTTCTAATACCTCTACAAGATCTCGCGTTACCTCCCTTGTTATAGGCTCCCTAAGCTTGGCAACAGCCCTTTCTACTTTCTGTTGCCTGGGTCATTATACTAAAAGTTTTTGTGCTCTAGTGTTATTATAAAAAAATAAAATAAAATAAAAAACAAAACAGTTGATTAATAGCAATCTTTTTAAGCATGTGTATATTATCGAGGTAATCCCTTATTTTCTGCTTAGCATTCTGCATTTGATCCCCTTCTTGTTTTGAGAGATTCCCCTTATTCTGCACTACTTTAACATTTGTCAGTCCCTCTAAATAATTCTTGTTTCGTAACTATAGCTCCTTTTCTTTTATTTCTGCCCTATTTTAAACTTCACCTTAATTTTATCCCACTCCCTAGCTGTATTTTCAGAAGTGATTTCTATCCTCTTGAATAGCTCCTGAATAATCTCCACTACCCATTCCTTAAATTCCTCTCCTTTTAACAGATAGGTGGAAAGCACCAGTGTCTCATTTTTATTTCATTATCCTGTGTTTTTATTTTAGTTATTATTGGTGCATGATCTGAAATATTTATTGAGTGCGTATCAAGTTCCTGTGAAATGTAAATTCTGCCGAGCCTAGTCCAGTTTTTATATCTTGAGGAATAATGTGTAAATTCACTCCAGACTCCTGTTACTGAATTCACATCTTCCGTGCCAAACATTTTCATAAATTTCTTCAAAAATCTACCCTCCTTTGTTATACTTTCCCCTTCTGGGCCCTACAGACAAATCTTTACTGCTGCAAATCAAATTCTAGTCCCCACTTATAAGTAATATTCCTTGCTGAAAACTGATTATTTCTTCCAGAATTTTCTTAAGTTCCATTATAGCAGTTTTAGGTGGAATATAAATACAAGCCAGTGTAATCCTCCTCCCTTGCCCTTTAGCACTACAACTCTGCTATTGTTATCTTGTTTATCCTCTTCTATAACTATTGTAAGTCCTCTTGTAATTAATATAGTACTCCTCTTTTCCTTTGTCCCAAATATTCTGCTGAATAACTATCCTGAAAACCTGTCTTTAGCAAATTTACTTGTTCAGTTCTTTCCAAGTGTGTCTCCTTTAACATAACTGTTTGCACTGTATGTTTTTTAATATACGTCACTATTTTTTCTTTTTTGTATTTATCTGTAAGACCATTGACATTTAAAGACATTACAGAAAGCATCATTGTATTAAAAAGTTATTATTCCCACCATTTATGTATAACTCCACCTTTTTTGTTAAATGTATAGTTCCAGCTTTTGTATTACACTCATACACTACTTGGCAGGTTGAACTTTTATATAGCTGTTTCTTGTCATATTCCTTTGATTCTATGTTACATCTTACAAAACTTTTTGTTTTATTGAAAGCCCACAAACAAAAAAACAAACAAACCCCAACACCCCCTTAAACCTATTAATTTAATACTTACACACACAAAATTATATACATCTTCAAATATTGTAGTTCTACCCTCCTAATAGGAACAAATGTCCCAAACTGACAGCCACACTCACAGACCTGAGTTAACCTAAAAGAAAAGTTACCCATGCTAAGAGATGTGGTGCAGCCAGCGCTTCTAAGTGCTGACTGGTTTTGTCTTATCTTTACAGCTGTCCCATCTGAGAAAACCCCTGAATGCTTTTAGAGAATATTATCTCCTAGCCAGTTTCTCTTTTCTCTTTTTTCCCCCAGCCAGTCACTCTCCACCAGGCTGAAACCAATTTCTTTTTTATCAGATTGTCTCCATGGAGACATGAGAAACAGACAGTCACTTTCTCTTTATCAGATTGTTTCCATGGAGGCATGAGGGCCAGATACATAATTGCTACTAAGCATACATTCATTTGCTGGAAAAAACTCATAATATTCAATATTCTTTTTCATTTACTTGCTTTCCTCTTAAAACTTGTTACTGAATCAATCTAAGGTCCTTAACCTAGTTATTCCCCCATGCAAGAATGAAAAAAGCACATTATTTTTTTTCTTTTGTCGTGCTCTTTTAATCAGGCTTTTTTAACACTGCATTACCTACATTTCTTGAAACTGAACAAGCAGAAACAGAGAAGGAAGAAAGAAAGTGAAGAAAACAGCAGCATTTATTTACAATCCCCATTACACTTAAAAATAACTTAGAAAATTTTATAACATGCAAAGAAAACCATATACCACAGAAATAGTACTATTTAGAAAAAAAAAAGTTTTCTTTACTTACAGTTAACTTTCTCCCTTCTCTTCCCCTTCCCAAAACATTTTTCCAAACATTAATGACATGAAGTAGGGCATATATTTTAGAGTCCCCCCACAAGTCTGACATATTCTGAAAAAGTCCAATATTTTTAGATTTTCTTGTTCTGTCACATTTCCCAAATATAATTATTGCATTTTAATCCCATGCCGCATTAAGTTACTGGTTTTACTACTGTCTATCTCCATCTCTGCTTCATTTCCAATGTACTCCCTATTCTTCTAGTCAGCTCTCTTGGTCCCTTCTTTCTCTCCAACAATTTCTGTTAAACCAGTGGAAAAGGTTTCACAGTACAGTCTATATGTGGTCTTTATTACCAGAAGAACAAAAAACAGAATCTCCTTCTCTTTCACAGCTCACTTTTTGTTGGAAATTTTTTATTTCCTCCTTGGCATGTACTTCATCAAAAAAATGATTTTGTCCCTCCAGGGAAGAATACCTTGAAGACAACTGGTACAGCAGTATGAATCTCACACCTGCGTCTCAGTATTCCCTGAATAATGGAATGAATTTACCTCTCTTTTGCCTGGTGTAAAATAAGTAATCTTCTCCACAAGCACTCGGCTGTCTCCCAATTTTAGTATTTTGTCTTTCTGCAACAGTTTTGTCAGAATCAACTCCTTCTGCTGGTAGGATTGCATCTTTACTAATAAAGGTCTAGGTTGCTTTCTTATAGCCAGGTTTGGAGCATATACACAATGTACCCTTTCAACTAACAACTGCTGCTGTGACAGAACTGCCTAAACATGGTAAGACTTTGCTGTGTCTAATTATGGTGGCTGCCAAAAAAGCAATTACTAGAAAATGGAAATCAAAATCTAAACAAACTATTATAGAAGTAGTGTATATGGTAACAGAGGTAAAACAATTGGAATTTAGATCTTTAGAAGAGGATAGGAGCAAATTACATAAGATAAAATGGGAATTGTGGGAACAGTACATACAAGGGAGGAATAAGGTTTAAAAGAAGGCATAACTTAAATGAGCTATGTAATGTTTGACTGAAAATGATTGGGTAGATAAGTGATGTATATTGTTAGCAAGTGGAAGTGTTTCAGTATGTTTTGTGGTGTAAAATGCTTGTAATTAGGATTGTGTTGGTGTGGTTTGTTTTAGTTTATATGAATGTGTGACTGCCTATGTCATAAGTGATGGTTTAATACAGATGTTTCTTTTTTTTTAAAAAACTCCAGCTTTGGAATACCAGTCCAGTTGCTTATTTGTGCTTTCATGAAATTAATGCAGTCTGTTCCTTCCAGCTTCTCTGGTATAGCTGAAAATCTCAAGTTTTCCCTATGTGCTCTGTCCTCTAATTCTGTTATTTTTGAAACATCTCTTCCTGAGTAGTCTCGTATTCAGCCAGCTTTTTCTTCATTTCAACCTCTGATTTTAGCAGCTTTGTTACCTTATCTGAATTTCTGTTTAAAGCTTCTTCCATTTTTTTCCAGCTTTTTGTTGTTTGTGTTGATATACTCCATCAGTGTTTCCTTTATTTTAAACAGGTCTGTATGCAGTTGTTTTATATCTTCCTGCAGGTTACTGGAAGTCATGTCTGGAGGTTGCATCGCTTTTTACTGAAGAGCTGCAGAACTTTCCCCAGTCAGTGTTTCTTCCTCACTTTTTGTAGCTGATTTTTACCAGGTGCTCTGTATTTCTTTTTTCCTGCCATCCAGGCAGTACACTTACTAGCCAGTTACTACAATTTACCCATGAAAACTGCTGAGTTTCTATTTTCACACCAAGAGAGCTAGAGTTAAGCTGTTATTCAATGTGCAGCCATCTTGGAAGTCCATTCTTCTTGCAGTGTTAATAACACTGTTCACATTTACTGAAAGCACTCTAAAATAATTGTTTTTTTTCCTCTTTTCAAGTTTAGGGGGAATATTTTTAAATGCTAATTTTCTTATTTTTACTCTTTCCTCAACTGCATATTTTTCCTGGGTTTATGTACAGATAACCCTTGATCCTCAGAATCAGATTTTTCAGTGCTAGATCTTCAGAAAAATATTAATATCTATCCCTTCTCATGACCTGTCTTCCTGCATACACACACTCTCTCTCTCCTCCTTACTCTCCATATTGTTTTCTTTTTTTACAGCTTCTTCTTTACCTAGTTAACCCTCTCCCACATCTTCTTCTTGTCCTTTATCATGTATGTTTTCCTCCCTTTCCCCTTATTGTTCATTATTTACTGTTTGCTCCTGACAATCCACCCAAAAGTGCAAAAGTGTCCCTTTTTAACAAAACCTGCATTCAAGCACACACCTTCTTGCTTTATGTACTTCTCCCCACCCTGGTTAATTGTACCTTATCACAATCATTAATTAAATGAGAAAAGTCCCAGATGGACAGCTTATCTTAATGTCTCTCTATGACCGACCACAAAAATAACAACTGGCAAGTTTTTCAACGTATTTTTCACATTTCTAAACAGCGTCTAACCTAACTAAACTGCTAAACTGCAAAGTTACATTTTTTAACGTTTAAGTTACTACCAGAAAACAAATAATTGTTCCACAAATAAATGTCCTTCTTTTTGTTACAGGGTTCCATAAATTTCATCATCAGTCCATCAGTTTCAAATGTTAAATCACAAAAAGTCTCTGTCCCAACATGTACAAAAGATCAAATTTCTTGAAAAAAATAATTGTTCCATGTGTGATGCCCCACCACTAGCAACAGTAATCAAGGAGCCTCAATCCTCACCAGTAGCACTAGTGGGTGGGTACATACATTGGGAGGATGACAGGTACACACACAGTATTTCCAGATGTAGCTGTCTGCATCAAGTGTGATTTCTTTTAAGAGCACACAGAGACCACAGTCAGTCTGGGGCTGGTTTCTCCCGATCCCCAATAAGACCCCCCCCCCACTGGTACAGCTATAGGGTTGAGATCTCAGATGAGTGGCCAAGCCAGACCTCCAGCACCCTTTCTGTGCAACCAGCGCTTTGTGCCCCTGCCCAAGTAGCTGACACATATACACATTGAGGTTTGATTTATATACACACACCTGGGAAAGGCTGGCACTCGTTTACTAGCTATGCCCCCTTCTGTCCAGACTATAAGGTAGTTATCACTGCCACCAGCCACGTCCTTATCAACTACTTTAAGGCCCTTAACAAAAAGTGTCCTATCTTACTGTGTAATGTTACTATCAATACAAATGGTAGTCTGTCCAAGAGCAAGGCTATTAGGATTGGCTCACAGTATCACCAAATAAATATACAAGTACTCTCAGAACTTAAGTATGTCTCACAAATATCAGCCACAATGAAAGGTTTAAATATAGTTAACAATAAATAATAAAAGAACAAGAAAATTCTCAGTATATAATCACAGTAACAGCCGAGTTCAAAATTGCAGGAAATATTTAAAACAACATTGCAGGACAAACTCAAATAAATAAAGAGAAACATCTAAACTATGTTTACCATATTCCTGACTGAATCTAAGAGAATTATACTATTCCCTAGACTTACTCTTAGCAAGGCAGATGTGTGGTGAATGGATCTTCTCAGGTCAAAGGCAAAATACAGGGAGTTCTTAAATTAATATCCCAAATATTACTGCTGGGATAGCTTGCAGGATGACATCACTTCTTGTCATCTGAATCTATCACATGTGAAAAACATCCATTGATGCAGCTGGTAGCATTTAGCATCTACTTGTGAAAATACATACACAAAGGTTTTTCCTCAAATCTTGGTACTTGCTGAAAGTCATAAAAGAATGAAACACTTGCAAGACAATGCAGAGAACCTCTAGTTCTAAACATTGTGTATGTTACTGCACTGAAACTGAAAGATAACATCCTTTCATTATATGGTCATAAAGTAATTTAAATTTTCAGCTATTTTTTTCTGAAATTAACCTCCAGTGTTTCAGTTTTCATTGTTAAAATATATACATCTAAGCAAGTTCAGTATTGTATGTACATTTATGTTCTGTTCCAGTAGGGTACACTGTGGATACATTTTTAAAGCTCAGTACTTTACAACCCTTTTCAACACACACTTCTGTACCAGCAGTTTGATATCCAGATATACAGTTCTAATACATTTGTAACACAATCATATGAATTATGTTGATATTCACAAATGACATATCATTATTTACAAAATTCCAGATAGCTGGGCTAGTAATATCCCCTTTCATGACACCATGAACAAATGCCCTTCTTTTTGTTACACATTTTCAGAAATGTCATCACCAGTCCATTTGTTTCAAATGTTGTCACAAACATTCTTTGTCCCAATATATGTAAAAGACAGAGTTTCTTGAGCTTTAAAATCCAGAACAGTTTCCAAATTCTCCCATATATAGTATCTGTCTATTAACATTGCAATTTTTTGTTTTTATTCTTATAGTTGGTCTTTCCATCTCCTCTTTTTAAAAACAGTTTTACTTACAGTTTGTTGCTGCTCTCCTTTTTTACCTGCTGCCAGTGCTACATTATCTGCTGCTTCAAAAACATACACCTTCTCACTTTGTTGCGGCTTTCCTCTTTTGCTTTGTGTCACTGCTCCATAAGTTTTGACTACTGCATTTTCTGCTGACTCGTCACCTGGTTCCTTTTCCTCATTACCATCTACAGCACTTCCAAAAAAAAAAAGTATCTGCCATCTCACTGCATGAAACAACAGAACTGTCACCTGGATCATCCTGCTCAATTATTTTTAACAGAACATCATCTGCAAGCCTTCCTGACACCATTTCTGTTATCTGCACCACTTCAATAGATTATTTTACTCCTTCTACATGGAGTCAGCTAAACACTGCTCATTCATAACACCCACCACATAGGAATCTTTGTTTACATTCTGAAGCTCCATACTGAATTATTTTTTTTCTCAAATTCTCACTTTACATGTCCAAACTCTCTATAGCTTTTCTCTCCTCTTCCATGCTTCTATAGGAGCCCTATGCACCAACTAGCAGCTCCAAAGAGTAGGGGAAAGTTCCCCTTTGCCATTGCAGAATGCCCCCTAGTAGTAGAAATACTACCTCAGGTCTCTCCTGAAAGAAGGCTGCTAGTGTAGTGAGACTTACCTGGTTAACAAAAGGATAAATAAAAATAATAATAGTGTAATAAATTATATCACATATAAGTGAAGTGTTGTATTCATATTATATGTTTTATATTTTAAGAATTCCATTGCATTTGTAGTATGTTGCTTTATTACTTTGTTTTACTCTATTTCAGGTACTGTTTTAATAAACTGCACCAAATATCAGTGACCGTTTGTATTTTGTGTTAATTTGTTTTTCTTTTTTTTTTTCAGTTTTTATTATGTTGCCTTATTGTTTTGTTTCTCTTCATTTATTTTTTTCTGAAGAACAGGCCATGGTCCAGGCAGAGATGAGACAGCAGCTACTGAGCTGTGCACTCGTCACTACTTTAACTGCTGGGTAACCTGTAGTCTCTCTGCAGGATGTTAAATACCACCCTGTAGAAGGAACCCTGAGAGCTTGGTGGTGGCCACTGTTGCTGCCTCTCTGTTAGGTTTGTAGGCTGCTCCTCACAGAGTGGTGAGAAGGGGCCCTCATGAGTCACCTAACATGTGGTATGCTGCTGGCATAGACCAAAACTGATTTGCACCTCAATACCTGCGTTGGCACCCTGGTGTACCTCCACATGTGGCTGGTAAATTCACTTTGCTGGCTGACTGTGACCTTCAGGCCACAAGAGACAGAGCCCACCCAAGAGGTCAACAGTGAAGGTGATTGGTTCTGAGTGGGTTCCCCATTGGGCCAGCATGGTGGGCCTTCATTACCCCTCCCTATCCCTAATTATTGAGTTCTCCACCCTTTCCTGTCACACCTCATTCCCTGTCTGTGGTTCACTCCTGTCCATCACCATTTGCCCACCCCCTGTCAGTCTGTGTCTCTTCATTGCTACCTCTCTTGTGTGTCATCACTTCCCTGATGGATTGCCCCTGCTTCCCTACCTATACCCTATTTGTTATCCATATCCTCATGGAACCTTTCCTCTCAAACCTTTTTAGAAATTAAGCAGCTGTCCCCCAAAATATCCTTCTTCCCACACCAGTCTTCTGTTTTCATTGTCCTTCTGTGCATCCCTCTTCTAACTGTTTTATAACTCAGTTTCCTTCCTATTTTCATAATAAAACAAGATGGCACTTTCCTGTGGAGTCCTTATATGTGAATGTATTTAGTACCTGGCTGTCTAATAGCCATGGGGCACTTTGGAATGCATGTAAAAATACATAACTTTAGGCACACTACATGCATGTCAATGTCTCAGGGTCATGTGATCAGTCATAGCTTAGCTGGCTCAGTTGTGTAGTTACTATTGTTTTTGCAGTTGTGGAGATTTATTATGCAGCACTGTCCTCCACATGACTTCACTATGTCAGCTTTCGTGCATACCTAATCCCTGTCGGGCAACAGCATGCTGACATTACTGCACTATTTCTCACAGTGCAGTCACATAGGTTCATAGGTTCATAGGTAGGTACTAGGCTATTGGCCCTAGGGCCTATATAAGCCTAGCCAAAGGTACCCTGGCTTTCGCCACCTAAGAAAATTATTTTCCTGTGCCTCTGTCGAGCAGAGTCACAGAAGTGATCCCCGGGGTGAATTTCCTATCTCCCATCCAATCATCAAGATTTTTCTTGAAGAGTGCTAATGAGGAGCTTTGTTTGATATAGATAGGTAGTTTGTTCTAGAGTATGGGAAGTCTCTGGGACAGGAATCTATCCCACCAGCATGTTCTGTTTATTGTGGTGACGAGGTTTAGGTCCCTAGGGCGTGTAGCTCGTAGGGATTGGGATTTATTTAAGTGGAACATGTCTAAAAGCTCTGAGTGTGACATAGCTTTGTGTGTTAGACAGAGATCACCTCTGAGTAGGCGATATGCAACGGAGTAAAGCTGCAGCTTTTTGAGACGGTCTGCATAGGGCATCTCTTTGAGGCCGGTAATCCTCTTTGTCAGGTATTTCTGTGGCCTTTCCAGTTGTTGTAGATGTTTTGTGAGGTACATACCAAAAGGGGCATTGTACTCTATAATGGGTCTAATGAGTGACGAGTAGAGGGGAACAATGACCTCTTTTTTCCTGGATGAGAAACCTTTTGTGATGAGGTGTGCCACATAGAAGGATTTCCTGACTACTGAGGCGATGTGATTATCAAAGGAGAGACTACTGTCCACCTGTTTCCCAAGGTCTCTTATCACACTTTCGGTGTTAAGTAGACTACCACCTATGTGGTAGTTCATGGGTACAGAGTTTTTACCAAAAGGAATGACAATGCACTTTTTGGCATTGAGCTTGAGGCCATGGCTTTGACACCAGGCATCTGTCTCAGCAAGGCCCTTTTGTAGGATGTCCACATCTTTTGGAGTTTTGATTATGGCTCCTAGTTTGCAGTCATCTGTGAACTTCGTTAGCCAAAGACCTTCTGTGTTGGCCTGTACTTCAGAGAAGTAGATACCAAACAGGAGAGAACCCAGGACTGAACCCTGTGGTACTCCACTTGTCACTGGTCTGAAGCTGGATTTGGAGTCTGCTACTTTCACAGTGTGGGTACTGTCAGTGAGCCAGTTGGCAACCCATCTTGTGACATAGGGATTTATACCTAGTTTAGTGAGTTTATCTATAATTCCAGAGTGGGGGATGGTGTCAAAAGCCTTGGCAAGATCTAGATAGGCTGTGTGAACCAACTTACCCTCATCTACGGCTTTGGTGACTGCTTCAAAGAAGTCTATCAGGTTTAGATTCATCATACTTCTTTGTGAGTTGTCTCTTTTTGTAGTAATAATAATAATAATAATAATAATAATAATAATATTTAGCTTCTCTAAAATCATAGGTTTTGTGGACTGTTTTGTTATTACTGCAATAACATTTTATTTTTTACTTTTCTGGTTTTATTGTCTGAATTTTGACTCGTACTGCACCAACAGGTGCATCATGCTTCCTTAACTGTTGCATATCTGTGTTTGCCAATTGCATATGCAAAGGAATCTGGAATGTTCTTGGAAATGAGAAGTTTGATTCAAATAACAGTTCTGTTTGGCAAGCTTCATTGTAAATGCCATCACCAAATTTTATTTCGTAGTGCTTCATCCAAGTTTGCTCCAAACTGCCAATTTACAGTGAAAAGCTTCATCTCTGCTGCATACTGAGTCACAGTCTAGTTCATCTTAGGGTTAAAATGATTAACACAAATGTTAGCATATATAGATAGCACACTGCACTGCATAAAATAGTGTAGCATAAAGTAGTGGCAGCACACAGGAAGGAGGCAGTTCAGAAATTGCCAGTGTACAGTGCTGTAGAATGTTTGCAGTACCAGCAGCTAAAGCAGAGCTGCACATGTTAGTTACCACTGTCAGATGTAGTGACCATAACTTGATATGCGAAAGCCCTCTTCATCAGTGTAGATGCTACCATCAGGCCTAAATTTCTGCCAGTTGGCTGACCAGTAGCTCTTACAATGCATCTGTATGGATAGTGATACCATATGTGACTTTGTCAAATCGTGTCACCCACATGAAGAATCAAGGGGGTTGCATGGACAGCCTGTCCTAGTGATCATTAAGGTATCTGTATCTGTAACTGTCCTTGCTCCAGGGACACTTAAAGCTATAGATATTCTAATGACCACTGGGCTGGTCTGTCAATGCATCACAGTGAACATTAAAGCATCAATAGCGTTAACTTTCCTAGCTGCAGGGACCTTTCAATGACCTATAGTGGACATACAAGATATATTTACAGGCATCATTTGTCACAGGTAGTTCATACCACACACATCACTGCCAAGCCTTAAAAAATTTTAATTGGCTGGAATTTCCACATCACCTTAACCTCATTCAGCTGTCCTTATACATAAAACTGTCTACAATCCAAACAACTGCCCTGCCCTTAAAAATATTTTAATACACTATAGCTCCACCAGAACCCCTCACTCTGAAAATAAACAACTCATAACTGTTCATGTACCAAACAAAAGAGACGGACACTGCCTTTACTCATGCACTATTGCTATACTATGGAACTCACTTCCAGCCAGCCTAAACACCATTAGCTGCTTCAACAAATTTAAACTCACCCTAAAGAACTACCTACTAAATACTAAAATATGCCACTGCATCTATCCAAATAGATAAACATCCTACTCTCCTTGAGCCTTCCTCTAGCTTACCCCAATCTTTACCCATCAAAACCAGTAAGAAACTCTTTTTTAATCTATAAGTTACTTTAAAGAGCTCGGTTCTTACTATAAATCTGACTATCATTAACTGTCATTCTGATCCCTCACCCCTTTAAAATTACCCCACTAGTGATTTTTCTTTCCCTTTATTAATTCTTTCAACCTAACACTAACCCCTAGTGATCTTTTCCTTTCTTTACTTTCAACCTAAAAGTGTGTGTGTGTGTGTGTGTGTGTGTGTGTGTGTGTGTGTGTGTGTGTGTGTGTGTGTTTGTGTGTGTGTGTGTATTGTAAATGACTCTGTTTTTCTCTCTCCACAATTTATTAGTCTGTTTTTCATTTTGTACTGTAATGTCCTGTAATTTCTGCAAAATCTGTAAATTTTTGTAAAATAATGTGTAATCATGTGTTTGTGGAGCTTTTCTCCCCGGGCCTTTGCTGAAAATAGGCTCCTGTCCCAGTCGGACTTTCTCAGTCAACAAATGTCAATAAATAAATAAATCAGCATTTTGTTTCCTACACAGTTTCACTGAAATCATGCTGCAGCATATGCAAAGGACTGCAGAGAAAAATGAGACAAGATGAAGTATTTAGATGTATGGATTAAAAAGGCTTCTGACTGAAATCATGCTGCAGCATATGCAAAGGTCTGCAGAGAAAATTGAGACAAGATGAAGTATTTAGAAGTATGGATTAAAAAGGCTTCTGGTACTGCAGCTAAGGATATGTATAAAGAGACTAAACAAAATATAATACAAAAACTGAGAAACTGGAAGTTCTTGTTTATGTGTATGGATAATAAGACACAAACAGTGGAATTGTTTTTAGTCTCTTTAATTTTATATAAAGGTCAGGCATATTTTTATCAATGAGAGGAGAATTTGTGGACAATAATTACTAAAAAGTTGAAGGAATTTATCTGAGAGGGGAAGAGGGCAAGAGTTAAGTAGAATAAGTTGATCTTTACAATAGGTCAAGGTGGTATAGGATTACCTGATTAGAAGGGATATTTTAGAGATACACAGTATTAGGCTCATGCACATAACATAAGCAGAAGGTTATAAATTAAAATGGAAGTGAATAATGATGAAGCAGGTGAGAAGTCCAAGAAAAAAGAGAAAGAGAGGGATTTTGGATCCAGCTCCTTAAGGAGAATAGTAACAACCATACAGAATATTACACTTATAAAAATAGCAGAAAATACTCTCAGAACTAAGCCAACACATGGAAAAGAGAAAGGAGATTTTACCAATCGGGATTACTGCAAATAGGAGTACAGAAAGTAGGCAAGAAGAGGCTGCAATTTACTGTAGAAAAGTGGCAAAAGAACCAAGGTACTAGGAGCAAATAACTAGAAAGGGAATGGTAATAGACTGGTAAGAGGCCAAGAAGACGTCCAGACAGCAGGCTAGAGACTACCATCCATGCTAAGGACTGATATCAGAGTATAGGCAAAGAGAAACGGATAGGGGAATTTCAAGTGAAATACCTGTGCTAGTAGATTTTTAGTTGAATCTAGAACAGAAGCTGCTGTTACAAAAGGGGTAATTAGCAGGGCATTTGAAATATTGCATGATAACTATAAGACTCAATCAGAAGAGTTAGAAAATATTGGGAAGAAAGACTGAAAAAACTGGAAAAGCAATTTACAAGAGAGCAATATGAGGACATATGTATGACTCCCAAGTATGCAACAAAGTCCAGAAGGTTTAAGATCTTTACTTGGAAGTGTTTGCATAGGTATTTTTATACCTCAAGCAAACTTCAAAGATGTTTTCCTCAGGTAGATAGCAAATGGTGGTGGTGTGATGAGAAAGAAAGAGGTAACTGGGAGCATATGTTTTGGGAGTGTAATGAGTTGGCAGATTTTAAAAATTCCCTACAGAGTATTTTGTCAGAAATATTGGGTGAGCAAATGGCTGTAACTAACAATTTGATTTTTTGAGCTGGGACACAGGATTTGAATTGTCTAAACATAGTAAGGCTTTGTTAAATTTAATTCTGTTGGTTGCCAAAAAACACTTACTAGGAAATAGAAATCAAAGTGTAAACCAACTGTATTTGAAGTTTTGGATATTATAAAAGAAATAAAAGAAATGGAAGAAATCTTTGGAAAAGGGAAGGAGAAAATTACATAAAAATAAGTGGAAACTGTGGGAACGATACATGCAGAATAATGTTCAGGAGGAGGATGAGTGAGGTTTAAGGGAAGGCAGGAACTCAGCAATTTTTGCAATGTTGGACTGATGATAAGTACAAAAAAAGAAAAGATATGTGATGTATAATGTATATAAATGGAAAAATGTTAATATGGTTTTGTTTTTCTTTTCTATTAATGAATGTAGTTTGCCTACATCTTAAATGATAATATAATAAGGTACTTAAAAATGTGTCTTATTTTGGAGGAACATTTCTATTTTCTGATCTAATTTACCCATGCATATGATGTACCCATTTTTGGAACTTTATCCCTATGTTCAGCCTTGATTTATCCCTTCACAAAATTTTCAGAATCCCACGCATCACACTTGAGTTTTGAAGCTGTCTAGTACACAAAAAGCCACACTACATGATGACCAACATACTAGTGGCACCAATAATTTAAAAAGGACACACATCGGACATCTCCCATTTTCAATAGCAAAAATAAATGATCTTGTGAGATATAATTTTGCAATAAATTAATTAAAGTCTACAGATTTTACACTGTCTCTAATAATGTGCTGATATGTTTCCATCATTTATTTTTAAAAATGTTTGTGAGTAGTATTCTATGTTATTTGGTATTAAAAATGTATGCTAGTTAGATATTTAGATCTTTGGCTAGATGCACCTACTTTTCAATGACCTTTGTTCCTATTTTCAATGTCCGCAGGTTGGGAGGTATACCAGTATTATGCAATTTATTTGTAACATGATGTCCTGGGAGCCATTGATTGTATACACATAGGTTCATAGGTGTGTATTAGGCTAATGGCCCTAGAGCCTTTACAAGCCTAGCCCATAGAAGTGCCCTGGCATCATGTTGCCCAACGTTAGTTCTCAGTGCCTCTATCAAGCAGAGCCACTGAAGTGATCCCCAGGGTGAATTTTCTATTTCCCATCCACTCATCAAGATTTCTCTTGAAGAAGGCCAGTGAGGTACTCTGCTTGACATGTATGAGAAGTCTATTCCAGAGCATGGGCAGTCTCTGGGTTATGAACCTGTCCCTCTGGCATGTTCTGTTGATTGTAGTAACGATGGTGAGGGTGTGGTACTGAGGGACTGGGATTTCTTTAGATGTAGCATTTCTAACAGATTTGGGTCAGACATGGCTTTGTAAGTCAAGCAGAGATCGCCTCTTAGTAGATGATATGAGACAGAGAATAGCTGGAGATTTATTGAGTCTGTCCATGTAGGACATGTGTTTAAGGCCTATGATCCTCTTTGTGAGGTACTTTTGTGGCCTTCCCAGCTGTTGTATGTGCCTAGTGAGGTATATGCCAAATGGGGCATTATACTTGATGATTAGCCTAATGAGGGAAAAGTAGAGAGAGATGATGACCTCTTTCTTCCTGGATGCAAAACCCTTGGTAATGAGATGTGCCACATAGAAGGACTTTCTGACCACAGTGGCAATATGGTGATTGAAGGAGAGGTTAACCCTTGGTAATGAGATGTGCCACATAGAAGGACTTTTTGACCACAGTGGCAATGTGGTGTTTGAAGGAGAGGTTGCTGTCAGTCTGTGTCCCCAGGATAGCAACTGTCTTTATGTGGTCTCCAATATGCACACCCACTGATTAATGCTAAGTGTTGCACCCAGGTCAGAAACAAACCTGTAGCCATGGTGGCTGTGCAGACCACCACACATCTCCAGTGTGCTATACATGCATGTGTGTCACCTCTCCACTGTGGTATACATGCATGTCAGTGGCAATGCATCTCACAGATGCCATTTGGATTTGGGACTCCTGTGTATCTTGGATGGGACTCAGACTTACAGAATGTCCACCAAACACTAGTGAGACCAAGGTTTCAACCTGTACCTGCACACCTGCGCAGGCTCTTCATATGTGGGGAATGTGTGTGAGCCCCCAAATGTAGTGTTGTGATAGTGTCACTGTGTCAGCAGACTATGCCATGTGCACATTACCATCATTAACAGCCACAGGTTTCCTAGTGATATTAGGCATGTACTGTCCTGTTGTGCTGGACTCTCCCTCAGTAGAACCTATGAAAGCATAAAAACAAGAAGCCTGTGAGAGAACTGTAGTAAGTGGCACTACCCCTAACAGGCATATTGTTATATGACAAAAATCTCTGAATATCATAAGAATACCTATACACTTTGTTTTGGAGGATGTTTCAGGCACGTACCAGAGGTACCTGGTGGACCAGTATACAAAACTTTTTGCCGAACAAGTCCTGCCATACAAGTAGTGCACTATACAATGTGAAAATGTAACAGCTAATAATATCCAGGTGCATGCCCTACAGATACTTGTGCAGTCATCACAGCCTAGCTATCACATCCAGGCCACCATCAGGTAGGAGGGTTCACTTCCCTTCCCCAAATGGGGACACCAGGAACCTCTGTGAGCCATTTTTGCATTGTTGGTCCATCTCCTGTGGTGGACATGTTCTTGGCAATGTTCCATGCCTTACTCTAGGCATGCAATTGCATATTGATTACCTTTTCATATTGTCATGAGTTCACAGGTATTTACTAGGCTATTGACCTGTGATTATCTTAAGAAACTTTTCCCTGAATTTCCATGGTAATTATTAGCCCTTATATTCTGTAATATGAATCTGCAAAGATGGGCTGCACAAGTATATGTTGGGTACTTACATCTTTCCCCTATCCATGAAGCCCATTGGTGTTAAACAAGGGGTACATTTGCAGTTAGCCATATATTTGTCCCAGGCTTCACCAATGACTTCAATAAACCTGAACTGAATAAAACAAGATCATTCTGATGTGGTACCTAGAAATGTCTTAATAACTTCAACATTTCAGGTATTTTGTGTCCCTTAATCATTTCACATCCAGAAAGAGCTCAACCCAGAAAAGTATGATATCCCATCTGAGATTTATATTCTTTATTTACTTATTTAGTTAGTTATTTTCATTGGCAAATGCAAATAGAGGCTGAAAGAATCAAACTCCTCTTCATAGAAAAGTTTATTAATTCTAAATAAACACTGCAACTCATTTCAATAACAATTCAATAACAAACTATTTACAAACATTTTCTGTTATATTTGAAGTGACAATTATTTCACAGAGAATCAAACTCTTGATAACAGCATGCTCTAATTAACAGGTGCATGCAAATAGATGCTAGGGGAATCAAAAAGCATGACTGCAAGTTAATGTTTGTTAACATTTCTTGGTTTTACTCTTTTGTTCTGTGCACTTGAATTATTTCTCAATTAACAAGCTAGCACTGTTCTCAAAGTACTATATGCAAACAATAATGCCACAAAGGGTTGGCATTATCAAAGAAGGTATGAGGCCCAACTCCACAGATGGAGGAGGGCATTACCACCACTGTAAGTGCATAAATTCCATGATGACACCCACCCAGGAGGGCATTATTTTGCTTAAAAAGTAGAGTATCTGTTAAATGGTTTTCTATTATTTTCTATTATTTTTTTATTATTTATTATGTACATTTTATATATTTTTGATGTAAAATAGCTCCTCTGACTAATGTTTCAAACCTGTTGTAGCATATGTAATTGTTGTTGGAGGAAGTAATTTATATCCAGAACATAAGATATGTAAGTATTTAATGTCTACACACACACACACACACACACACACACACACACACACACACACACACACACATTAGTTATAATCACTTTGTTGAGTAAATACACCTACACCTCAAATGTCTCATTGTGATCAAATGAATGAAAAAAAGCATAGAATACAAGGTATTGTGCTCTCCCCATGCTTTTTAACTGCCCTGATATTGCTGCATAGCTCAGCTCTGTCCTATGTACTATGTTTGATTTGAGTTGCATTACTTCTTGCTGTATAGTCAGCATGCTGATGGGCTGCTTGCTATAATCGAAAGAAGTCAGTATGCTCGATCCCTGTCTCTGTTTGTCTCTCATGATTTTTCTTTCTCTTTTATGCACAAACACACACAGATTTATTTATTTATTTTATTTTACACTTACTAAACAGCCAAGCTGTGTTTGGTAAGAGTAAATAATGTACAGGTCACCTATTTTCTAACATCATTTAAATATCTATACATTGTGTTTGTTTTTTCTTCATTAGCAGATTGTAGCTTAAAATGAAAGGGGTGGCAGAACAGTAATGCATCAATGTACAGACAACATGCAGGTGCACTGCCATGTTTAAAACTGTTGTCATCTAATCCACTTTTCCTCCCTTGGTTGCCTATATAGACTATACAGATAAAATCTCAAACTTGCATGCTGCTTGGAGCCATTATAGCAAAATTCATGAAAACAGGCATCCTGCCACAGAAAACACATTGCTCATAATCACATGCTGGCACATTATTGAGCAACATCAAGTAAAGTTTGCAGAAATTAGGCATTGCCCAGCTAAAAAAAATATGTTCACCATAGTAGTGCCAAGGACCAATTCTACTGCAACAGCAACCAATCTATATGAGTGTATTAAATGAAATGCCAGCCATATGCATCTATGTACATGGTGAAAAAAGTGGACTCGACTTGAAATATACATACTGACTCACTCCAAAGCCCATGTACAAGTCGCCATAGACACTTGCACAAAGATGGTCCATAGCACAAATGTCAGTATTTTTCAGCTACTGCCCTTAAATTGGAATACCACCATATATCACTTTTCACAGACTGTAAACTGTATACTTGCCAGATAATGGAAACATATACATAATAACATCCCTATCCCCTACTTTTTACCCTACCCCTACTTTTGGTGCAGAACTCATCAAGACCTGCAGTTTACCTAATCCATGTAATTCACTGAATGGTCTCATTCCTCATTGCTTATTTCCCAGTGGTAGTTAACTAACTCCTAAAATGACTCTTCCTCATTGCTTGTTTCTCCCATGCTGGGGGCTTAGCTCACAAAACATCAAGCTTCTGTTCTTTACTATCTGCTGCTGTGGAACTATGGAGGTAAAGTCTCAGCCTATGATGTTCCTATCTACATATTCACCTACCTACTACGAGCCACGCCCTATCTTAATGACCACCTAACTTCCTGACCCTGCCTGTTAACATTCCAGCTTAATCCCCTGAATACTGTTTATCTTGCCCTCTTTCCCCATTGACTACACTCATGACTCTTCAGCCAAGGCAATTCTGATGAGCCTTTAATGATTTGTCTTCTCATTGCTTTTTGTCCTTTGCATGATGTTTATTTGATTAGTTAGCTACTTAGTGTCCATAGGTGTACTAATCACAACTGGCCTATTTTCAGATGCAGCCCAGTTAGACTATTGGCACACATTTTAGAAAACAAGCTTATACATAAAGCTGTGTAAAGTACAGTTCATAGTAAAACTTTTTAAATACCTGCATTACTATATCATTTAAGACATAGGGACACATACATTAATAGAATAGAAAACAAAACCAATTAACATTTTCCATTTATACACATTGCAGAGTACATTTTCTTTCTCTATTATAACTGTCTTTCAGTCCAGCGTTACATAAATTGCTCAATTCCTGCCACTCCTTAAACCCGACTCCACATCCTAAACATTATTCTGCATGCATTATTTCCACAAATTCCATTTATTTCTATGTAATTTGCTCCTTGCCTTTTCTAAAGATTCATCTTCCAGTTCTTTTATCTTTTTTAGAATATTCAACAGTGCAAATATAGTTTATTTAGATTTTGATTTCCATTTTCTAGTAATTGCTTTTATGGCAGCTAACAAAATTAAACTTAATAAGGCTTTACCATGTCTAGGCAATTCAAATCATGTGTCCTAACTCAGCAGCTCAAAAGAATCATTTCCTTAGTTACAGCCATTTGATCCCCTAATATTTCTGACAGAGTACTCTATAGGGAATTTTCAAAATCTGCCAACTCACTGCACCCCACCAAAAAAAAAAAATTCCCAGTTTATAGATCATAGGAGGTTACTAGGCTAATGGCCTTAGGGCCCTTACAAACCTAGTCAGGTACAACCCCCTGTTCCCAAAAATATCAAGGTATTAAGTAGAACTAAGGGACACAGGTGAAACTCCCAGGTTGAATTTGCAGTGTCTCATCCAATCAGCCAAATTATGCTTAAACAGGATCATTGAGGGACTCTGCTTCACCTGAATTGGAAGTTTGTTCCAGAGGAGAGAGAGGTAATGTCTGTGAGATATATCTGTCTTCCAGCAAGTCCTGTTAATGTCCTATTGATGTCACATACTAGGTTGAGTTCCCTACAGTGAGTGCATCTTATACCATTTGATTTACGAATGTGCAGCATTTCCATTAGAGCAGGATCTGAGATTGTTTTATATGCAAGGCAGAGGTCATCTCTGAGTAGTCAGTAAGACACGAAGTATAGTGACAACGATTTCAGTCTGTCAGCATATTACATATGTTGAAGACCCTGAGGTTGAGTTCCCTAGAGTGAGTGCATCTTATACCATTTGATTTACGAATGTGCAGCATTTCCATTAGAGCAGGATCTGAGATTGTTTTATATGCAAGGCATAGGTCATCACTGAGTAGTCAGTAAGATACAAAGTATAGTGACAACAATTTCAGTCTGTTAGCATATTACATATGTTGAAGACCCTGAATTTTCTTTGAAGTCTTTCCAGTTGCTGCAGGTGCCTGGTGAGGTACGTACCAAAGGTAGCATTGTACTTTATTATTGGCCTGATGAGTGAGGAGTACAGGGGGTTATAACTTTGTTTGTTCTGGATGCAATACCCTTACTTATGAGGTGGGCAACATAGAAAGCCTTTCTTACCACTGTGGAGAGGTGGTCGTCAAAGGAAAGGTTGCTGTCACAAATCTATCACCAGTGATTACGTGCTTAGAGTATTGTTATTAATATGGTAATCTGCAGGGATGTCGCCTTTGCAAAAGGGGATGATAATGCATTTTTTTTGCATTGAGTTTTAGCCCATGACTTTGGCACCAGTTGTTCATCTGTGTAAGTCCCTCTTGTACGATGTTGACATTGTTTGAGGATTCAAGGACTGCACTCAGTTTGTAATCATCAGCAAACTTTGTCAGCCATAGACCTTTTCTTTTGGCCTGCATATCCAAGAAGTAGATTCCAAACAATAGGGGCCCCAGCACCAATCACTGTGGAACACCATGGGTTACAGGTCTGCTGGTGGAGGTAGAGTCACTTATTTTAACTGTGTGCATTCTATTGGTGAGCCAGTTTGCAACCCACATGGCAATACATGGGTTGATCTCCAGCTGTGTGAGTTTATCAATGATGCATGAGTGGGGAATAGTATCAAAGGCCTTGGCCTGGTCCATGTAGGCTGTATGTACAGATTTGCCTTGATCTAGGGCTTTGGTGAATGTCCAAAGAAGTCCACCAAGTTCAAGAGGCAGGATCTCCCTTTAACAAAGCCAAACTGGGTTGGGTTGAGCATTGGGAGGTCTCCTACATCTTTGTTGATAAGGTCCAAGATTATTCTTTCCATAGCCTTGCAGATTAGGCTGGTCAGGATTATGGGTCTGTAATACCCAGGGTCTGTGGAGGTGCCTCCTTTATGTAACAGGATGATGGTTGCCACTTTCCATTCAGCAAGTTCAAAACCAGTGCTTAGACTGTGGTTAAAAAGAGTACACAGCAGTGCAGCTAGTTCCTGTTTTAATTAATTTAGAACGCAGCCTGGGATATTATCAGGTCCCATAGAGGCTGTGTTTTTGGCTTTGGAGAAGCCATTTATGACCTGCTCCTTGGAGATACTAGATGGAGGGCAGGTGGTAGTGATGCTTTGGAGGATATGTGGTGGGGACAGGAGGGAAAAGTTTTCACTAAAACTGTCAGCTAGCATGTTGGCTATTTCTGCAGGTTCAGTGTATGTGGTGCCATTAACAACCATTTCTGTACAGATATGGGTTTTTTCTTTAAGCTTTCTGACGTAGCTAAAGAAGGCCTTATGGTTATCCTTAGCGAAGGAGGCTAATTTGAATTCATAGTTAGCTTTAGAATGCCTTACAAGCAGTCTTATTTTCTTGTTTAAGCCAAGGAGGGAATGCCTCCAGTTCAGAGACCATTCCTTCCTACTCTTGAATAGCATTTTTTTCTCTTATTGTATAACCTATTAATGGCGGATGTCCACCAGGCAGACTTGTTCTTTCTTGAGGATCTTGTTTTGATCTTATCAGGCACAGCTGAATCAATACATTATACAAGGCATTGGTGTAAATCCCAGTGTAGGTGTCCATGCTTTTGGAGGGGGCAGGGGCTATGAAGCTATTAATGCCATCATGTATTAGGTTGTAATTCACTTTGGAGAAGTTTTTTTAGTCTAGCTGCTACTAATGAAGAGTCAGTTGTTATTGTTACTTCTAATGAGACAGATTTATGATCAGACATCACGAGTGAGGGCCGCACACATGGGGTGGTGCAATAGTCACCCATGTTAGCACCAGATCCAGAATGTTTGGGCCCCTTGTGGGGGTGTTAACCAACCGGTCCATAGCACTGGATTGATGAAGTCCAAGTACCTTTGGGCAAGTGTGTTAGTATACATATAATATTTACCCAATCTATGGATGGGTAAATTAAATCACCTAAAACCAGGGTGTTTGGTTGTATCTTGAGCAATTCAAGTAGATCTAAGTATGCAGTGTGGGTATCCTGGTTCATGGAGGGGGTCCTATAACTGGCAATAACTTGGAGAGGGCTCTTACCTATAGTCAGCTGGACTTGGATTAGTTCAAGTTACCCCTTTCTTCCTCATCACACCTCCAATGTTTATCTACCCGAGGAAAAATTATTTGAAGTCTGCTTCAGGTATAAAAATACCTATGCAAACACTTCCAAGCCAAAATCCTAAACCTTCTGGATTTTGTTGCATATTTGGGAGCCATACAAATGTCCTCCCATTATTCTTTTGTAAATTGCTTTTCCAGATTCTCTTCCAAATATTTTCTAATCTACTCTGATTGATTCTTATATGCCCTACAGATTATTCCCTTCTTAGCAGCATCTTTCATCCTAGATTCAACTAAAAACTCTACCAGAGTAGGTCTTTCACTTAGGACTCCCCTATAATTCTCTCTCTTTGCCTATACTCTGATATTAGTCCCTGATAGGGAATGCAGTCTCTAATGTGGAGGACAAACTTCTTATTTGCCTCTTCCCAATCTGTTACTGTTCCCTCTTTAGATATTTGCTTCACATACCTTGGTTCCTTTTCTCCAGTAAATTCCAGCCTCCTCTTGGCTGATTTCTGTAGCCTCACTTGCAGCCATCCCTGTTGGCAAAAATCTCCTTTCTATATTCCTGTGTTGGCTTAGTTTTTAGAATACATTCTGCAACTTTATGACTACGATAGTCGGTATGGTCGTTGTAGTCTCATTAATGCTCTGTATCCAAAATCCCAATCTCTTCTTATTTCTTGAAGTCCTCTTCCAGCTTCATCATCATCCCTTTCCACTTTGAATTATAACCTTCATGTTATGTACATTAAACTAAACTGTAGAGCTCTAAAATATCCCTTCAAATCAGGTAATCTTAAACCACTTAGTTCTATCAGGAGAATTAACTCTTGCCCTCTTTCCCTCCTAGATAAATACCTTCACCTCTTTACTAATTATTGTCCACAACTTCCCTTCTGGTTGATAAGAATATGCCTGACCTGTATATAAAACAAAAGGGAGTAAAACCATTTTCATAACATAATATACATATCAGTGAACAAAAACTTCCAGTTTCTCAGTTTTTGTATTATCTTTTGTTTAGTCTCTTCCAACATATCCTTCCTTGACTGCCATAAAAGAAACCATAACAATCGTGCTGCATTTGTACTTGTTAAATAAACTCCATCTGTTTGTTACTATACTGCTCTAGGTTGTTGTTTTAACAGTATTCTGGAAAAGCTTTGTTTTGTGAACATATCTTAGGGTTACTTCTATTCTCAGTGTTACTTTTGTTCTGATTCTGTCTCCATTTTATTTAGGTGGGAACTATTGGTCAATAGCTTTTTGTGTTTTTATCTGACTGGCCTAAGGGTTTAACTTTAGAAAAGTCTTTCATCTTGCTAGTATAAAAGAATTACATTTGTAAGATTCTTCTCGTTTGTGCCTGGCTATTTACAAGATTTTGAGTGCTTCTAAAACCATCTAGAAACACAAAGCTGATATAAGTATATTTTTGGACTTGCTCTAACTGTTTCAGTGATATTTAACAATCATATGCTTCATTTGCACTTGTTAAAGAAACTCCATCTGCTTGTTGCTGTACTACTCTTAGGTTGTTGTTTTAACAGTACTCTGCAAAAGCTGTGTTTTGTGAACATATCTCAGGGTTACTTCTGTTCTGAGTCTATCTCCATTTTATTTTTCCCACCTACGCCACCTGTTGTTGTGATCTTAAAACTTACTGGCTTTTGATTTGCTCGCCTGTACTATAAATCTGATATTGGACACTCCTCCCAGTCCCATCACATCAGCTCATTCTATTGAGTACAATGAAATTATTTGGGAAGGCTCGCCTCCTTAGTTTCTTAACCTTGAATTATCTTCTGTTTCCACCCTTTCTACTTAACTAAAAAAATACACTTTATTCAGCTGATTTTACTGTATTTGTGTTTCTTCCTACTTTATTATCTTATTTTTCTTTTGCTGGTTGTTCTTAAAGTGTTCAGCTGCATTTATTCTGCTGCATTTATTACTGCTTGTTAGTAGCCTGATTAAATTGTAATTGTTACTCCAAGTCTCTTAGTTTTGGTTTAAGGACTTGGGCTTCAGGCCAGTTATTTTACATTAAGAAGGGTTATGGTCTACACTCTTGTGGGAGGACAGGGTAGCCTCTGCCCTTCTGAGCTGGGAATTGCTGGGTGAAGGCTTATTGTGCCTTTTATTTTAAGTGTCTTTGTTCCTGTTTAAGCACTTGGGTTCCAAAGCAGTTATTTTACATTAGGAATATTTGTGGTGTAAACTCTTGTGACAGGAGATGAGAGTCTACACCCTTCTAAGCTGAGAAATGCTAGCTGAAGTCTCATTGTGTCTGTTATTTTGAAAGTGTCTTAATTCTGGTTTAAGCACTTGGGGTCCAAACCAGTTATTTTACATTAGAAGGGTTGTGGTCTAGACTCTTGTGGCAGGACAGTGTGGCCTACACCCTTCTAAGCTGGGAATTGCTGATGAAAGTTTATTGTGCCTGTTATTCTAAGTGTCTTTATTCTGGTTTAAGCACTTGGGTTCCAAACCAGTTACATTACATAAGGAGGATGTGTGGTCTAAACTCTTGTGCAGGAGAGGTAACTTACACCCTTCTAAGCTGGAAATTGATGGTTGAAGGCCCATTATGTCTGTTATTGGGTATTGTCTAAGTTCTGGCTTAAGCACTTGGGCTCCAAAACTAGTTGTTTTACATTAGGAAGGTTTGTGGTCTAGATTTTTGTGGCGAGAGAGTGTGGCCTACACCCTTTTAAGCTGGAAATTGCTGGTGAGTTGCTACTTTATTTAAAACTGTTTTTTTTTTTTTTTTTTTGCTGCTGTGACTGTGATTTATGCACTTTGAATTTCTAGTAATTTTCCATTTTATAGCATAGGCTGGATTCAGACTTGCAGAATCTAGACTGTTTGGTATCACTTGAGCACTAAAAATAGCTCTTCACTGAGCTACTAAGAGAGTTGAGGCATCCGTTGCCTCCAATTTACTATAAGTGCCTGTTTTTCTCCTATATTGCTCTTTTAATAATTTGTATTTGCATTCTGTTTGAATTGTTTGAACTGTTTTTTGCCACATTTTACTATATACTGTACTAGTTCATCTGTAGCATAGCCCAGTTCCAGGTTTGCTGTTTCTGGGTCTGTTTTGTAACTTCTGAGCATCAAATTCAAGCCATCTTTGTTGGTGAAGGTCCTTTTGCACCCTTGTGGGAGGAGAGTGTTGACTGGGTCCCATATAATTGAGGGTGATTGGACTAGAACTCAGAGAGAGAGAGAGAGAGAGAGAGAGAGACAGTCATTATGGGGTAGTTTGTTTTATTTAAGTCCCACGTTTGCATTTGTTTCCATGTAGCACACCATTGTGCTCTGCCACATAGCAGTAGTTACCATTGGTGGTTATTGACAAAAATGTTTTGCTTGTTAAATTTTCACTTAGCACTTTGCTTGTAGTCCTCCAGAGGTTTTTCACAACCCTGCTCTACTGGTAGGTGGAACATTAAGCCTAGCTTCAGAGGTACCAACACACCTCTCATCCACTAGCCATTCCTAAGTATGACCTCTTTTCCTGACCATATAAATTTACCTAACACTATGGATGGACAATTTCCCACAGTTTCTCCAGCCAGCTTGGTTGACATGGGCATCCTGGGGCTGTGTAGCAACTGTCTCATGTTCACCGACAACCCTCTACTCCTAGTCCACATAAACTCAACATGTGAGAGATGTAGCTGTATTAAGAACCTTGAATCCATGCTTTTTCACACACCAGTCAATACATATGACATTGAGTGGATTGTCAGCTTGCACACCTCACCTCCTACTCTACCCAAACTCACATCACACATACCTACATATGTGGCTGTCCTCATCAGAAACATACCTAAACACCAGAAACCTCCCAAACACAAACACAAGTATGCTACACATAATACTTCCTCTGCAGAACACAATACACATAATAGCTCACACACCAGTGCCTCACCTGTAAAGGCCTTAAGGCAAAACACAAAACCAAACATATTAGTCATAGGTGATTCCATCGTGAGACACACAGATGTTGCTTTCACCAGGCTGGATAAGGAAAAGGTCACGACCAGTTGTCTGTCAGGTGCCAGGATACGCCGTATTCATGCATTCAAGTCTGTCAGCAACAGGTACTGTTATGAATCCATCATAGTCCAAGTTGATATGAATGATTTGAGACGTACCTCTCTGAACTATATGAAGAGATACGTGACTGAGCTTTTGGACTATTTGTCTTAGGCAGGTATGTCTCTAGACTTAAGCAGCATTTTACCATCACCTAGGATGATGCCTCAATACAAACAGAAAATGATTGATTTCAATAATTGGCTTAGTTTCTGGTGTCATTTGACAGGGATCCAGTATCTGTTAGCCAGGGTGACATGATCGACAGACCTCAATGCTTTGCCAGAGATGGTCTTCATCTGTCACCCCTAGGATTTCAGCTACTGACTAAGACTCTTGCACCCCCATAGTACCTTTTTTTAGGCAGTTGTTCAAGGACAAAATATCAAATGTAAAAACTCCATCTAAAAACAAACTCACAGTTATGCTGCTAAATGCTAGGAGTCTTAACACAAAACTATTGGAAGCAGAGATTTGTGCAGTCACGGAGACCTGGTTCAAGGCTGTGGAGAGCACGCCAGCCATACTGGGTTACACCTCCTTCCACACATTCAGACCACAAATGGAAGGTGTGAAAACTAAAGGAGGCAGTGTATCAATATTCACTAAAGATAAATACACCTCTAGATTGGTTAAACAGTATGATTCCCTAGAGATTCTTCAGGTGCAATTAACTGTTGTTAGGACACCTATTTAAGTCATTGCCAGCTACAGGACCCCCTCCATGAATCAGGACACTCATTCTGTCTGTTTGGATCAATTTGAGTCTTATAAAGATACAACCAAACACCATGGTTTTGGGCAACTTTAACTACCCATCCATTGACTGGGTAAATTACTTGTGCTCGAACTCACTTGCCCAAAGGTTCCTCGACTTTGTTAACGCCAATGCCCTGGACCAGTTGGTTGACACCCCCACAAGGGGTGCCAACATCTTGGATCTGGTGCTTACCAATATGTAGGACCACTGTAGCACCCCCACTGTGAGGTCTTCCCTGGTGAGATCTGGCCACAAATCAATCTCATTGTTAGTAACTATCACACCTGACTCCCCAGCAACTAAACTAAAATACATCTTCAAAGCAGATAATAACCTCTTATGGGATGGTATAAATAGCTTTATTGCACCGCCCCCTCAGACGGAACTGGCAGCTATGCAGAGTTCTACACCAATGCTTTATACAAACACTTGTATAACTGCATTGACTCGGCCATACCCGATAGGACCAAAACAAGCTCCTCAAGGAGGAGCAAACTAGCCTTTTGGACAACTGCCATTAACAGGCTTTACAATAAGAGGAAGAAATTGCTGTCTAAGAGTAACAGGGAGCGAGCCCTAAACTGGAAATACTCCCTGCTCAGCTTAAACAAGCAAATAAGACTTCTTGTGAAATCTTCCAAAGCAAACTACAGATCCAAATTAGCTTCTCAACTAAGGATAACCATAAGACGCTCTTTAGTTACATCCATAACCTAAAAGGAAAGGCCCAGATTTGTGGCAAACTGGTAGTTAATGGTACCATATATACTGAGCCTGTGGACATTGCTGACTTGTTGGCTGACAGGTTCTGTGAAAACTTCCCTCCCCTGTCCCCACCACACATACCCCATAGCATCCCTACCACCTGTTTCCTACCTTGTATCTCTAAAGAGCAGGTCATAGACACCCTCTCTAAGGCCAAAAACACAGCATCTGTGAGACCAGATAACATCCCAGGCTGCATCCTACATGGGCTTCAACAAGAATTAGCAACACCATTAGGTATTTTTTCAATCATAGTCTAAGTACTGGCTTCATCCCAGCTGAATGGAAAATGGCCACAGTTATTCCCTTGCACAAAGCTTGTGCTTCTACTGACCCCAGGATCTACAGACCTATCAACCTGACTAGCCTTATTTGCAAGGCCATGGAGCAATTCTTCATGGATCTTATCTTCAAAGATATAGGTAATCTCCAAACAATTGATTTTACTCAGTTTGCATTTGTGAAAGGGACATCATACCTGTTAAACCTGGTGAAACTTCTTCAAGACAGTCACCAAGGCCCTGGATGAGGGGAAATATGTGTATATAGCCTACCTAGACTTACCTAAGGTGTTTGACACTATCCCCCACTCAGACATCATTGACAAACTCACCCAGCTAGGTGTCAACCCTTATATCGTTAGATGGGTCACTAATTGGCTCACTGATAGAATCCATATAGTCAAAATAGGGGAATCCACCTTCAACAGCAGACCTGTAACCAGTGGTATTCCACAGGGATCAGTCCTGGGACCTCTACTATTTGGAATCTGTTTTCTACGAAGTACAAGCAAAAACTAAAGATCTGTAGCTGACAAAGTTTGCTGATGATTGCAAACTGGGAGCAGTCATAGAATCTCCAAATGATGTCAACATCCTACAAGAAGGTCTTATACAAACAAATGATTGGTGCCAAAGTCATGGCCTTAAATTCAATACAACAAAATGTATTATCATCCCTTTCGGTAAGAGTGATGTTCCTCCTAACTACCACATCAATAGCAACACCTTAAGTATGCACTCAGTGGTGAGAAACCTGGGCTCTGACTGTAGTGCACAGGGTCCTGCGGTCAAGACTTGGTAATGAAATGCATGGTGGTAACATTAAATTTAATTCTAGCAACTTTCCAAAATTATACAAGCAATTTTACACTACTGTCATTTTATATATACATACATAGTGTGTGTGTGTGTAAGTAGACTTCTATGATGGAAATGTTCTGAATTGGGCAGTTTTGTCATTATTGGTTCATGCATTTTGTTTCATTGCCTACTGGAAAAATGTTCAAATACTAAAGTTAAAATGCATTCTAAGTCTAACAAGTGCGCTGTATTATACAAGGAATATAATTTAATAAAGTCAGGAAAGTTTATCAAAGAACACATGTATCTCTTGTTTTGTGTGCAAGGGGTGTATGATTTTAAAACAGCCCAAAGGTATTCTTTATCCACCACTGGCCAGATGCATTTTCTTTGGATGTGGTGTGGGTTTCAATGCTGTTGCAATGCATGTGAGTTTCAAGGACAGAGAAGTTTTAATGCCAAGTGAAATCTATTTTCATTGTGAGACAGTATTGCTTGTTTAGCAGATGTCTATTAGTATTTGTGCATTGTGCTAAAATGTAAAAATAAAATCCAAATAATCATTGTAGAAGTAAAACAATATGCCCACATTAGTGTTTATGGTAAATGGGGTGAGATAGCCAGGTAATGGGACACTGGAATGGCTGCAGGGGGACTCTGGTGGCATATTTTGGTTGCCTGTTCTTCAGTTTTTGTTTGAAAGTTGGTATCTCACGATTCCAATGCAGTGGGAGGGGTTACGTAATTATGAACGCAAATTTTATGTTAATCAGCGTACAGATTTGTACCTTACCTATTTTTCATGGGCCTTGTCCAGATTTTTGATATTTCCAGGTTGAGAAGTATGATTCCCACTTATTATACACGACAGCTTTTTTAATGTGTATTTCCATCCTTTGTCTTATATATACAGAGTAATGTTTGGCACACTGACGTTTTATACAGTTATTTCTTCTGATCTCCGTTTGAACCTATATCACATTTTTCAAGACTTTTTGCTTTAATGTAAACTTTCAAACCAAAAACTAAATACATTTCATAGAACACCCCGGTTTACTATCACAGGTCCGAGTGTAAATTAGATATGGCCGACGCGTTTGTACGAAACACAGATAATCGAACAATAAAAATGTTGAATGGTGTTCGACATTTTCAAACAGCCATATTCAAAACAGGAAATACCACATAGAACATCTTCAAAGCTGCTCAACATTCTACAACAGTTTTTGCAGGGCTGCGCTTCCCACACCCCCCTACTTATATATATATATATATATACAAACTCTGAGATCGCACTATAAGGATGAAAGGGTACATTTCCCGATCCCCACTATAGTGCGATCTGCACTACAATGTTGAACCTTGCTATAGTGAATGTTCACTATTGTAAGGTTCGACAATGCAGTAATCGCAATTCCAGTTCTGCTACCTGAGTTTCGCACATTGGTTGATCGCACATAGTGCGATCGACAATGTGATAGTAAACCAAACTCCCCAATCCCTATTAACTTAGAATAAACAGACAAAATTATGTACATTTTCAACAAATGAAGTTTAACACTCCAGATAAGAGCTACTGCCTCAAATTGACAGCTGCACCCGAAGGCATAACCTAAACTAAAATTAAGGTTACCCATGCAAAAATGCATTTTATAGCCTGTGTTTCATAGGTTCATAGGTGAGTACTAGGCTATCTGCCCGAGGGCATCTATAAGTCTAGCCAGAATATGTTGGCTTTCGCTGCCCCTTAGATTAGTTCCCTATGCCTCTGTCAAGCAGAGCCATTAGTTCCGTGTGCCTCTGTCCAGCAGAGCCACTGCAGTGATCCCCGGGGTAAATTTTCTGTTTACCATCCACTTGTCAAGGTTTCTCTTGAAGAGTGTTAGTGAGTGGCTCTGCCTAATGTAGATTGGAATCCTGTTCCAAAGCATGAGGAGTCTCTGGGACAGGAATATATCCCTCCATCATGTCCTATTTATCGTTGTGGTGAAGTTTAGATCCATAGAGCATGTGGCTCTCTGGTGTTTGTTTTTTTTTAGGTGGAGCATGTCCATCAATTCTGGGTTGGACATGGCCTTGTATGTCAGGCAGAGATCACCTCTGAGTAAGCGGTATGCAACTGAGTACAGCTGGAGTTTCTTCAGTCGTGCTGCATAGGGCATCTGTTTGAGGCCAGTAATCTTCTTGGTGAGGTACTTCTGTGGTCTTTCCAGCTGTTGCAGGTGTCTTGTAAGGTACGTCTCAAGTGGGGCGTTGTACTCTATGATGGGTCTGATGAGTGATGAGTAGAGGGGCACAATAACCTCTTTTGTGATTAGGTGGGCCACATAGAAGGAGTTTCTAACCACCTTGGCAATACGATTATCAAAGGAGAGATTACTATCTGATTGGGTCCCCAGATCCCTTATTCCATTTTCTGTATTTAGGGGACTACCACGTATGTGGTAGTTCATGGGTACTTTGTTATTTCCAAAGGGGATGACTATGCACTTTTTGGCATCTAGCTTGAGGCCATGATTTTGACACCAAGTATCTGTCTCAGTGAGACTGGGGCACGCTACTTGCAACCGGTTTAGAGTTGGACCTAGAGCCTGCAACTCTCACCGTGTGGTTTCTATCTGTGAGCAAATTGGCAACCTATCTTGTGACATAGGGGTTTATGCTCAGGCTGGTGAGCTTGTCTATAATACTAGAATAGGGAATGGTGTTGAAAGCCTTTGCAAGGTCTAGGTAGGCTGTGTGGACCTCCTTTCCCTTGTCTAAAGCCTTGATAACTGTCTCAAAGAAGTCCAACAGGTTTAGGAGGCATGATCTGCCCTTAACAAAGCCAAACTGGGTAGGGTCCAATGTTTGGAGGTTCCCAGTGTCTCTGTTAATGAGTTCCAATATGATGCGCTCCACAGCCTTGCAGACCAGGCTAGTCAGGCTTATAGGGCGATAGCTCCTGGGGTCCGTTGTGGCTCCACCTTTGTGGAACAGAATAACTGTTGCTGTGCACCACTCTGTGGGTACGTAGCCTGTAGAGAGACTGAGTTTGAACAGTGTGTCTAGGTGAGGGGTTAGTTCATTTTGGAGCTTGTGTAAGACACAGCCTGGGATACCGTCCGGTCCCATTGAAGCTGTGTTTTTGTCTTTGGATAGGGCTGTTTTAACCTGTGTGTCAGTGATTGCTGGGGCTCTACATTCTTCTGGTATGGTTATACGCCCTTTAGGGGGTGAGAGGGGGTAAAGTTTGCACTAAACCTGTCTGCCAGAATGTTGGCAATATCAGTCGATTCAGTGTATTTTGTGCCATTCTGCACTAACTCAGAGCAGATCTGAGAGTTTCCACTTAAGTTCTTGACATAGCTAAAGAACGCTTTGTGGTTATCTTTGGAGTCCTTGGCAATTTTTCTTTCGAAGATAGCCTTGGATGATTTTATGAGGGATCGTAGTTTCTTGCTGATACTGATCAGGGATGTCTTCCCTTCTTGGGATTTTACTGTTTTCTTTATTGGTTTCCTCCTTCTGTTGTATAGCTTGTTTATGGCAGGGGTCCACCAGACTGGTTTCCTTTTCTTGGAGGAGTGAGTCTTGGTTTTCCTTGGGATAGCATGATCCATGCATTCTTGCAGGTGCTCATAGAGTGCCTTTGTAAGGGATTCAGCAGCTTGGACAGAGTTGTCCTTTAGCATGGGGACTGTGAACCTTTCCACATCAGTGTTAAGTAATGTGAAGTTTGCTTTTGAAAAGTTTTTCATGGTGGTTTCTTTGAGTGTGGATGGGGGCAGAATGTGGATATCCAGTGATTAGTCTATGGTCTGATCTAACCAGCGAGGGGTTGACCTCCGATGTGGAACACCAGTCGCCCATGTTGGTGATGACCAGGTCCAATATATTGTCACCTCTGGTGGGGGTGTTGACCAGTTGATCCAGGGCGTTCAAGTTTATAAATTCTAGGAAGCATTAGGCAAGGGAGTTAGCACTTGAGTAGTTCTCCCAGTTAATGTTTGGGTAATTGAAATCACCCAATATTAGGGTGTTTGGTAGGACCTTCATATTTTCCAGTGTCTCCAGAAACACGGAATGGGGGTCCTGGGTCATGGTGGGTGATCTGTAGCAAGCTACAATTTGAATTGCAGTTTTTCCCATTGTTAGTTGCACATGGATGATCTCTGAGGCAGTGTGCTGCGCCACTAATCTAGAGGTGTGGGTATTCTTGATGAATATGGATACACCCCCACCTTTTGTGTTTCAGTTCGGGTTCTGTGGCCGAAAAGTATGGTATGAGTTGTAGCCTGGTAGTACTGGGATGCTATCTGGGGCCTTAAACCAGGTTTCTGTTACTGCACAGATATTGATGTTCTCCATACTGAGGAGCCTCAAGTGCATGCATTTTGAGGTTTAGACTTCTGGCATTGAGTATCATTACCCTCAGTTTTTGGTTACTTGTGCTATTTACGGTGGTGGGTTTGTCTTTTGAGCCTTGCCTAAAAAAGGCACTGTGAGAGCGGCAAAAGCCTTGGCCAGTATTCGAAAGCCTAAGGGTGACAGGTGCAAGCCATCTCTTGCAAAGCAACGTGGCTTGTCAAGCATGTTATCCCAGGTGGACAGATACTGGATCCCCTCTGAATGACACCAGAAACATAGCCAGTTGTTGAAATTGATCATTTTTTTCTTTATACTGTGGCATCATTCTTGGTGAGGGCAGGATGCTACTCAGGGTCAGGATCATACCGGCCTGGGCTACGTGATCAGAGAGCTCTTCCATGTCTCTTTTCATGTAGTTCAGGGAGGTATGTCTCAGGTCATTCATACCAACATGGAGAATGACAGAGTCATATTTGTACTTGTTCTGGAGCAACCTGAGTGCTTGTGTTGTGTTGCAGATCCTGGCACCAGACAGGCAGCTAACTGTAACCTTCTCCTTGTCCAGCCTAGTTAGTGGAACATCAGTGTGCCTGACTATAGAGGGGTCTATATTATACCACTGAACGCTTAGGTTAGCGAGCGGCGATTAATCGACCCCATGTAAAAGAAAGCTTACAAAACTGAACTGTCAGTACAGTGATTTTTTTCCAACAAAAAAAAAAAAAAAAGGAAAACACTTTAATGCATGATATTAAGTGGGGGGCTTTGCCCCCACACCCCTCCCTACTTATATATACCAACTCCAAGACCGCACTACAGTGCCGAAAATGCCAAACTACCGAAGCGGCCAAGCAAATTCTTTCGATATTTTACCGTTTCGGCATTTACAGCTCAACCAAGTCACATTCGCTAACCTGCATCTTCGGTCAGCTGATAGGAACCCCTGTAGAGTCGCCTATTACCACTGTGTTGTGTATGATATTTTGCCTTAATGGCTGTGATTGTGTGGCACACTGATTATGTGAAGTATGTGTTTCTTGGTTTGTGATGGGGTGTGGAGTTTGCTTGGATGTCTGCTTTGGAGGTCTTTGTTGCTTTTGCAGATTTTTATTTTGAGCCTCCGAGTATGTTTTCATGTGTGTTATTTGCCGGTGTTGGTTTAATAGGTCTATGTGAGACTGGTGTTGTGTTGCAAGTATTTCCCTTCTCCTTTTGACTGTCAGTTCCAGTCTTGGGTTGAGAGAGCTTTGCCTCCAGTTTGGCTGTATAATTGCATCTCTTGCATATATTAGTGTTTGGTGGTAGGAGGAGACGGTTGTCTGTGTACAAGAGGCAGTTGTAACATTGCCTCAAAATGCCCAGATTCACCAGCTGGATTGGAGAATACACCTGAGACTGCCCTTTGGACATGCCTGAATAGGTAAAGTGAGCTGTTTTACTGATTGGCTGGTAGGGGCGAATAGAGAGCCTTGTCCTTCTGGACAGTATAGGGGGGTCTAGTGCTAGGGTTAATTAGTGCTTGCTATGAGTTTTGAGCAAGTGCTGGGCTGTAAAATTAATGGTTTGAGTCCTTAAGTTGAAAGTTTGTCTAGTTCCAAGGGAAAAATTGAAGAGTAGACTTCGTGGAGCCGGGAATAGTCCAGAATAGCTGCTGCCCGGCACACAAAACTGTGCAAATATGGTTTTTATAGCAGGGAAATGAAAGAGATAGAAATTAGCCCAAAATGAGCAATAAACTACTAACGTCTGGGCTGAAACCACTCCTCCAGGGACAGATAGTTTGCTCAAAGCTCCCCTCTCTCACAGGTGAACAGAGAAACTTCTTTCTATCCAAGTAAGGTATGGGCAACACAGAAACTTGCAACACATCCCTGAATTCAGCAATAACCTGAAAACTGGACTATACTGAAAGGCGGGAAGCAAGTATATTGTTTTTGTTTTTTTCGGAAAATAAAGCAAGTACAATCAATAAAACACTTTAAATGCACAGAAATGGCTATCGCACTTTAGTGTGTAGCCTACAACAGTTAAACAGATTATTTAAACACAAAAATTAGTTAGTTCAAGTGCAGGCAGCAAATAAGTACAATATGTATCAGAAACAAGCTTTTAAATCACAGAAACGCTAAAAAAAATTGGCGTTTTAGGCGGAATTAGTTAAAGACAGCTTTCCACTTAAGTCATTTGCTGTCTGTTCTTTTCTTATCTCTCTTCTCCCCCCAGATGTGAAAAAAACAGCTTGTATACTTTTAGAGAACATAAGTTTTAGCCTTGAGGAAAAGTGCACCAGCTACCTTTAAAGAAAACAAAATTATGCACTGTTATATTAAATGCATTAAAGTATTAAGACTGATAGGGAGGTTACTGTCGCTTATTCACTCTCCATAATTTCAAACATTTTCACTGAGCTGCTTGCCTAATTACTTTCACCTGCAGACAGCTCATCTCCATATAAAAGTAGTCAACAATGAGAAAAAATGTATATATTTAACAACTTTGCAGATACATAAAGGAACCTTTGTAAGATTCACTCAGAATATACAGAAATCCCCTGGCTTACAAATTATTGAGAACATTTGCTAACGGAAAAACAGTTAATATCATTGCAGTTACAATAAGCTTAGTATTTTTATGATGTTCATCATTTTGTCTTATTTTTCAAGCCTATTTGCTTGCCAAAAAAAAAAAAAACATGTTTATAGCTTAAGCCAAGGACATTAATCTAGGTATCCGTTATTGTAAAAAAAAGAAATTATCATCTTAATTCTACATATAATATAATCAGTACACTTGTAAATCTCTCCCCCACTCCAGCAACCCAAGATCATAGCACTGTATTAACTTAAACTTGCTTCTGTCCAGCCTTTTGTTACACTTTACTTTCTTGTTACACTTTACAACCTATGTCAGTCACACCACACCTTGCATTAAAACACCTAGAAGGGAAGAACAACTACCTAAGGATGCTGTACATCGACTTCAGTTCTGCATTCAACACTGTAATACTGATGCGACTGGTGGATAAGCTCATGAAACTTGGGATAAACAAGCACTATGTAACTGGACTCTTGACTTTCTGATTGGTAGACCCCAGTTGACATGCACTAGAAACAACACCTCTCAATGCATAGACTTGAATACTGGTGTTCCCCAAGGTTGTGTGCTCCGCCCCTTATTCTTCACCATCCTCACCTATGACTGCACTGCAAAACATAAGTCAAACCATATTATAAAATTCGCTGATGACACCACAGCTGTGGGTCTCATTAGTGGTGGAAATGAACATAACTACAGGGATGAGGTGAACAATTTGACTGCCTGATGTGACAGGAGCAATCTGGACCTGAATGTTAATAAGACCAAATAAATTATTATGGACTTCAGGAGAAAGGCAACAGTTCACTAACCACTCACTATCAAAGGGGAGGTAGTACAGAAAGTCAAATCAATCAAGCTCCTGGGCATTCACATCTCTGATGACCTCTCGTAGGCTGCTAACACCAACCATATAGTCAAGAAGGCTCAACAGAGGCTTCACCTCCTGAGAAAGCTCAAAAAGGTCAGGCTCCCACTAACTGCTCTTACCACTTTTTACAGGGGAGCAATCAAGAGCATCCTCACTAGTAACTTCATAGCATGGTTCAGCAACTGCACAGTTGCCGAGAAGAGGAAACTGCAGAGGGTGGTGAGGGTGGCCGAGTAAATCTTGGGCACAAACTTCTCTTCTATTCAGGAACTTTTCTTTACAAGAGCAAGAAAGAGAACATATAAAATACTTGCTGATTTGACCCATCCAACTGGTTCTCACAACATGCATCTGGAAGGAGGTACTGCAGCTTCTGCTGTAGGACTACCAGATTCAGGAACAGTTTCTATCCTACAGCTGTGAGACTTATTAATATGGACACCAACCATATACCTGATATACTGAAACCTCTCTTTTTCATTTAATCCTGCTGCTCTGAGCAATTACACCCAGCATTACTATTATGCAATGTGATGGCTATACTGAGTCACGTCTAAGGTTAACAAGTGAATATAGTAACTAAACAGCTGCTATTCACTAGTCTCTATTTATTCTCTATCTTAACAGTGTAGGGGGTTGGTGGTGGGTATTTATTTATTATTTGTCACTGGTTAATGGGTATTGAATGTGTTTATGCAATGTGAACTACCTCTTACATATCATACATGTTATTTTCTTTCTTATGTTATTCTTTGATACTGCCATATCTACGTTATTTGCACTGCACTTCTGTCATGAGCTGACATTTGTAATTTCATTTAGGCTGCACTTATGTGTTCCTAAATGACAATAAAGTTTCTTTGAATCTTTGAATCACATACAAAAGTCACAGAAAAGACCTCACACATACAATTAACATGCCCCTGACAGCACATTATACAAAACTGCTTTACAATATGCAGTTTATGTAATGGAATATAAATACTAATAAGAACAAAAATATTTTACTTACATTTGCTTTTCTTTTCCCTTTAGTATCCATCTAAACATGAATTATATAATGCAGGGTGAATGCTTTACAGTCCATCCACAAGTTTAAAAAAGTCAAAAAAGTACAGTCTTTCCTCAGCCACTTTTTTTTTTTTTTTTTTTTTTGCAAAACCATATTTTATTGACTAATTTCATTTCAGCATTACTGGTCTTCTCCCTGTTCATCTCCATTTCCCAATATAAACTCTGGTTCAAGCCCAAGGTATTCCTGATTCTTTTCGTCAATGCTTATGCTTTTTTTCTGTCTCTCAAGCATTTTCCTTTGAAATAGTAGAAAAATGTTTCGCTGCCAATGTCTCTCTTTATTGTCAGAAGAATAAGATTCAGAATCCCCTTCTGGTTGCTGTTTCACTTTTTTTGACACACATGCTTATTTCCTCCCTAGCCTATGTCTTTAATCCTCCAAATAAAAATACTCTGATGATTTTGGATACAGCAGCTTCAAACTCATACTTGCTTCTCAACATTCCCTGATGGCTGGAATAAATTTACTTTTCTTCTGCCTGTTGTGCAGTGAGTAATCATTTTCTACAAACACTCTGATGTGTCCAATTTTTAATATTTCCCTTCTTCCACAGTTTCGTCAGGATCAACTCTTTCTGCTGATATGATTGCATCTTTCCGTGGCTACTTTCTCATGGTCAGGAATGGAGCATACACACAATGTGCCCTTTCAACTAAAACCCCCTGCTGTGGGATACCAGTTCAGTTGCTTATTTGTGCTTTCATAAAATTAATGCAGTCTGCTCCTTCCAATTTCTGTGGTACAGTAGAAAATCTTAGGCTTTCCCAGTGTGCTCTCTCTCTCTCTCTCTCTCTCTCTCTTCTAACTCTACTTTTTTAAATAGCTCTTCTTGAGAAGCGTCTTAGTTGACCTGTCTTTTCTTCATTTCAACTTCTGATTTTTGCAGTTTTATCAGTGCATCTGAATAACTAGTTAAAGCTTATTCTATTCTTTCAGCCTTTTGTTATCTGAGTTGCTATATTCCTTCAACATTTCATTTATTTTAGTCAACCCTGAGTACATTTGATTTTTTCCCTCTAAATTACTAGAAGCCATCTCTTGTACCAAAGCTGAAGCTTGAACATTTTTTTGCTGAGTAACCACAGGATTCTTCCTAGCCTGTGTATTCTCTTCAACTGTTCTGGCTGATTTCCTTTAAGATTCTTTCAGGTTCTCTAAAATTCTTCTTTGATGGAATCCAGGCAGTGTACTTAGTAGCCAGCAACTGAATTTTACCCAAAAAGGCAATTTCACTGACTCCCCTTTTTCAATGTCTGTTTTCACATTGAGAAAGCTGAAATTAAGTTATTGATCAGTATGCAGCTATCTTAGAAGCTGGTTCATAATAAAATATTAATAAATACATAGAAATTAGAACTGTGATTTAGAGTGTCTCTTCCTCACAGTAACTGATGCTGTACTATTTCATTCAGCCAGTATGTGCATATACTCTTCCACATCCATTAACTAGGGCACACAGTGCCTGTTTCTGTTCTTTTCCGGTTATATTTCACTCCACAGTAAAGAGTATGTCCTGGATTCATAAAACTTTTCCTCTGCTTTTGGAAACTGCTCTATCCAAAAGGAACAGTTTCTGCAATTATGGAAAATGGGATTCAGATATGTTTAACCACAATAGAAAAAATATCTCATTATTGCCTAATTTGCATATCTCTGAATCACATGGTCTTACTGCTAGTACTAATCAGCACTTTCCTGTGTTAATCACCATTGGTAGCTCATACATCTCATTAACACTGGCAACCCCTTATTCAGTTTTACACACACATGTATGCATTCAAACACACAACAGCATGAACACAAACACACACACACACACACACACACACACACACACACACACACACACACACACACACACACACACACACAGCCCTCACCACTTCCTCTATGCATACTCTTGCCAAATATTGCCTTGTATGTGTTCTCTGCATTGACTATAGTGGGGAAATGCAGCATTTTGGTGCTGTTATTTTATGCTACCAAGAGATTCAGTCACTCAGTTGTGTAAATCCCTTAATAAAGCCATTTACTGGGGAGTGTACATGGCTAATTAGTAGAGACTGTCTCCTAAAATGTTAATTAGCATTCAGCAAGACCATGGAAAGTGTCTACCATGGTGATTTTGCAGACCTTGTAGAAGCACTATGGCAGACCTGTCTAGGAATCAGAAAGGACTACTGCCAGTAGAAAAAATGACAGTGTTAGGACTTACTGCTGATGGTAACACTTTCTGAATTCAAGCCAGAGTCATTACTAAATAATATAATGCTGAAATTCCTTTCTGAAAGCATGACATTTAATTGGAGCTGTCATTATTGTTTCTGAACCAGCATCTTTGAACACCAGCTATTATCATATGTCACTTATGAATAATACTTTGATTTCCAACAACACTATTGGCATTCATGTACTAGGAGTAATCATTTACAGTACTCATTTTACTAGCATCTATACTGTTTCTTCATACAAAAATATACTTCCCTTATAAATTTAGCCTCTGAGATAATTTCCTCTGTTGCCTAAGATAGCATTTCTTTGGCTCCAATGGGCTTAAAACAGTGTTCTGGGAAGGCCTTCAGGCAGTGTTCTCAACTAGAGAAACTGTGGTTCCAGCAGCTTTAGCACATAATTGTGCAACTCAGCTTTTATCACCTGTCCTTCACTGGTTAAACATCTGGCGTGTCATCCTACTTGAATTGCAAAACTGTTTATTTGATCATCTCTTTCTGGAATTGACCATAGTTAACAGTATGGACTGTCATCCTTCTTGTCAATAAAACTTGCCCGTCATCTTCATCTTCCTTTTTTAATTACAGCTATAGTCATAAGCACATCTTTGAATTAGAATCCAGTGGATTGTAGCCGAAGGGTAAGTGGCAATAATCATCATTTTCTTATTATTATATTGAGTATTATATGGTTCTTCCACACTGTTTAACTGGCTATAGTCCATTCACTTGTTGAACACTTCTTGATTGATTTATGCATCTTCTCCAGGTCCCCTGACCTATATCAGCAGTGTACCCTTGAGACCCAATTCTTGAAATGATTTACCCGATTTGTTATTCCTGTTGTCTCTGATCATCACTTTCTGATGTACTGATGTATGGTAAAAATACTCAATTCCCTTCTGTTTATATTTTTTTGTGTTTTTTTCTGAAGAAATATTTTATTACAAACTCATTAAAAGAAAGGTAGTCCCCATGTATGGTGCCTTCTGATCTATATTTACATCACCAGTTTCTTATCACGTTAAAATTAATATCCTTTATAGTACATAGTGATTGTCAAATCTATATTATTCACTGTTTTCCCAAGTCTGGCTTGCTTTCCAAAAATTAGTATTATCATCTTAGCATTTTGACTAAAACTTTCATAATTTTTTCACTTTTTATTCTTCCAATAAATCAGTCCTCTAATAAAAAATAAAAATATTGCAACTTGTAACTTGCTTGCTGAAGTAATTTATAATACTTATAAAACTAGACTTATCATTTTACATACTCTCACTTTGTCCCAAAGTATCCTATTTTTAGCCATTTAACCTGATTAAGTTGAGATAGAGATAGTTTTAGAATTACAAACCCAATAATCTGTTTACTCCTTCTAATCATTCCCTCCATATTCTTCACCTTGAACATCTATCTTTTTTTGCATTGTTATTTTCCCATTGCTTCCACCTTTTTCTTAGCCTCTTATTTCCTTGCCCACTTTTGCTTAGTTGATTCTTACAAATATCATCCATGATCCCCATTATCTATTCCAGTGTTGGGGGAATTGTGATTTTCCACCTTCTGGTTACTGCTTTTTTAGCTGCAAGGATTATTACAGACAGCAGCTCCTCTATTCTACTTGGGGACCTAACATGTTTTATCCCAACCTAGAAAATAACGTCTTTTTTGTTAACTGTCTCCCTTCACCATCTATTCTACTTACTAAATTTTGTAAATTTTGTTTAAATGTGTCACATTTGTTGTATCTCAAAACATATGTTATCATTCTCCTGTCTGTAGTTCTTGACACTGCCAACATTTGTTATCTTTAGTGGTAAATATTTTCAGTGGTCTAGTTGGAGTATAAGAAATATTTGTGTAAGCATTGCAATGCAGATACTGAATTTCCTAGACCTCAAAGCTTTCCTAAGTAAGACCTATATCTCTGTCCAGTATTCAGTTGTTATACTATTTTCTGTTATCTCCTCCCAACTTCCCTTGAGACCCTTATTTTTGTCACTGTCATCTGCTTGTAATATTTTATAAATGTCCTTTATATGGGTTTTCTGATCTAAGTCCCCACTCCTTACAAGCCCTTTTGTTTATATATTGACAATGTGGTTTGCAGTGATTGGAGTGGGTGTGCATCAGTGTTCAGCTCTACCCATACTGCTGTTCATATCAGTGATGGACTACATTGACAAGCAAGTCATAGAGGACAACCAGCAAAGTAGCTGTGTACAGACAATGTAGCACTAAAAGCAGACTCTGAATTGGGACTTCAACAAATAATAGAGGACCTGAATGCAAAGCAGAAGGCAAATGGGATGAAACTGAGTACAGGCAAGACAGTTGTCCTGGCAGCAAATAGAATAAATCATAAAATGCTGAAAAGTGAAATAGAAGGGAAAATAGTGGGGACTTCCAAGATGGCTGCACATTAACAGCTTAATTCTAGCTCTCCCAATTTGAAAACAGAAACTTAGTAAAGAAAGCCGGTGCACATGTACTTCTGGGTAAAATTCAGTAACTGGCTAGTAAGTGCACTGCCTGGATGCCATGAAAAAAGAAATACAGAGAACCTGAAGGAAAATCAGCTACACAAGGTGAGGGAAAACACTGACTGGAAAAAGTACTGCAACTGTTCAGCAAAAAGCAGTGCAAGTTCCAAACATGACTTCCAGTAACCTAGAGGAAAGTATAAGACAAATCCACACAGACCTGATTAAAATAAATGGAACACTGAAGGAGTATATCTACTCAAACAACAAAATTATGGAAAAAAATGGAAGAAGCTTTAAACAAATATTCAGATGAAGTGATAAAACTGCAAAACTCAGAAGCTGAAATGAAGAAAAGCCTGGCTGAATATGAGACTGCACAAGAACAGATATTTAAAAAAAATAATAGAATTAGAGGACAGAAAATATGGGGGAAACCTAAGATTTTCTGCTGTACCAGAGAAGCTGGAAGGAACAGACAAACAAGCAACTGGACTGGTATTCCACAACAGGAATTGTTAATTGAAAGGGCACATCATGTGTATGCTCCAAACCTGCCTATGAGAAACCAACCTAGACCTTTAATGGTAAAGATGCAAACTTACCAGCAGAAATAGATGATTCTGACAAAACTGTGGAATAAGGACAAAGTACTAAAAGTGGGAGACAGCAGAGTATTTATGGAGAATGACTACTCATTGTACACCAGGCAGAAGATGAGTGCATTTATTTTATTATTTAGGGAATGTTGAGAAGCAAGTGTGAGATTCAAACTCCTGTACCAAGCTATGTTTTAAATAGTTCCCTGGAGGGACAAAATCATTGTTTATGAAGTACATACTAAGGGGGGAATACAAAAGCTTGCCCAACAAAAAGTGAGCTGTAAAGCAGTAGGAGATTATGCTTCTTGTTCTTCTGGTAATAAAGACTACAGAGAGACTATACCAGTGAAACCTTTTTCAATGTTTCAATGGAAAATGCTTGAGAGAAGGAAAAACATGAGTTGACTAGAAGAATTGAGAGTACATTGGAAATGAACCAGAGACAGGGTTTTGGAGATGGAGATGAATAGGAATAAAACCAGTAACTTGGAAATTGACAAATGTAGGATTACAAAACAATAATTATATATGTGAAACATGACAGAACAAGAAAATCTGGAATTATTGGACTTTGTTAAACTTGTAGGGGACTCTAAAGCATATGGCCTACTTTATGTTATTAATGTTCAGAAAAAATATTTAGGAGAGGGGAAAAGGAGGGATAAAGTTAACTGTAAGTAAAAGATTTTTTTCTTAATGGTGCTATTTTAATATTGCATGATTTTCTGTGCATGCTATAAAGTTAAGTTTTCTCAGTTATTTTAACTGTAATGGGAATACTAATATAAATAGGTGCTCCTGTTTTTTTTTTTTCTTTTTTTTCTTTCTCCCTTCTTCTCTCTTTCTCCTTGTTCAGTTGTAAGAAATATAAGCACTACAGTGTGAAAAAAAGAAACATCTGGTCAAAAGAGCATGACAAAAGAAAAAATGGTTTGCTTTTTCATTCTTGCATAGGAAAATGACTGGATTAAGCTCTTAGCTTGATCTAGTAACACGTTTTAAGAGAAAGCAAATACATGAAAAAGAATACTGAATATTATAAGGCTTTTTCTAGTAAATAAATGTATGCTTAGCAATTTTGTATCCAGTTCTCATGTTGCTAGGAGACAATCTGATAAAGAGAAATGGCTAGGAGATCATGTTTTCTGAAAGTATTTGTGTGTTTTCCCAGCTAAGAGAACTATACAGATAAGACAAAATCAGACAGCACTTAGTAGAAGCACAGGTTGCACCATGCGTCTTAGCATGGATAACCATTCTTTTAGGTTAACCCAAGTTTGTGAGTGTGGCTGACAGTTTGGAACATTTGTTCCTATTAGGAAGGTAAATATTTGAAGATGTACATATTTTGTGTGTTATTAAGTTAAATAGGTTTTAGGGGGTGTTTGTATATGTTTGTTTTTTAAGGGCTTTTAATAAAGCAAAAAGTTTTATAAGATGTGACATAGGGTCAAATGGATATGACAAGAAACAACTGTATGAAAGATCAATCTGCCAAACAGTGCACACATGTAACACAAAAGCTGGAACTAGACATTCAACAAAAAAGCTTCTATACATAAAAGGTGGGAATAATAACTTTATAAGTCAACTATGCTTTCTGTAATGTCTTTAAATGTCAATCAACTCACAGATAATTACAAAAAAGAAAGAGCAGTGAACTATTTTAAAAAATGTAGAGTGCAAATAGCTATGCTACAGGAGACACACTTGGAAAGAACTGAACATGTGAATTTGATAAAGAAAGGTTTTCAGGATGGTTATTCAGCAGAATACCTGGGGGAAAGGAAAATAGGAGTGCTTATATTAATTTTAAGAGGAGCTCGTATAGTGATAGAAAAGGATAAAAAGATAATAATGGCAGATTTGTAGTACTAAGCAACTACTGGCAAGGAAGGAGGATTACACTAACATGTATTTATATTCCATCTAAAACTGCTATAATGGAGCTTAAGAAAATTCTGCGAGAAATAATCAGCTTTCAGCAAGGAATATTACTTATAGTTGGGGGCTACAATTTGATTTTCAGCAGTGAAGATGTGTCTGGGGGCCAGAAGGGAAACTATAACAAAGGAGGGTACATTTTTGAAGAAATTTAGGAAAATATTTGGCATGGAAGATGTGAATTCAATACTAGGAATTCTGAGTGAATTTACACATTATTCCAGAAGATACAAAAACTGGTCTAGACTAGACAGAATTTATATTTCACAGGAACACATGCATTTACTTGAATGTCCTGATACGCACCCAATAACTCTTTCAGATCATGAGCCAATAATAACTAAAATAAAAACACACTTGCTCTTTCCCACCTATCTGTTGAAAAGAGAGGAATTTAAGGAATGGATAGTGGAAATTATTCAGGAACTTTTAGAGCAGATAGAAATATCCTCTGAAAATATAGCTAGGGTTGGGATAAAATTAAACTGGAGTTTAAAAATAGGATGGTAATAAAATAAAGGAAGATATGGTTAAGAAGTAACAATAATTATTTACAGGGACTTGCAAAATTGGACGAAGCAGAACTAGAAGAGGAGTAACTGCAGAATGTTAAACAGAAACTAAGGGATTACTTTGATAATATGCACAAGTTTAGAATGATTGCTGTTAAGCAACTGTCTTTTGACAATAACTCTAGAACACAAAAACATTTAGCACAATGACTCAGGCAACAGAAAGTAGAAAGGGCTTTCGCCAAGCTTAGGGACCCTATAACAAGGAAAGATAACAACAGATCCTGTAGTAGTATTAGAAATATTTCAGAAATTCTATGAAAGTCTGTATAAAGCAGAGAAATGTGAAAGTCAAGAAAAAGTACAAATGTAAATGTTTATGGAAGAATTAAATATGCCAAACCTTTACATTGGTAAAACGGATAGAGCATTAAAGGACAGAATTAGGGAACACTACTATCACATAAGTAAGAATGCTACAGTGAGTGGTCTCTCTAAACATGTATCTGAGACTGATATAATACATTATTTTAAATTTTTAGTAATTGGACAAGTTATAGAAAGTAATAGAAAGGGAGATATTAGGAATCAAACAGAGCAGTTGGAGTTGAAATGGATAATTAGGATGATGGGTGATTTTGGGCATGGCCTGAATGACAGAGTTCCACTTAGACCTAAACTCAAGGCTAGAGCCCTTAAGAGGAAATTAATTGTTTTAGGTAGTATGTTATGTATTACTGCTTTAAAGTGCTATTTACACATGTTTTTATGTGTGCTTTTGTAAATGTTATTGCTTTAATGAATTATTTAGATATTGATGTATTAATTACGGTTTGAAATAATGTTTTTAATAGTTTTTCATGTTTTTATAAGTGTTGTTGCTCATAGTGCTTGTCTCTTTAATTTACAAATGATGTGATACATGTGACTTATTTCAATGGTATTTAAGGAGGGGTTCTGTTATTGTGATTTACATCTGATGAGGTAGTGATACTACAAAAGCGCTTATGTCCTTATGTTTTGTGAATTAAAGACAGGTTCATCTACAAGCCTTGCTGTCATTTCTGGGTCCATCTGTTGTTTTTTGTTTATGTATTTTAAATGTTCTAAAGATAGTTGTTTGCACTTAGATAAATGGCATGAGCTCACTAAAATGATGGTAAACTGCCTTTACTTCCCGCAAGAACTTTTGATAGAGATATTTTGTTAAATTTGCAGAAATGGCTTAGAGAAAAATGTAATAAAGTCCCTGCTAGCTGCTGGTAAGCTTTTAATTCCTAGCAGATAGAATCTAAAGACAGAGAAAAAGAATATGTTGTCTGTAGTTTAAAACATAATACAGCAAGGTTAAAGTCTCAGTTACAAGCTGCAAATAAGACAGTCAATCATCTTCACTGTGCAGACTGTAAGGGACAAGAGGATTCTGGACTTTATCCTCTTAGAGAACTTCAAAAACTGCAACTTAATCAGGATGAGGCATCGGAGGATGACTATTTATTTGTGTTAGTAGTATCCACTGCCCCACCTCCACCATATCCAGAACTTCATCAGCAACCAGACTCTACTACCTCACCTCCTTCCCAGTCCCCACCATCCTCACCACCCCCTCAGGGAGACATTTTTTCCCCAGCTACCTCTTCAGCTGCTCAGGCAGCTGTGTCTTCTATTCAGTCCCCTGTGTCAGATTGTACCCGTCTTAAACAGTCTAAAAAGTCTACACTTGCCACCAAGTTTGGCAGCAAGCAGACATGAGATGCACATACTTCTCAAATGTATTTTGGCTTTCCTAAACTGCATAAACAAAATATTTTATTTTCTTTCTACACAAAATAAGTTACATCCATGTAATTATGTTACCCAGTTTCCCATAATTATAGATGGGGATGGTTATGTTGGCTCTGATAAGTTTAATCCAGATAGGGATGATAATGATTCCTCTTCAGAGGAAGATGATAATTCTGGGACAAAGTCTCTGACTACTCAATTGCATCCTCTGCAGCAAGTTCCTAATCCTGCACATGGCAGAAATGACAATGCACCTTCTGCTATACATGTTGTGTGTACTTGGTCCGCTGTAGATTTTCAAACTATAGTAGACTCTCTTCCACCCAGCTGTACTAACCCAGCAAAGTTTGCAATGGTTCTTGCAGGGCACGTTAAATTGCAAAATCGTACGTTAGAAGAAATTAGGGCTGTGTTAGAATATGCCATCCAACTTAGTTAAATATATTTGGGATCATGCACAAATCCCTGATCCCATTCCTCAACACACTGACGAACAGGCTTTTAAAAATGCCAGGGAGCAATTTCTCCAAGCCATAATGGCCATGTGTACCCCAGTTCCTAATTGGTCTCCTATAAAAGTGGCCATATAGCAAGAAGATGAACTGGTAGATTCTTACTTACGCCGTATGACTGAAGCATTCAAAGCTTACTCTGGTTACCCTGAGCCCACAGAAGAGCCAGCTGTGAGTGGTCTCTCATCTGTTTTGTAGATGGATTGCTTCCTCCCATTCGTGCTCAGTTGAAAAAAGTTTGTTTAAATTGGCCAAGCTTGGGGCTCCATGAGCTAGTGTCTCAAGTTCAGTATTTAGCAGATATCCTTACTTGTGAAAAATGAAAGCAGCAAGAGCAATTAGTTAATGCTCAACTGTAAATGTTAAGTGTTCTCCCCACCCGGAGGGAAGAAATAGAAGAGGAAGGGGGGGACATAACAGACCTTGATTTCTACAAATGCAGGCAGCATTCCCACCACAGCAACAATTCCTATGTGCCCAGCCTCATGCCTCAGCCACAGGGTCCTAACTCTAACCTTTGTTTTAACTATGGCCTACGTGTCCATTATAGGGATGACTGCCCTTTTCTGCAGCCAGTAGCACCAACTGCAATGACTACTAACCCATTCGACACCCCACTTTCCTGGCTTGAAGAATACTAGGCAACAACGGCAACCTCCTGCATGGACCACCCCATGGCAACCACCAGCCTGGCAACAAACTGCCTAGGACAGCCATGAACAGGAATTACAGCTATTTCCACTGGTACTAGTAAAGCAAAAAGGCCTTTTCATTAATGTCAAGGTTCAAGATAGTGCTGTTCCCTTTTTGATGGACACTGAAGCTACTAAATTCATGTTAAGTGCATCGGCTGCCCAGAATCTTCCCTTGTCTACTACTTTGGTATGCAGAGTATCAGGAGTCCCTTTAGATTATCCTGAGACAGTTTCCGTCCCAATTCAACTTGGACCATTGGCAGCTAAATATGCCTTTCTCATGGGGACCTCTGCACCCCTTACCCTGCTAAGAAGAGATCTCCTCTGTAAACTGCAATGCACAATATTATGTTCACCAGACAGAGTGTATTTAAATGTACCAGATAACTCCCTGGCCATGCAGATGTGTCTTGCCCCACAGCAGTTGGATGAAGATGTCATTTTTTCTTTGCTTACTGAGTCAGAACCTGCATAGATGTAGCATTATTAGATTCAGTTCCCAAACGGTTATGGAGTATGCATAAGAATGAAGTTGGTCTTATTAAAGATGCTATTCCAATTTAAATTACATTGAAACCAAATGAACTCTTACCTATGGTGCCACAATATCCACTTTCTGCAGATGCAGAAGCTGGAATTGAGCCTATTATTTCAACATTATTGCAGCAGGGCATCATTGTGCTCACTACAAGTCCATGTAATACACCTATCTTTCCTGTAAAGAAACAAGGCAGGGAGACGTATAGATTTGTGCAGGATTTGAGAGCTGTGAATGCTGTCATAATACCATCTTTCCCTTTTGTCACTAACCCAGTGACTATTCTTAGTTCCATTCCTCCTACGGTTACCACCTTTTCTGTTATTGATATCTCTTCAGCCTTCTTCTCTATTCTGAGCCATCCAGACAGCCAATATTTATTCGTATTTACCTACAGGGGCAGCAATACAAGTGGACTCATTTGACTCAGGGATATGGATATGTTGAATCACCTACATTGTTTTCCAGGGAAATGAAACGGCAATTAGACAAATTGCAACTACCTTGCAAGTCCACTTTAGTGCAGTACACAGGTGATCTTCTCATAGCTTCAAATTCCTTATCTGCCTGTCAGACTGATACTATTTTCTTATTGGCCAAGTTAGCTCAGCTAGGATTTAAAGTGAATCGATGTAAACTTCAGTTGTAGCAACCTCAGGTTCCGTATTTAGGGCATTTAATTTCTGAAAATGTAAGACACATTTTATCCTCCCAAATAACTGCCATCCATACTGCAATGAGGCCAACATCTTTAAAACAACTCCGAGGATGTCTTGGGCATAGTAGGTTATTGTCGACAGTGGATCTCCAATTACACTGAAGTAACAAAATTGCTGTTAGAATTGCTCAAAAAGACACTTCTGAGCCACTTCCCTGGCAACAGAGTCATGAACAAGCTTTTGTCCAGTTAAAATCTTTTCTGTCAAACCCACCAGCCTTAGGATTGCTGGATTACACTAAATAATTCTATCTGTTTTGTTGTGAATGCAATAAGGTAGCACTGGGGCTATTAGCTCAGAGAAAAAATGGTGGTTGCAGATTGATTTCTTACTATAGTGCAAATCTTGATCCAGTAGCAGCCACCCTCCACCCTTGTTTTAGAGCAGTGGGCGCAGCTGCCCATTTGGTAGACATGGCAGCACCTCTCACTCTGGGGCATAATACTTTTGTTGCAGTACCACATTCTGTTGAGGCTTTATTACTGAAAACTAAGACACAGTATTTGTCTATTTCTAGGCTTTCTAAACATGAACTAGCATTGCTTAATAACCCTTCTTTGCAAATGCTTAGGTGCCCACCTTTAAATCCTGCTTCTCTTATTCCAACTGCTGATAAGGGTGACCCACATTACTAATGTTTTTGTTGTTAACAATGTGCTTCCTCCTAGGCCAGATTTGCAAGATACACCACTGCAAAGTCCGGACCTTATTCTTTTTGTCGATATATCTTGTATACGAAGGGAAGATGGACAGTTGACAGCAGCTTTTTCTGTTTGCACCATGGACACTATTTTAGTAACTGGATAATTACAGGGGAATGTTTCAGCCCAAGTAGCAGAGTTAATAGCTCTTACAGAAGCTTATAGGTTAGCTAAGGCCAAGTGTGTTATTATTCATACAGATTCCCGCTACTGTCATGGAGTCGTCCATGACTTCGGAACCCTCTGGTGGGAACATGGCTATTTAGCTTCTGCTGGGACACATAAAAAATGCTGTTTTTGTTTACAAACTGTTAGATGCTTTGCTTTTACCAAGTAAGATAGCTGTAGTGAAGTATGATGCACATAATTCTGACTCCTCCTTTGAATCGAGAGGAAATAATTTTGCAGCCAGAGCAGCGTGACAGGCTGCCTTGTTACATCTTGTTAAGGCTTCCTTTTTGCAGCCTTTTCAAACTGAAGATATATCTGTAACATTAAATAAAACTGTATTGAAAACTCTGAAAGGGTAAGGTGGATTTGTGATGGCTGCTGTCATTCCCTGGACTTACTTTGGCACCACCCAGATGGAAGGTTAGTAGCCCCACAACAGTTTTTACCTCAACTGGCATGGGCTTATCATTTGCCATGCCATCTGGGAAAAATGCATTACTAAAACAACTTTCCACTGACTGGTATACCCTTATGCTTCAGACATTGTTCAGCGTCTTGTAAATACATGTAATGTATGTCTTTCTTTTAATGTGTCTAAATCTGTCAGTGTTCCCACACAACATATTAAGAAACTGTGGGGACCTTTTTGTAGTATACAGTGGGACTTCATTGAACTCCAACAAAGTTTGAAGTTTAAATATGTATTAGCTGTTGTAAATATTTGTTCTGGTTGGGTAGACCCTTATGCATGTGCAAAGAATGGTGCTACTATGCTGGCAAAAAAGTTGGTGTATGAACTCATCCCCTGCGTCGGGGTTTCTTATGATATACAGTCTGACAGAGGGACTCATTTTACTAATCAGGTAGTACAGCATCTTTGTAAACTATTGAATATTAGACTACAATTTCATTGTCCACACAGACTTTAGGCTTCAGGTATGATTGAGCATGTTAATCAGACATTAAAGACTAAATCAGCTAAACTTACTGCGGAAACAGGAATGAAATGTACAGAGGCTTTACCTCTGGTGCTCGTTATACTCTAAAGTGCAGTTAGTGCTCCTAGAAAATTTTCACTCCATGAAAGTTTAATGGGAAGTCCCATGAGAATGCCAGTCACACCCCTTCCAGCTAGATTAGAATTACAAATGACTGTTGATGTGTTGCTCTCCTATTGCAAGTCACTTGTTTCTCTTCTGTAGCACTACCATTCGCAAGTTGCCTCAACACAACTCCACACTGATCCAGCAGTTATGCACAACATCCAACCAGGTGATTGGGTAGACGTTCAATCCCTCTCCAGAAAAACTTTGTTACAGCCTCACTGGAAGGGTCCTTTCTTGGTTCTCCTCACTACCACAACAGCGGTTTGAGTGTCTCCAAACTAGATTCATGTTGCCATGTTTGAAAAGCAGTCCCAACTGAAGGAAATCAACCCATTCACTTCAACTCCCCTGCTGACACCTTGTCAGATAACGGACCAGTCTCTTCTCACACCAGATGAAAAACCAGAGAACTGGAAGAGAACTGTGATGGTTAACACTGACAGCCTAGCGGAGGAGGACATTTCCTTTGAGTCAGGTGACCAGGTGCAGCTCACAGGAAAGAGACAAAAATCTACAACAAATGGGAAATTTATTTGGCGTCCAGCAACAGTAATGACAAGATACTCATCATAAACCTCATCTGTGACTAGACATCTGCGAAAATCCACTCCAACCCCACCCAGTCCACTATTCCTGTGTGATTGCTGTTCTGCAGAGACTGTAAGTACTGTTCATCCTTTTTATAAAGATAAACAAACTGTGGCTGCCTGGCATCCTTCATTTAATACATTTAATGCTATTCTGCAGACTTATGCAATGACATTCAATGTGAGCAGTTGTTGGGTATGTGCTGCTATACCAGCTGCACATATTGGTATCCCATCTAGTGTGTCTCCTCTGAATGTTTCAAAGACCTGACAGACATTATGAAAAAGGGGGGTAATGATAAAAATTACAACTAAACCTGTAGCCCTCCTACTGCAGGAAAATTTCAAAGGAATTTTTTGTTTTCAGGACAATGGTACTCGAACTGTAGGGTATAGTAAATGTAATATTACCTTAATTAGTAAACCCGTGTAGATATGAAGCCAAAGGAATAATATGTTGGTGATCCTCGGAGAATGTGACTGACGATGATTCTGTTCATGAACTTGCAAACATTCTTAGCCCATTTAGGCACCCAACAATAATTAATGAAGACTCAAAACCATATGTATATGCAATGGAACAATTTTATTATTTTGTTTGTGGAAAAAAGACCTACTGGTGTCTCACAAGTGATTGGGAAGGCATCTGTTTTGTTGGAATTGTGGTTCCAGCTATTCAACACACAACTTATTTGCCTAGCAGAAAGATTTGGAATGTCCAAGACCGAGAGACTCAAACTGTAAAAAATCCTGTTGGTGAAATTTAGCTACTAAAGCATTTCTACACTATATGCTTAAGCTACCCAGGCAAACCTCCTTACCTTTCTCACCTCTTCTAAAATACTAATTGCATAAGCTTCTGAATGTTAAAGTTTTTAATATTTTAATTTTTCTTCTTTGCTTTTTATACAATATGCCAGTCTTTTTCCCATTGAACTTAACTGAAATTGTTAATACTTTTTGCTACTTGAGCAATCTGATATTGGTATTGTAGACCAGTATTTTCTAGCCACCTGTTAATTGTAATGTTATCTGTGTCTGAACTCTTTCTTGTAATTAAAATTGTTGTTTATGTGGAGCTTTTCTCCCCGGGCCTCCACTGAAAATGGGCCCCCATGCCCAGTGGACCTCCCCGGTAATCAAACTGAAATAAATAAATAAATAAATAAAATCAATGTTTCTTGGATTAAACATCATGATTTAGAAAAGACAGCTGTTAAAAAACTTTCTCATATGGACCTTGGTGATCTTGTTATTTCTGGGGCGGGCTTAGCTCCTATTTATGGAGCTCCAAAAGCAATATCAGAGTTATGAAAGTTATCTAATTCAGTAATGTGACCTTTGAAGCAGTGAATCTTATCACTGCAGAGCTGAGTGTTATGCATGCTGTGTTGCTGCAGAATAGAATGGCGCTTGACTTTGTGCCTGCATCAAAAGGGGGTATGTGCACACTTGTGCATGAAGAATGCTGTACGTTTATTCCTGATAATAAGCATGCCATATGTAGCGATTTGGAAATTATCAAAAAAGTGGCTGAGCTGTCTAATACCAAAGAAGCTGATAGCTCGCAGTGGGCATGGCTCACTAATTTATTCTCTGGATGGGGTGGTGATATTCTGAAATTTAATGTTAATTGCAATCATTGCTAGGGCTTTATTTTTGCTTCTATTTTTATGTAAAGCTTTAATAACTAAACTCATTGCATCTCAACCTTCTATTAAGCTGCAGAATATGCATGCTAATGATATTAAAAATATGCCATTTATGTAGTGTACTAATGAAGGTTTAGTGGAAAATGAAAATGAAAAGATAGTCTTTGAAGGATTTGGTAAAATGTATGAAAATGTTTTTCGTCTCTAAAATGGTTTTGGTGTTAAGCTTTCTTAGCATCAAAGGGAGAGTGTACAGGTTGGAAAGACTTAAATGCATGTGTATGTTAGCAGGTTACAGTACATGATTACAAAAGTATCCTCAAGTTCATAGGTTCATAGGTTCATACTAGACTATCTGCCCTAGGGCATTTATAAGCCTAGCCAGAGTGTGTTTGGCTTTCGCCACCCATTTTAAATTAATTTTGCTATGCCCTTTTTCGAGGTTAGTATACTGTGGCTCTGTCTAACAGTACCAAACAAAGTATCACGCACGTGGGACTGGCGTGCACGGTCCCGAAAAAGACTAAAGTGTAAAACCAAAAACGGACCAGCACTTGCAGGATAGTAAAATAATATTTATTGCTCCATAGTTGTACAAGCCACCATATCAGCAGTGGTAAAAAGCTCTGCTGAAGCAAACCGGTTTCGGCTAATGTTAGCCTTTCTCAATGCTTAGTGTAAAGTAAATTAAAACTTCCACCATATTGAAACATTTATATAGTCTATCTCTTAAAGGGATATGACCCATATATAAGTTGAATACCAATGTTAGGAATATACAATACACATTATAAACACCAATACTCATGTTGAACAAAAATATATATATCCTACAAAATTGTAACATATTACAAATGTAGAGATATAAACACTTAACTGCACATGTTTATTAACATGTGCAGATAATGTAAGACAATAATAATATGGATGCCATGCCACTCTGAATGTAATACTAATACAAATGCATATATAGTTGGCATATATTATTTTATAATCTAAATAATGCCAGCCATGTATGGATATAACACCTAGGGGGTTGAGGGTACGCCTACAACCTTTAGTGGCACAGATTGATAACGAGTTATCCAAAGACTGGGCTGAAGCTCAACATTCATCTTCCATGTTATTTGTAGAATGTTTGTTAAAATATTATGACAGAATTATTACGTCCAATCTTTCGGATATCCAGAGTTTGTGTGTGGAGGCTGAACAATTTAATAAGCAGGAATATTATTCTCAGCAGGTTTCTGATTTGGCCAAGGATTTGTCTATTCTTGAAAAACAATTGATGAAACGTAACTATAATGGTAAAGCCTATTGGCAAATTAATGGAACAGCAATGGGGGCTTCTTTTGCCCCCATATATGCGGATCTTTTTATGGGTTATTTTGAGGCCACATACATATATGATACACAACACAATACATTCCTTCCGTATTTAGATATTTGGAGGAGATATCTGGACGATTGTTGGATGGTGTGGCGTGGCAACAAGGAACAACTTTGTAATTTTGTGGAGTATCTAAATGATAATTCCTTTGGAATTAAATTTACAGCTAATATTGAACATGGAAGCATTGTGTTTTTGGATGTTCTGGTCACGAGACTTGAGGATAATACCCTAGCTACGTCTGTTCATAGGAAATTTCCTCAGTATAACACTCTGTTACATGCGGACAGCTGTCATCCACGCCACATCATCCAGAATATTCCCAAATCTCAATTTATGAGAATGAAAAGGATATGCTCCTCTTCACATGATTGTTCTCTTTTTTGTGATGATTTATTCAATAGATTTGTTGATCGTGGATATAAAACATATAACATTTCTAAATCTTTGAAGACTGTCAACAATTTACCACGTTTGGAATTATTGCAATACAAATGAAAGCAACAGTCTCAGTCAGTACCAAAGAACAAATCTATTTTGAGGTTAGTTACCACATATGGGGCCAATACCAACCGGTTTATTAAGATAATCAGTCAACATTGGGACATCTTACGTTCACACAAAATTTTGAATCGCATATTACCTGAACAATGTTCCTTTTCCTACCGCAGAGGTAGGAACTTAAATTCTTTTTTCACTCATTACAAGAGGCATACTCCACATAATTCTCTACAAACCACTTTAGGGGGACAAATACTTAAAGGTAGCTTTCCATGTGGCCATTGTTCTTTCTGCAAATATATGCCTAAAACCAGGGAATTTTCTAGTAAAAATACATCTCAGGTTTTTGATATCAGGATATTTGCTAATTGCAGTTCTGATTGGGCCATATATTTGGCCACTTGTAATTGCTCTGCATTTTACATTGGACAGACCTCCAGGTCTGTCAAACTGAGAATATGTGAACATATGAGTGCCATTAGGAACAGACGTACCACCAATGCTTTATATAAACACACTCTGGAACACCCTTCAGCCATTTTTACATTTGTTATCATAGATAGAATTATTTTACATCACAAATTTAAAGCAGGTTGGCATCAGAAACTTAATGATATGGAGAACAAATGGATTATCAGGTTAGGGGGTCTTTTCAGGCCAGGATTAAACACATTAGAACCAATATATTGAGTTAAATATATTCTTATTTTATTCTATTTTTTGAAATTATTTTGGTAACCATGCAATATGTAATATAAAATCATTTATTATGGCTGGCATTATTTAGATTATAAAATAATATATGCCAACTATATATGCATTTGTATTAGTATTACATTCAGAGTGGCATGGCATCCATATTATTATTGTCTTACATTATCTGCACATGTTAATAAACATGTGCAGTTAAGTGTTTATATCTCTACATTTGTAATATGTTACAATTTTGTAGGATATATATATTTTTGTTCAACATGAGTATTGGTGTTTATAATGTGTATTGTATATTCCTAACATTGGTATTCAACTTATATATGGGTCATATCCCTTTAAGAGATAGACTATATAAATGTTTCAATATGGTGGAAGTTTTAATTTACTTTACACTAAGCATTGAGAAAGGCTAACATTAGCCGAAACCGGTTTGCTTCAGCAGAGCTTTTTACCACTGCTGATATGGTGGCTTGTACAATTATGGAGCAATAAATATTATTTTACTATCCTGCAAGTGCTGGTCCGTTTTTGGTTTTACACTTCTGTCTAACAGTGACACAGAAGTGATACCCTGGGTAAACCTACGATCTCCCATCCACCCATCAAGATTCCTCTTGAAGAGAGTCAATGAGGGACTCTGCCTAACCTGGACTGGGATTTTATTCCAGAGTGAAGGGAGCCTCTGGGTTATGAATCTGTCCCTCCAGCATGTCCTATTTATTTCAGTGCTGAGGTTCAAGTCTCTCGAGAGCGTAGCTCGATGAGATTTGGATTTTCTGAGGTGCAGCATGTCCATTAATTCCGGGTTGGACATGGCTTTATATGTCAGGCACAGATTGCCTCTGAGCAGGCGGTATGCCACTGAGTAGAGCTGGAGTTTCTTTAACCAGGCAGCATATGGCATCTGTTTGAGCCCTTTGATCCTCTTGGTGAGGTACTTTTGGGGTCTTTCCAGACGCTGCAGGTGTCTGGTAAGGTACATCCCATAAGGGGCATTGTACTCAATTATGGGCCTGATGAGGGATGAGTAAAGAGGCACGATGACCTCCCCTGATCTAGATGTGAATCCTTTCATGATTAGGTGGGCTATATAAAATGTTTTTCTAACCACTTTGGCCACGTGGTTGTCAAATGAGAGATTGCTATCAACTTGGGTCCCCAGGTCCCTAATTACTTCTTCTGTACTTAATGGATTACCACCTATGTGGTTATTTGTGGGCACTTTGTTTTTGCCAAAGGGGATGACTATACACTATTTGGTGTTTAGCTTGAGGCCATGGCTCTGACACCAGTTGTCTGTTTCTGTGAGGCCCTTTTGGAGGATGCTTGTGTCGGCTGGAAAGTCGATTATGGCACCCAGTTTGCAGTCATCTGTGAACTTGGTCAGCCACAGTCCTTTTGTGTTTGCCTGCACCTCTGAGAAATATATACCGAACAAGAGAGGTCCCAGGACTGAGCCTTGTGGGACGCCACTTGTAACTGCTTTGGAGTCTGACATGGCTCCAGCAATTCTAACCATGTGGGTTCTGTCCTTGAGCCAGTTTGCAACCCATCTAGTGACATAGGGGTTTATATTTAAGCTGGTGAGCTTATCTATAATGCCAGAGTGGGGTATTGTATCGAAGGCTTTTGCGAGGTCCAGGTAGGCTGTGTGGACCACCTTCCCCTCGTCAATGGCCTTGGTGACTGTTTCAAAGAAATCAACCAGGTTTAAGAGGCAGGATCTGCCCTTAACAAAGCTGAACTGGGTAGGATCCAGTGTCTGTAGCTCCCCAATATCTTTATTTATGAGGTCCATGATAATCCTTTCCATAGCTTTGCAGACCAAGCTAGTCAGGCTTATGGGGTGATAGTTTCCAGGATCCGTTGAGGCACCACCTTTGTGGAGAGGGACCACTGTTGCTGTACGCCACTCTTTGGGTACATATCCTGTAGTAAGGCTGAGATTGAACATTAGTTTTATGTTTGGGTTTAGCTCTTCTTGGAGTTCATGTAGGACGCAGCCCGGGACACCGTCTGGTCCCATTGATGCTGTGTTTTTTGCTTTGGAGAGGGCGGCTCTTACCTGAGCATCTGAGATGTCAGGGGTGCAGCACTCTGCTGGGATAGATATTTGCCCTTTTGGTGGGGATGGGGGGGATAAGTTTGCTCTGAACCTGTCAGCTAGGATGTTGGCAATGTCTGTGGGTTCGGTGTATTTTTTGTCATTTTGGACTAATTCTGAGCATATCTGGGAATTCCCACCCATGTTCCTAACATAACTAAAGAAAACCTTGTGATTATCCTTAGTGTCCTGTGCAATTTTTCTCTTGAAGCTGGCCTTAGATGATTTTATGAGTGCCCATAGTTTTTTGCTAATACTGATCAGAGATGCCTTCCCTTTTTGGGATTTTGCTCTATCATGTAGTAGCTTCCTCCTTCTATTGTATAGTTTGTTTATGGCTGGGGTCCACCAGACAGGACGTCTGCCTTTGGAGGATTGGGTCTTGGTTTTATTTGGGATTGCATGATCCATGCATTCCTGAAGGTGTTCATAGAATGCGTTTATAAAGGATTCTGCAGTCTGAGCCGTATTTTCCACAGGCCTGGGGGCTTGAAGGATTCCACCTCGGTTTTGAGGAGTGTGAAATTTGCTTTAGAGAAGTTTTTCACTGTGGTTTTCTGGGCAGGGGGTGGGGTCGGGATGTGAATATCCAGTGAGATTAGTTTATGGTCTGATCTTACCAGTGAGGGATACACTTCTGGTCTGGAGCATAGAGTCCCCATGTTGGTGATGATCAGATCCAGTATGTTTTCCCCTCTTGTGGGAGTGGTAACAAGTTGTTCCATAGCATTTGAGTTTATAAATTCTAGGAACCTTTGGGCTAGGGTGTTGGAGCTAGAGTAATGCTCCCAGTCTATGTTTGGGTAGTTGAAGTCACCCAATATAATGGTGCTTGGAGAGACCTTCATATTTTCCAATGTTCTCAGGAAGGCCGAGTGGGGTTCCTGGGTTTGGGAGGGTGGTCTGTAGCAGGCTATAAACTGGAAGGCAGTTTTACCCATTGTTAGTTGCACATGGATAGTCTCTGATGCTTCGTGCTGTGCCACCAACCTGGAGGTGTGGGTATCTTTGACGAATATTGATACTCCCCCTCCTTTTGTGGTTCGGTCCAAGTTTTGGGGCCGAAAAGCATGGTATGAGGTATAACCTGGTAGTGCTGGGGTGCTCTCGGGAGACTTGAACCAGGTTTCTGTTACTGCACAGATATCGATGTTCTCCATGCTAAGGAGAGTTTCGAGTGCATGCATCTTGAGGTTTATATTTCTGGCATTGAGTAGCATTACTCTTAGTTTCTTATCCCTTGTGATACCTATGGAGGTGGGTTTGTTTTTTGAGCCTTGCCTAAAAAAGGCACTATGGGGGTAGCAAGAGCCTTTGCCAATATCTGAAAGCCCAGGGGTGACAGGTGCAAGCTGTCCCTAGCAAAGCATCGTGGCTTGTCGAGCATATCATCCCAGGCTGACAGGCATTGGATCCCCTTTGAATGACACCAATACTTAAGCCAGTTGTTGAAATTGATCATCTTGTCTTCATATTGTGGCATCATTCTTGGTGAGGGTAAGATGCTACACAAGGTCAGGGTCATACCGGCCTGGGCTACATGCTCAGAGAGCTCCTCTATGTCTCTTTTCATGTAGTCCAGGGAGGTACGTCTCAGGTCATTCACACCAGCATGGACAATGACTGAGTCATATTTGTACTTGCCTTGGAGTGACCTGAGTGCTTGTGTTATGTGGCAGATTCTAGCGCCCGACAGGCAGCTCACCTTGACCTTCTCCTTGTTCAGCCTGGTGAGTGGGACGTCAGTGTGCCTGATGATAGAGTCACCTATTACAAGTGTATCAGGTGTGTTGTTTAGCCTTAAGGGCTGTGACTGTTCAGCAAACTGGTTTGTAAGCTATGTGTTACACGTGTTTTGTTTTGGGGTAGCGGTTGCTTGGGTGTCTGCTTTGGAGGTCTCTGCTGCTTAGGCAGATTTTTATTTAGAGCCTCCGAGTATGTTTTTTTGTGTTTATGTGTTTGGTTTGCTGTTGTGGTAGGTCTATGTGAGACTGGAATTGTAGTGAGTGTGGTTTCCTTCTCCTCCTGACTGGTTACGCCAGTACTGAGTTGAGAGAGCTTAGCCTCCAGTTTAGCTATATGGTTGCATCTCTCGCATGTGTTGGAATTTGTTGGGAGGAGGAGAGGGTTGTCTGTGTACATGAGGCAGTTGTAACATTGACTCAAGATTCCCAGATTCACCAGCTGGACCAGAGAGGAGATTGACAACTGACCTTTGGACATGCTAGAATAGTATTGGGAATTCCTTTATAATTGAAAAAAGGACCAATGGGTACTCAAGGGGAGTTTGTGAGGGTGTAGTGCTTTTAATTTTTTAGTGCTGACTTATATAATTGCTTTAGTGAGCAAGTGCCAGGTAACTTAAATGCAATGTGTTACAGGTAACTTAAATGCAAAAACGACAAACAGTAACTTTCTTTCAAGTGAAACAAGGAAATAAGTACAGCAAGCAATGCAGATATCACTAGGGATCCACAGAAGCGCTGAAAAGCCGCGTTTTAGGTAGAATTAGCATTTCAGGGAAATAACAAGCATACAAACAAAGCTAGATTCAGCAGTCCTGGATCTAGTCTATGCTACAGCAAACAAGGTGTACCAATTTCAGTAAGAAACAGTTCAAATATGCAGGCACTATAAGTCTTTAACCAGAAATTCCCAGCTCAGAAGGGCAGAGTCCAGCCTCTCCTCCCACAAGAGTGCAGACCACGAACCTTCTTAATGTAAAATAGCTGGCCTGAAGCCCAAGTACTTAAACCAGAACTAATACGCTTTTAGAATAACAGACACTAAGCCCTCAATCAGCAGTTCCCAACTTAGAAGGATGTAAGCTACCTGTCCTGCCACCACAGTGCAGGCCACAAACCTTCCTAATGTAAAACAACTGGTCTGAATCCCAAGTGCTTAATCCAAAAGACTTAGAATGATAGCTACACTTTAATCGTTACTACCAAGCAGTAATAAAAACAATTGAATACTTTAAAGAATGCCTGGATTAGTGCTGAAGTTATACAAACAAAGCTAGATTCAGCAGGCATGGATCTAGTCTATGCTACATCAAACAAGGTGTACCAATTTCAGTAAGAAGCAGTTCAAATATGCAGGCACTATAAGCCTTTAACCAGAAATTCCCAGCTCAGAAGGGCAGAGTCCAGCCTCTCCTCCCACAAGAGTGCAGACCATGAATCCTCTTAATGTAAAATAACTGGCCTGAAGCCCAAGTGCTTGGACCAGAATTAATACACTTTTAGAATAACAGACACTGAGCCCTCAATCAGCAGTTCCCAACTTAGAAGGATGTAAGCTACCTGTTCTGCCACTACAGTGCAGACCACAAACCTTCTTAATGTAAAACAACTGGTCTGAAGCCCAAGTGCTTAAACTAAAAGGCTTAGAATGAGTTACACCAAGCAGTAATAAATACAACTGAGTACTTTTAAGATGACGCAAAAGCAAAATAAAGTAGGTTTTTGAGTGAGCAAATGAGATGGGCCCAGGAGTTACAGGACAGAAACAAGTGCAAATGCAGGCCTTCAAATCAGAAAGTTGAGAGAGATGGAAGACCGCCCAAATGGCCAATAACTACAAATTCTGGGCCAGAACCACTCCTTATGTGGTAGACAGGTTACTTAATGCTTACCACTCCCACTGATAAGCTAGAAGGCTTCCCTCCAACACAGAAAAGCTTGGGGGGCTCAGAAGCTTACAAACAGTCCTGGATATAGCAGATCTGTATCTGGAACCCTAATTACAGGAAAGGTAGGAAACAGGCTTACATTTTTTTTTTAAGAAAAGTAGCAAAAACAGTAGTAAAAACAATTCACATGCAGTGCAAGCTGGCACACTTGAGTATGTAGCAATATTAGTCCACACACAGTTTGAAAAAATGTAATTAAATTAAAAAGGACTAAAAGCAAGTGCAGAAAGGGTTTATTAAGTAGAATGCAGTAAAGATATGGGACTGGGGGAATGTCCTAGATCAAATCTACAGTGGGGCGGGCACTGCAAAAGCCACCAAATTTAAACTACAACCAAGAACAGGGAGGGGGGGGGGTGAGGAAGACAGTTTCAACATAGATCATGGAAAAGTACTGGAAAGAAACTTTTCATAGTTTCTGGTATCTTTAGCCTGGGTCCCTGCTTTTCCTTGCAGACATGTAGCAGAATGGAAAGTTCTTCTTTATTAGAACAAAATATAGATAAGTACGAAATGTAATTTCTTCCAAATTGGCATTTTTCTGTTGGATAAGGATTAGTGGTCTGATGGATGAAATGTACTGTTTTGTTATATTCTTATTGGTGGTTTTATAGATAAAATGTATTATCATGATAAGATTTTATATATAATCTATGTGAATTCCTTTGTTCGGGGAGACATACTTTCTGAGTACTGTCTCCTGCATGTGTGTTTTTCTGTTTTAATAAAAGAATTGTACTTTGAACTGCCAAGAGACCAAGTGTTTATTTAACATGTTTTATCTTAACACAGCCATTGCTCTTACTGCCTGTATTATCTTTTCAGACGATACTGACTTCATGCAGATTAATTCTAAATATACTGAGGGTATCCAGTATGATCAGTAATATGAAGTCCTGGACCTGCAAGACTGAATGCAACAGCATGGAGGACATGGTTATTTTCAAGAATGAAGAGGTGCTAGTCACAGTGTGTTTGGATCATTTGACATCCAGCATAGTATTTGGCTAACTGTTCAGTTCCTCTGTCAAGATCAGTCCACTACACAAAGCGTTGGACAAATAATTTCATTTTTGCTGTTTATGGGTGCCATCTTTAAGTGACAATTGGAATGTAGCTTGTCTGGAATTACTACACTGGAGCCACATAGTAAATGTTCTTCACATATGGACAGCTGTCATCTGTAGCAGCAAAGTTAAAGTACAAGTTACCACCCTAGACTAAACTTTTATAATTAACTAATATACATGCAGTAGTACTGAATCACTCCTGGTTTCTGTTTATCTAGTAGCATTTCATCATGGGTAACTGTGCAGTACACATCTACTGAATACAAGAGTTTTGATTTCACAACATTTTATAAGGCAGTTTTAACCGTTCATCAACATTACCACATTGTTTTGATTCTTTATATTTGTTATTGTTTGTATCTTCGAAACAAAGACTGGTGTTGCAAATTGTCTGCAGTTATTAAAGATGCTCTTTCTCTTAGGATAAAAATGTTAGTAGCAAGTCATGACCTATACCTAGCAAAACCTTTCCACCATATAGATATTGGTTACTTTCATCTTTACTGATAAACCAGAAGCAATGCTGTGGTTGTATCTGTGTACCACAATGGAGTCTGCCCAATACAACATTGCTAGTTCCATAAGAAAAAGCATTGGTAATAAGCAAAAATGTTGTTAATTATTTTGGCTCATTGAAGGTGTGTTAGTAGTTCTATATGGATTCCCATTTAGATTCATCCTGTACCAGTGACTTCATTTTTAGTTGCAGTAGTGCTGAGAGGTTCTGTCAAAACACATGGCAGTAGTTTACCAGTCTTAAAATGTTCACAACTGCAACATGTTCTGAATCCCAGGGGCCTGTAGCATAGCCTCTGCACTGTCTTGTGACCTGAGCAGTCCATTTTTGTCAAATGCATGCTTTCAAGAAGAGAGTTATCTTCAGGAAAAAAAAAACACACTTTCCTCACCCTAGACTTGTATTCTTCTGGCCTGTCTGGGACCCTTCATGTGTTACTCATTTGCTCTCTGTCATGCTGTACCATCACCAGGATATGTTTATGGTAGCATTGCAGTTTAGGAATTCCTTGCAGTATTTGGTAATTTGCTTGCTTTTAAACAGAAGATAAATGTACTGTTCTAAAATCATTTGGTTATACTGCAATAAACATTTCTGTATATTAATTAATGGAACTGCTTAGAAATCCTTTTTGTTTCTATTTACCTGTATACCTGTACCATGGCAGTACCATGGTAGTTTTTGAAAACTTTTTACATGTGTCTGAGATGTGAATATGTCATCTGTTCTTGGCAGGAAATGTTTCACATTGTTTAATATTGCACTGTTAGTAGCTTTGGCATCACCGTGTATATGAATATCCACTGATTGTTTTGTCTTTAACACTAGCAATACTGTTTTTTAAACAAGAAATATCTTTATTAAATTATCACTTATGACATAGGCACTCATACATTTATATAAATGAAAACAAACAATATTGACATAATCTCTGTTGTAAGCATTTTACCTCACAAGCCATATTGACATAATTTTAGTTGTAAACATTATACATTACTTATCTACCAAATCATAGTCAGTCAAACATTACATAGCTCATTCAAATATTGCCTTCTTTTGAACCTCATTCCTCCTCTGCATATATTGTTCCCACAATTCCAATTTTTTTCCTATGTAATTTGATCCTATGCTTTTCTAAATATCCCAGTTCCAGTTGTTTTACCTCTTTTACTATATTCACTACTTCTAGTACAGTTGGTTTAGACTTTGACTTCTGTTTTCTGGTAATTGTTTTTTTTTTTTTTTTTGGCAGCCATCATAATTAGACTCAGCAAGGCCTTACTGTGTCTAGGCAATTCCGATTCTGGTTCATCTCCATTTCCCAAATCCTGTCCCTGCTTCATTTCCAATGTACTCTTGATTCTCCTAGTCGACTCTTGTGTTTTTTCCTTCTCTCAACTATTTCCCATTGAAACAGTGGAAAAGATTTCACTGGTACAATCTCTCTGTTCTCTTTATTACCATAAGAACAAGAGTCAGAATCTCCTTCTGTTTCAAAGCTCACTTTTTGTTGGACAAACTTTTGTATGTCTTCCTTAGCATGTACTTCATCAAAAAAGTATTTTGACTCTCCAGGAAAGAATAGTTTAAAGATAACTGGGTACAGCAGTTTGAATCTCACAATTGCTTCTCAACATTTCCTGAATAATGGAATACATTTACCTCTCTTTACCCTGGTTTACAGTAAGTAATCATTCTCCACAAACACTCTGCTGTCTCCCACTTTTAGTACTTTGCCCTTCTGTCACAGTTTTGTCAGAATCAACTCCTTCTGATGGTAGGATTGCATCCTATTAAAAGTCTCAGTTGCTTTCTCATAGCCAGGTTTGGAGCATACACATGATGTGCCCTTTCAGTTAACAACTCGTACTATGAAATACCAGTCTAGTTGCTTATTTGTTCCTTCCAGCTTCTCTGGTACAGCAGAAAATCTCAGGTTTTCCCTACATGCACTGTCCTCTAATTCTATTATTTTTGAAACATCTCTTCTTGTGCAGTCTCATATTCAGCCAGCTTTTTCATTTCATCCTCTGATTTTTGTAGTTTTATCACCTCATCTGAATGTCTGTTTAAAGCTTCTTCTATTTTTTCTAGCCTTTCGTTCTTTGAGTTGATATACTGCATCAGTGTTTCATTTATTTTAATCAGGTCTGTGTGCAGTTGTCTTATACTTTCCTCTAGGTTACTGGAAGCCATGTCTGGAACTTGCACTACTTTTTGCTAAACAGCTGCAGTACTTTTCCCAGTCAGTGTTTTTCCTCACCTTTTGTAGCTGATTTTCCTTCAGGTCCTCTGCATTTCTTTTTCCTGACATCCGGGCAGTGACATTACTAGCCAGTTACTGAAATTTACCCAGATGTGTAAGTTCACTGGTTTTCTCTGCTAAGTTTCAGTTTGCAAACTGGGAGAGCTAGAATTAAGCTTTTACTCAATATGCAGCCATCTTGGAAGAACAATAGCAATACTGTTAGAGATGATTTACTGCCTTTTATCTTAGACAACAAAACAGTATTTTTAGCTTACAAAGTTTACTTTTTCTTTTAGGTATAAAAGCATAATATACTGCTCTGGCCTCATTTAATTGTAGTCTAATATTTGGTTCTAGTTTAATTTTTGATTCACTGTCTTTAAGTTTCTCTGTGCCTTTAGCAGACACTTAGCCTCTGCCAATAAGCATGATTGTGATGACCTACCAATGGACCAGTAAAAAAGGAGCCTCAATCCTCATGACTGGCAACAGTGGGGGATGTTTACTGGGAGGATAACAGGTACACACACAGTATTTCCAGATGCAGCTCTCTGCATCAAGTGCAATTTCTCCTAAGAGCACACAGAGACCACAGTCAGTATGGGGCTGGTTTCTCCCTCTTTCTCCAGATCCCCAGTAAGACTCCCCACAGGCACAGCTATAGAGTTGAGAGCTTAGCTGATCGATCAAGCCATGTCTTCCAGGACCTTCTCTGTCCAACCAGTGCTTCGTGGCCCTGCCCAAGTAACTGACACACGCACACACACACACACACACACACACACACACACTCTTTGAGGTCTGATTTACACACACACCCTGGGAAAGGTTGGCACAGGTTTACCAGCTATGCCCCCTTATGCCAAGACTATAAGGTAGTTTTCACTGCCACCAGTCACTCCTTGTCAGCTACTTTAAGGTCCTTAACAAAGGATGTCCAATATTACTGTGTAATATTAATATTAATACAAATGGCAGTTTGACCAAGAGCAAGGGTGTTAGGAGTGGCCCACAGAATGTCACCAAATAAATATACAAGTACTCGCAAAACTTAAATATCTCTACAAAGATCAGCCACAATGAAAGGTTTAAATATATTTAATAATATAACAGAACAAGACAATACTAAATATATATTCACATGACAGCAGAGTTCAAAACCACAGGAAGTATTTAAAACAACATTGCAGGACAGTCTCAAATAAATAAAGAAAACTATCTAAACTAATCTTCACTATATTCCTGACTGAATCTAAGAGAATTATACAGTAACCTTAGAACTTTACTTCATTAAAGCAAGGCAGATGAGGTAAATTGATCTTCTAGTTGTTGTCAGGTCCAATACAAAATGCAGAATGTCCTGTCTCATTAAGGGACTTTGCAGATTAATATATAAAATATTACTGCTGGGATAGCTTGCAGAATGACATAATTTTTGGCCACTTGACTTCTAGTTCCCAGGCCAAAACCCCCATTACTTGAAGCTGGCAGCATTTATAGCATCTACCTGTACAAATATAGAGACAAGGGCTTTTCTTCAGATCTTTGGCAGATGCTGGAAGTCATAAAACAATTGCATTCCTTCATGCTTCAAAAGCAGCAATTAGTTCACTCCAAGGACAATTCAGAAAGCTTCCTACTACAGACCTTGTGTCTCTAGCTGCATTGAAAACTTGAAAGATATTATCTTTATTGCATACTATAAATCAATTTAACTTCAGATATTTTGCTAAAGTTTTCTGGACTGAGGTTAACCTCCTGTATCCCAGTTTCCACTGTTAAAAAATATACATTTAAACAGTTACAATAGTCCATGTACATTTCTGTTCTCTTCCAGTAGGGAACACTGTGGATACATTTTAAACACAGCACTTTTACAAATACGTTTTCAACACACACATCTGTACAAGAAGTTTGATATACATATGACACAGAGATTTAATACATTTGTAACACAAACATCTTATCTGAAGTAGTTTACTTCATTTGGTCTTCAACCTTTGGACTTTGAATCTGGCATGGATCCGACATGGCCACATAGCTAGCATCATTGATCCGAGCTCTCAGCTCTTCCCCCTACCCATAATGCCCCCTGTCTCCTTCCTCCCTTTAGATCTCATTTGCCGCTGATACAGCCTGCAATGTGGTCCGATCTCTTGGCAGCATGGTGTGTGTGTTTTGGTCTAAATCACATAAGTGAGTTAAAGTTTTGCCTTTTTCTAATCTTCTTTGCTATCCTCCTCCTCGCAATTAGTGTAGGTAAAAAAAAAAACAAAAAAAACTCCCTTTTCTGCTTTTCTTTCTCTAGAGTGTGTATTTTGAGCCTTATCTAGGGGATGATGTCTGAAGCCCCTAAATCTGGCTTTAAATGCTGTTCTGAGAGTGGCCATAAGCTCTCCCCTGCTGATGGCCACACTCTCTGTGTCGTGTGCTTGGGTACATCTCACATTGATGCCTCCTGTCCTACCTGCACTGGGTTTAACCCCAGAGCACTTCAGGACAGGAGGAACAAACTGATAGTTAAGGGCCTTTTGCCCACATCAGGCAAATCAGCACTGACTCTGGTTCAGGGCCTGGGCTTCATCAGAGCTCAGTTAGATAGGTTCATAGGTTCATACTAGGCTATCTGCCCTAGGGCATTTATAAGCCTAGCCAGAGTGTGTTTGGCTTTCGCCACCCATTTTAAATTAATTTTGCTATGCCCTTTTTCGAGGTTAGTATACTGTGCCTCTGTCTAACAGTGACACAGAAGTGATACCCGGGGTAAACCTACGATCTCCCATCCACTCATCAAGATTCCTCTTGAAGAGAGTCAATGAGGGACTCTGACTAACCTGGACTGGGATTTTATTCCAGAGTGAAGGGAGCCTCTGGGTTATGAATCTGTCCCTCCAGCATGTCCTATTTATTTCAATGTTGAGGTTCAAGTCTCTCGAGCGCGTAGCTTGATGGGATTTGGATTTTCTGAGGTGCAGCATGTCCATTAATTCCGGGTTGGACATGGCTTTATACGTCAGGCACAAATCGCCTCTGAGCAGGCGGTATGCCACTGAGTAGAGCTGGAGTTTCTTTAACTGAGCAGCATATGGCATCTGTTTGAGCCCTTTGATCCTCTTGGTGAGGTACTTTTGGGGTATTTCCAGTTGCTGCAGGTGTCTGGTAAGGTACATCCCAAAAGGGGCATTGTACTCAAGTATGGGCCTGATGAGGGATGAGTAAAGAGGCACGATGACCTCCCCTGATCTAGATGTGAATCCCTTCATGATTAGGTTAGCTATATAAAATGTTCTTCTAACCACTTTGGCCACGTGGTTGTCAAATGAAAGATTGCTATCAACTTGGGTCCCCAGGCCCCTAATTACTTCTTCTGTACTTAATGGATTACCACCTATGTGGTAATTTGTGGGCACTTTGTTTTTGCCAAAGGGGATGACTATACACTTTTTGACGTTTAGCTTGAGGCCATGGCTCTGGCACCAGTTGTCTGTTTCTATGAGGCCCTTTTGGAGGATGCTTGTGTTGGCTGGAGAGTCGATTATGGCACCCAGTTTGCAGTCATCTGCGAACTTGGTCAGCCACAGTCCTTCCGTGTTGGCCTGTACCTCCGAGAAATATATACTGAACAAGAGAGGTCCCAGGACTGAGCCTTGTGGGACGCCACTTGTAACTGGTTTGGAGTCTGACATGGCTCCAGCAATTCTAACCATGTGGGTTCTGTCCTTGAGCCAGTTTGCAACCCATCTAGTGACATAGGGGTTTATATTTAAGCTGGTGAGCTTATCTATAATGCCAGAGTGGGGTATTGTATTGAAGGCTTTTGCGAGGTCCAGGTAGGCTGTGTGCACCACCTTCCCCTCGTCAATGGCCTTGGTGACTGTTTCAAAGAAATCAACCAGGTTTAAGAGGCAGGATCTGCCCTTAACAAAGCCGAACTGGGTAGGATCCAGTGTCTGTAGCTCCCCAATATCTTTATTTATGAGGTCCATGATGATCCTTTCCATAGCTTTGCAGACCAAGCTAGTCAGGCTTATGGGGCGATAGTTTCCAGGATCCGTTATGGCACCACCTTTGTGGAGAGGGACCACTGTTGCTGTACGTCACTCTTTGGGTACATATCCTGTAGTAAGGCTGAGACTGAACATTAGTTTTATGTTTGGGTTTAGCTGTTCTTGGAGTTCATGTAGGACGCAGCCTGGGACACCGTCTGGTCCCATTGATGCTGTGTTTTTTGCTTTGGAGAGGGCGGCTCTTACCTGAGCATCTGAGATGTCAGGGGGGGCAGCACTCTGCTGGGATAGATATTTGCCCTTTTGGTGGGGAGGGGGAGGAGAAGTTTGCGCTGAACCTGTCAGCTAGGATGTTGGCAATGTCTGTGGGTTCGGTGTATTTTTTGTCATTTTGAACTAATTCTGAGTATATCTGGGAATTCCCACCAAGGTTCCTAACATAACTAAAGAAAGCCTTGTGATTATCCTTAGTGTCCTGTGCAATTTTTCTCTCTAAGCTGGCCTTAGACGATTTTATGAGTGCCCGTAGTTTTTTGCTAATACTGATCAGAGATGCCTTCCCTTTTTGGGATTTTGCACTATCATGTAGTAGCTTCCTCCTTCTATTGTATAGTTTGTTTATGGCTGGGGTCCACCAGACAGGACGTCTGCCTTTGGAGGATTGGGTCTTGGTTTTATTTGGGATTGCAAGATCCATGCATTCCTGAAGGTGTTCATAGAATGCGTTTATAAAGGATTCTGCAGTCTGGGCCATATTTTCCACAGGTCCGGGGGCTTTGAAGGATTCCACCTCGGTTTTGAGGAGTGTGAAATTTGCTTTAGAGAAGTTTTTCACTGTGGTTTTCTGGGCAGGGGGTGGGGTCGGGATGTGAATATCCAGTGAGATTAGTTTATGGTCTGATCTTACCAGTGAGGTATACGCTTCTGGTCTGGAGCATAAAGTCCCCATGCTGGTGATGATCAGGTCCAGTATGTTTTCCCCTCTTGTGGGAGTGGTAACAAGTTGTTCCATAGCATTTGAGTTTATAAATTCTAGGAACCTTTGGGCTAAGGTGTTGGAGCTAGAGTAATGCTCCCAGTCTATGTTTGGGTAGTTGAAGTCACCCAATATAATGGTATTTGGAGAGACCTTCATATTTTCCAGTGTTCTCAGGAAGGCCAAGTGGGGTTCCTGGGTTTGGGAGGGTGGTCTGTAGCAGGCTATAAACTGGAAGGCAGTTTTACCCACTATTAGTTGCACATGGATATTCTCTGATGCTTCGTGCTGTGCCACCAACCTGGAGGTGTGGGTATCTTTGATGAATATTGATACTCCCCCTCCTTTTGTGGTTCGGTCCAAGTTTTGGGGCCGAAAAGCATGGTATGAGGTATAACCTGATAGTGTTGGGGTGCTCTCGGGAGCCTTGAACCAGGTTTCTGTTACTGCACAGATATTGATGTTCTCCATGCTAAGGAGAGTTTAGAGTGCATGCATCTTGAGGTTTAAACTTCTGGCATTGAGTAGCATTACTCTTAGTTTCTTATCCCTTGTGATACCCATGGAGGTGGGTTTTTCTTTTGAGCCTTGCCTAAAAAAGGCACTATGGGGGTAGCAAGAGCCTTTGCCAATATCCGAAAGCCCAAGGGTGACAGGTGCAAGCCGTCCCTAGTGAAGCATCGTGGCTTGTCGAGCATGTCATCCCAGGCTGACAGGCATTGGATCCCCTTTGAATGATACCAATAGTTAAGCCAATTGTTGAAATTGATCATCTTGTCTTCATATTGTGGCATCATTCTTGGTGAGGGTAAGATGCTGCTCAAGGTCAGGGTCATACCGGCCTGGGCTACATGCTCAGAGAGCTCCTCTATGTCTCTTTTCATGTAGTCCAGGGAGGTACGTCTCAGGTCATTCACACCAGCATGGACAATGACTGAGTCATATTTGTACTTGCCTTGGAGTGACCTGAGTGCTTGTGTTATGTGGCGGATCCTAGCGCCCGACAGGCAGCTCACCGTGACCTTCTCCTTGTTCAGCCTGGTGAGCAAGACGTCAGTGTGCCTGACGATAGAGTCACCTATTACAAGTGTATCAGGTGTGTTGTTTAGCCTTAAGGGCCGTGACTGTTCGGCACACTGGCTTTGTGAGCTATGTGTTGCACATGTTTTGTTTTGGGGTAACGGTTGCTTGGATGTCTGCTTTGGAGGTCTCTGCTGCTTAGGCAGATTTTTATTTAGAGCCTCCGAGTATGTTTTTGTGTGTTTATGTGCTTGGTTTGCTGTCATGGTAGGTCTATGTGAGACTGGAATTGTAGTGAGTGTGGTTTCCTTCTCCTCCTGACTGGTTACGCCAGTACTGAGTTGAGAGAGCTTAGCCTCCAGTTTGGCTATATGGTTGCATCTCTCACATGTGTTGGAATTTGTTGGGAGGAGGAGAGGGTTGTCTGTGTTCATGAGGCAGTTGTAACATTGCCTCAAGATTCCCAGATTCACCAGCTGGACCGGAGAGGAGATTGACAACTGACCTTTGGACATGCTAGAATAGTATTGGGAATTTCTTTATAATTGAAAAAAAGGGCCAATGGGGAACAAGGTACTCAAGGGGAGTTTGTGAGGGTGTAGTGCTTTTAATTTTTTAGTGCTGACTTACTGAGCAAGTGCCAGGCAACTTAAATGCAATGTGTTACAGGTAACTTAAATGCAAAAATGACAAACAGTAACTTTCTTTCAAGTGAAACAAGGAAATAAGTACAGTAAGCAATGCAGATATCACTGGGGATCCACAGAAGTGCTGAAAAGCCGCGTTTTAGGTGGAATTAGCGTTTCATGGAAATAAGCAAGCAAACAACAAGCATACAAACAAAGCTAGATTCAGCAGGCCTGGATCTAGTCTATGCTACAGCAAACAAGGTGTACCAATTTCAGTAAGAAACAGTTCAAATATGCAGTCACTAAAAGCCTTTAACCAGAAATTCCCAGCTCAGAAGGGCAGAGTCCAGCCTCTCCTCCCACAAGAGTGCAGACCACGAACCTTCTTAATGTAAAATAACTGGCCTGAAGCCCAAGTGCTTTAACCAGAACTAATACACTTTTAGAATAACAGACACTGAGCCCTCAATCAGCAGTTCCCAACTTAGAAGGATGTAAGCTACCTGTCCTGCCACCACAGTGCAGGCCACAAACCTTCTTAATGTAAAACAACTGGTCTGAACCCAAGTGCTTAAACTAAAAGGCTTAGAATGAGTAACATCAAGCAGTAATAAATACAATTGAGTACTTTTAAGATGATACGATTCAAATGCAGGTCTTTCTTACCCTGGGGAGAATACACAATCTGAAGGTGCATGTCTTGCAGGTTCTTCATACAGAGGATCCAACGGTGGAATCAGTTCTCAGGGCCTTGGGTTCTATGGCAGCTACAATCCAACTATTGCCTTTAGCACACCTTCACATTCGTATTCTACAATGGACTCTTGCCGTTCAATGGTCTCTTCTGGACCAACACTTGTCTTATCCTGTTCGAATATTCCAGGTATGCAAGGACTTCCTTCTGTGGTGGATTCAGTCTCTGGACCTAATGAAGGGTTGTCCCTTTCTTCCACCCTTGCCCAAAGCCACAGTGACCACAGATGCCTCCCTGCTCTGGTGGGGGGCATTGCTTGGGGCAGATGGTCCAAAGCATGTAGTCCCTTCCCGAGACCAATCTGCATATCAGCGTGCTAGAGATGAGGGCAGTGCTTCTAGCATTGCAAGCTCTTCATGCCCATCTGCTCCTAGGGATGATTGCCATCCAGATGGACAACATGTCAGTAGTTTGGCACATCAACAAACGGGAGAAACCAGATCCTACCCCCTTTGTCGTGAACCCATGAGAGTGTGGGAATGGGTGCTCTCCACTGGTTGTTTTCTGGTAGCAATGCACATTCTGGGTCAATCCAACATTCTAGTGGACAGGCACAGCAGGTCCATTCTGATGCCTTATGAGTGGTCTCTGAACCCTTCAGTGGAGGAGCAGATCTTCCTCAGGTGGGGTCATCCTTCCTGCGATCTCTTCACCTCCCCTTCCAAAGCGAAGTGCAGCAAGTTCTTTGCCCTGTGTCCCCCTCAGAGGGAAGCCCCCAGAGACGCTCTCATTCATGTTTGGCCACCCGGTCTACTCTATGCCTATCCTCCTTTGCCTTTGATCTCCAAGTTTCTGCAAAAAGCTTGCATGCTGGGGAGCACAGTCATCCTCATTGCCCCATTCTGGCCTCGCCAAGTCTGATTCCCGTCCCTACGGTCTCATTCAGTAGTTCCACCATGGACTCTGGATCCAGTTCCAGATCTTATTTCTCATCCCTTGAGGATACTTCATCCAAATCTGGGCAGTCTGAAGCTCACTGCTTGGCTGCTCCAGTTCCCATGATTGTCAGGATTCCTGGTTTGTCCTCCTTGGTTAAAGAGATTCTGGTTGTGGCTCACAGGTCATCAACCAGAAGAGTCTACCATAGCAAATGGAAGCGTTTTTCAGTCTGGGCTTCTCAGCATGCCTTAGACCCTTCTACGGCCCTGATCTCAGCAGTTTTAGATTTCTTGACGGGTCTTTTTCAACAGGGCGTTAGTTTGTCCACTATTAAAGTAGAGCTGGCCACTATCTCTACTTTTCACGTAGGGGACAATATGACTTCCTTGGTGTCTTCTAAGCTTTATAAGGCTTTCCTAAAGGGCACCTTTCTACTACGTCCTCCAGTGAAAGATCCTACGCCTCCATGGGACCTTATCTCGGTTCTCGTGGCTCTAGTTTCACCCCCTTTTGAACCTGCAGCTACAGTTGAGTTACAATATCTATCCTGGAAGACTTCTTTCTTGGTAGCCATCACTTCTGCTAGGAGGGTGTTGGAACTCAAAGCTCTTTGTATCAAAGTGCCTTACATGATCTTCCACAAGGATAGAGTCTCCGTACACACCAGTCCTTCTTTTTTGCCAAAGGTGGCCTCTGAAGCAAACATAAACCAAACTATTAATCTGCCAGTATTTATTCTGAATTTTCAAAACAGGGGAGAATATAAATTGCATTTGTTAAATTTACACAGTCAACTAAGTTTCTACCTTCACAGGACTAAATCCTTTAGAAAATCTGACCAATTGTTTGTTTCTTATACTAAACCCTTTTTGGGCAAACCAATTTCCAAAGTTACAATTACCAGATGGATAACCAAATGCATTACCAGGGACTATTTAGCTAAGGGGCTCTCTCCGCCATGTCAGGTAAAAGCACACTCTACCAGGTCTATGGCTACCTCGGCGGCATTCTGGTCCAGGGTCTCTCTGGATGAAATTTGTTCTGCTGCTACGTGGTCCTCATCTCATACCTTCATTTCCCACTATAAGTTTGACATTACTTCCAGAGGTAGGGCTTCATTTGGTTCCACCGTGCTCCAGAATATTCTTCTATGAGGGCCTCCCAGGTTTAAGTAGCTGGGGACTCTGTCCCAAAGGTTGAAGACCAAATGAAGTAAACTACTTCAGATAAAAAAGTTATGTACTCACCATAATGTTCCATCTGAGTAAGTTGTACTTCATTTGTCTTCAACCATCCCCCCTCCTTCCCCCTGCCTTGTCACTATTATTTCTGACCATGTGGAAGAAAGTGAGTGTCACATAAGGTTTCTTATGTTCCTTGGCTCAGGAATGTTAGGACAGTCAGCAGTGGTGAGGCCTTGTTGGGTCAGTGTGTGTTTATTGTCAGCAGCAAACTCAATCTGAAGGTAGGAAGGAGACAGGGGGCATTATGGGTAGGGGAGAGGAACTGAAAGCGCAGATCAATGATGCTAGCTATGCAGCTGTGTCAGATCCATGCTGGATCCAAAGCCCAAAGGTTGAATACAAATGAAGAAGAACTACTCAGATGGAACGTTATGGTGAGTACATAACTTCTTTGTATAAATCATTTCGATATTCACCAATGGCATATAATTATATACAAAATTCCAGCTAGCTGTACTGGCAGTATCTCCTTTTGTCACAATGATGACTTCTCATTTGTAGTGAATTTATTACTGTTCTCAATTTCCACTAGGAGACCAGTTGGCATAATGGTTAAGGTCTTTGCTTCCCATGAACAAGGTACAAGATTTGATCTTAACCTCTGGCCAATGTTTGTTTGGAGTTTGCGTGTTCTCTCTGTGTTTCTGTGGTGCTCCTCCCACCTCTGAAAAACATGCTGAGTGTTTCCATCTCAAACTCACAAATGAATCAAGTTGTGGGCAGCAGCACAGACTCTACATGGTACCCTATAGGGGGAAGAGTTGTACAGACCAACCACTTTGGGCATCTACTGTGGTGCTCAGTATCCTCATGATAGGAGAACACAGATCACAGACAGCGCACCGTGGCAGGGCTAGCCACTCAATGCTGTAAAATACAGCTCTAGGTGACTCAGTCACATTGACTAATGCTGCCAAAATGGGCATTGGTAGTTACTGGTGATAAGTGGGTTGAGGACCCAGCCTATTCCAACCTACGCCAGGGACCCATGCTAATGGTGGAAAAGGTGTATGTCCCCCTGTTGGCCAGTTTGTACCTACCATAAAGCCAGCAGCCCTGGGTCAATAAGCTACTGGCTGGCTGGTCTCTTGTTGCCCAGCCTGGGTTACCTGGGATAGCTGTGCTGAGTGAAAGCTGGATGTAAAACTAATCAACATGCCAAATATGAACTGAGAATTGCTACACTTAATGTAGGTTCACTGACAGGGCGCAGCTTGGAAATGGATGACATGATGATACAGAGGAGGACGGACATCTTATGTATCCAAGAGACAAGATGGAAGGACAGTGCAACGAATCCTCTTGGCTTGGGATCCAGAGTCTACTACTCAGGAGGGGGACAGGCTAGAAATGGTGTGGGAATTGTGGTGAGGGAAAGGCTTCAGATGACAGTGAGGGATATCATCAGAATTAGTGATTAATCATAGGGCAGTATTCATAATTTCAGCCTATGCCCCACAGCAGGGTTGTGATAGTATATAAAAGAGTACTTTCAGACAACAGTTGCAGGACCTACTAGATAAAGCAGGACAACATTAATTGGTGTTGATAATGGGTGACTTAAATGCACATATTGGGACAGACAGAACAGGATATGAGGACTGCCTGGGTCCACATGGGTGGGACTACAGGAATAAAGAAGGAGAGGCCATTCTAGATAGTAGCCAATATATGGTTCAGAAAGAGAGAGAGTTACAAGATCACATACAGAGTGGCCAACATGCAATTCAGGTAAACCTCCTCCTAGTAAGAAAAGGGCACTGGAGTAGAATCAATGATTGCAAAGTCATCCTCAGTGAAATAGTTGGCCCACAGCATAAACCACTGGTTACCACAATCAGGTGTAAGCAGTGGTGAAAGAAGGCTCTAATGTCAATGGAGACTAGGCTGAAGATCTGAAAGTTGACTGAGGAGGAAGGACAACAGTTCAAGGAATTACTCAAGGGATCTAGCACCTCAAGAACAGGAGAAAATAGGTGGAGTTGAAGAAGAATGGCAGCGCTTCAAAACAGCATGTGTTTGGACTACAGATATGTGGCTGAGCCAGGTATGGAAATAATGTACATAAGGAAAGCTGGTGGTGGAATGCAGAAGTCTAGGAAGTCATCAAAAGAGTGCAGGGAAAAGTGAAAGATAGAAAAGACTGACCAGGCTAGGAAAGAATACTGGTTGGGTAACAAAGAAGCTATAAAAGGAGTTGCAATAGCAAAGAACAGGGCATCAGAGGCACTCTACCAACTTCTGGAAAGTGACTCAATAAGTGGCACAAAAAAACTATATCAGGTTGCAAGTCAAAGACAGAAACATAAAGAAGATGGACACATACCCTTCATAAGGGATGCCAGCAACAACCTACTCAAAAGTCCACAGGATATCAGAGGCAGATAGAATGAGTACTTCCAGCAGCTCTTGAATGAAGAACCCCCCACAGAAGCTGTACTACCCCAGAAACAGCCTAAGATAGAAGAAGAGGAGCTCACTCTAGAAGATGTAAGAATAGCATTAAGGAAAATGAAGTCAGGGAAAGCAGCAGGCTCAGATGAGATCAAAGTAGATATTATGATGTTGGGTGAGATAGGTGAGAAATGGCTCTTGAGGGTACTCATAACTGTGAGGAGAGAAATATGTAGCCCAGATGACTGGAGAATAAGCATAATTGTGCCAGTGTACAAGAATAAAGGGGACATCCACAACTGTGTACAGTACAGAGGCATCAAACTCCTGTCACACTGCATGAAATTTCTTGAGAGAGTGGTTGAAAAACAGATATGCAGAGCAGTAGAATGTAAGATGGGAGATGAGCAGTTCAGATTCAGATCAGGATGCGACACAACTAACTTGATGTTTGCAGTGAGACAGACAGTTGAGAAGAAGCTAGAAATGAGGAAAGAATCCAACTGGGCATTCCTAAACTTGGAGAAAGCATATGACAAGATCCGAAGAAAGCTGAGTTGGGCAGTACTGAGGTGGTTCAAAGTTCCAGAAACATTGGTAAAATTAGTGCAGGCTATGTACAAGGACCCAATGACTTAAGTACAAACAGGGTTCGGCCTCACAGAGAGGTTCGCAATGGGAGTGGGTGTGTACCAGGGTTCAGCTCTGAGCCCACTGCTGTTCATACTGGTGATGGACTACATTAGCAAACAGGCCGGAGGGGACAAATCAACAAAGTTGCTGTATGCAGATGATGTGGCATTACAGGTAGAGAAGAGCAAGAACTTCAGCAAAGGATAGGGGAATGGAATCCAAAACTGAAGGCACATGGGATGAAACTAAGCACAGATAAGACAGTGGTAATAGCAGCAAATTGGGGAAATCAGAAGGAACTGAGAACTCAGACAGAAGGGAAAATAGTGGAACAGGTAAATAGCTCCAAGTATCTGGGAGGAGTGGTTGAGGAGAAGGCAAGTCTGAATGAAGAGGTAAAAGCTAGAATAAGAGGGGATACAGACAACTGGCATAGAGTCTCAGGTGTAGTCTATGACAGAAGAATGCCAAAGAAGCTGAAAAGTAAAGTGTACAAGACAGTGGTGTGACCAGTACTACTGTACTGTACAAAAACCTAGGCAGTAAATTCAGAGCAGATGAGGAAGCTACAGGTGATGGAAATGAAGTGCCTAAGAAGGGTGGTAGGATGCATACTGTGGGACAACCAAAGAAATGAAGACACAAGAGCAGAAGCCAAAGTAGCTTCAATTGCAGAAAAGATCAAAGAGAACAGATTACGGTAGTTTGGACATGTGCAGGAAAGCAGAATCCAATCGGGTGAAGAAGATTTGTGACAGACAGGAAGAAGGTAAGAGGAAACAAGCACATCCATCAAAGAGGTGGATGGATAATGTGAAAGAAGATCTGCAACAGTCTGGCATGAGTGTCAAAGAAGGCAGGAGTGTAGCGTTGAATTGAGAGAGATGGTGACAGTTAACATGATACCCCAACCCATGTAAAAAATGGGAAGAAGGGCGCTGATGCTGATGATGATTAATTGCCACCTATAGTGTTTTAATGGAGTACCAGCTCAGCTCATCATTTTATCCACTATCTACTACTCAGTGTTATTTTTCTTGCACCAAATGACTACAGTGTTGCAACTGCACATTGCAGGATTGTCATAAGCTCTGAGCCTCTCCATAATGAATTAGGTATCTTATGGCCATAGGCCACTAATTCTTTGAAGCCTGAAGGCTTTTCTGTCATGATGTCAAAGAAACACCACACAAGTAATCAAAACAAAGATAACTATGCAACTAGAAAAATCACTACCACTAAGATACTATAGAAAGGAAGGAAAGAAAAGCTAAATGCTAGGTTAAAAGGGAACTCGAGATAAGAGAGAACAGGTGACATGATGGTGACATTCAATATCTATGCCTTTAAATTTTTTCTGTTTTTTTAATGGGAAGATAGGAGGTAAAAAGATAAGAAAAAGACAGAGGCAATTATTAGAAGAGAATAAACCTCACAGATATCAGTTATAAAAAATATTTATCACTTAGCTAAAACACACCCTGAGCAGTGGAGATTGCATCTGAAGAAAATGAGAGGCAAATGAGATCGGAGGTAACTCACTAGGTGTGTGGAATTGTGGGTAAGGGGAGGAGCCTGAGCTTTGGTTCTAAAGTCTTAGAGTGACCAAAGTTGGATCCTAGTCAGATCTGATAACCCATCTGTTGAGGAAGGATGGAAGAGACAACATTAGATCTAATGTAACATGCCAGACTTGGATTTTTATAACTTGCATGGCCCTGTCTTCTACAGTTTCAGACTCTCTCACACACACACACACACACACACACACACACACACACACACACACACACAAAGTATGTTTCTAAGCTGTAGTCCAAGCTACACAGTTTCCACATTAGCATTGTTCAAGTTTTCTTTTTTTAGCCGATATAAAATAAATTATGTACTTGCCTTTCTAGGCACAACCAGATATTTAAGCACTGTATCAGTAACATAATAACTCCTGATGAAGTGCTCATACTAGCTCATAAGCTCAAGTAATTGCAAAACTTATGTTGGTCCTATAAAAGGTTTTACATCATATTTGCTTTCCAGTGTCTCTGTGTTTTATGTTAGTAGACCAACATAGCATTTCTTAATTTGTTTTTCTGATGCAGCAGCTGATGACTGAGAGACTTCTAATAATTTAAAACTGAAAGCAGCAAGGAGAAAAAGCTATGAGAGGTTGCCATTGAATTATTTTCCCTTGTTCAAACTGAAGATGGAAATCAGGCAAAGACAAGCTACATCCTTATCAGCTCGCTAGCTACACAGAATGCTGGAAGCAATCCAGTTTTGGCAGCCAGACAAAACTGCAATATGGGCAAATTTTAGCTGTATATAAAAGAAAGCACTTGATTTACAACTAAAAAGTTTACTATAAACTCTAGCTATGTTCTGTTGCTTTTAGGTTCATAGTTTCATAGGTAAGTACTAGATGAGTTGACTTGTGGGCTATTTTAAGCCTAGACAATTTCCATTTTGATGCTTGAATTAACCTATTTCATTTGGTGTTAGATTGGCCTTCTCCATCCCATAGCTGATAGTTATATATTACTCCTAGTGAGAATAACTGGGATCATACCATAGCTAATTTGAGGGGACCCATGCATGGGATAAAGCATTCCGGAGCTGTCTATCTCCTTGTAGTACACGGGACAGTCCTGTGGTAAATTTTTTACTACCCATCCCTAGACTCAAGGTATGGACAGGGATGAGCTTTGTTTTATATGGATTGGGACCCTGATCTAGAGCAGTAGTATCCCTTGTGACATATACCTGTCCATCTAAACCATTCTGTTGATGTTGCAGAAGAGGTTATGGTTCTGATGCCATTTGACTTGTTGATGTGTAGTATGTTCATCAGTATTGGGTCAGAGGACACCTTGTATGTCAAACACAGATCACCTCTTAGCAGTCAGTAGGATACCAAGTATACTGAGAGGATTTTGAGGTGGTCCATGTAGGACATATAGTTTAGGCCTTGTATCCTTTTAGTGAGGTACCTCTGTGGGCATTCTAGTTGTTGCATGTGTATGGGCAGATACATACCAAAGTACAGATACATGCAAAAGAGAGCATTATACTCAAATATTTTCTAATGATGACTGAGTAAAGGGGAATAATGACATCTCTAGGTCTAGCTGCAATCACTTGGTTTATAAGCTGTGCAGTATAGAAAGCCTTTATTTCGACAGTGGACACATATTGGTTGAAAGTTGGGTCACTGTCCCAGTAAATTCCCAAATCCCAAACTACTGGGTCAGCTCTCAAGAGTGTATTGTCAATGGTAGTTTTCTGTGGTAGACAACTTCCCAAAGGATATGATAATGCATTTTTGGGTATTTAGTTTCAGTCCATGATTTTGACACAAGTTATTTATTTGGGGCATAACTTCTTGCATGATGGCCAAGTCATTTGGGGATTCAGTAACTGCTCCTAGTTGTCAGTCATCTGTAAGTTTAGTCATCCAGGGCCCTTTGGTATTGTCTTTTACTTCAGAGAAGTAAATTCCAAACAGGAGAAGTCCCTGCAATGAACCCTGGGGGATTCCACTGGTGACTGTTCTCTATGTGGTGGTAGCTTCCTCTGTTTTAGTCTCCTGCATCGTATATGTGAGCAAGATGGCAAGCCAAGGAGTGATGTAGGGGTTTATTTCAAATTTATTTAGCTTTTCTACTATATGTTAGTGGAATATTGTATTAAAAGTCTTGGCCAGGTTGAGGTATGTATGTGGTGTGTACTGTTTCACATACATCCATTGCTTTGGTGACCTTTTCAAAGAAGTTCACCAGGCTGATTAAACATGATCTACCATTGATGAATCACAACTGTGATGAATCCAGTGCTTGGAGGTTACCTATGTCCTTACTGATAAGTTCCACAAAAAGTCTTTCCATGACTTTGCATTATGAGGCTGGTCAGACTTACGGTTCTTTAATTGCCTGAGTCTGTGGAAGATCATCCTTTATGTAGATGAATTATTGTAGCTGTTTTCCATTTGCTTGGTGTAAAACCTGTATGGAGGAAGAGGCTGAACAGTGTTATTAGGTAGATGGCATACTTTTTAAGATGCATCCAGGGATAGTGTCAGGACCCTATGATGCTGCATTTTTACCTTTTGATAGTGTTTTTATGACTTGGTCTTTTGTGATAGAGGAAGGTAAGTTGTTTTCAGGTACATCTTGTGAGATAGAAGGGGAGAGAGGTAAAGTTTAAGATGAATTTATCAGCTGGTAGTTTAGCTATATCTTCATCCTCAGAGTAGGTAACATCATTCATTCACAACCAACTTAGTGCACTGCTGTATTGTGCTTATGAGATTAAAAATACAACTAGAAAAGGCTTTGTGATTGTTTTTGCTTCGGTGGCTATTTTAACTTCACACTTGGTTTTCGTCAATTTTTATGCTTCTGGGTTGTTTGTTTATTTCACTGATGAGAACTCTATCATTCTGGGAAGTGATCATAGTTATGGTCAAAATTCACTTCATTTTATTGTAAAGCTTGTTGATATGGCTCCAGCGGGGGGGGGGGTTGTTTCTGAGGTTTGCCATGTGCTTGTTCCTACTTGGTACAGCTGCATCTATGCAGCTGTTTACATGCAGATATAGTATGGTGGTGTACAGAGTTTAAAGGGTTTGTTGGGGGTTTGAAGCTAACCAATGTATCATTTAGGAGTAGGTATTTTGCCTTAAAGAAATTTCTAAAGGTACCTTTGGTGGAAGGGATATCTAATTTCAATTTTATTTTGAAAGAGACAGCATTGCAGTCAGACCTAAATGATGAAGATACACAAGGATGTTGCAAGATGGCCCCATATTAATAACGATAAAATGGTCCACACACACACGCACACACACACACACACACACACACACACACACACACACACACACACACACACACACACACCTGGGAAAGGCTGGCACAGATTACCCTGTCTAACAACTTTGTGCAGACTGTAAGGTAGATTCAGTGCCACCAGTCAGTGCTAAAAGGCTTTTACAAAGGGTATCCAATTATAATATTAAATAATTAATAAAATATTAATAGTAGTACAAATGGTAGTAGTTCACCAAGATGGCTAGGCCTTCTAGAGTGGCCCACACAGTGTCACCAAAAAAATGTAAGTACTCTTAAAGGTTAGATACTTTCAATAAGGACCAGCTACAATAAAAGTTTTAAATATATTTAATATATATATATATATATATATATATATATATATATATATATATATATATATATATATATTTAATAATAAATAATAAAAAACAGGAAAATATTGAATATATATTACAGTAAATCACACAGTTCAAATCACAGAAAATATTGAAATTAACACTGATGGACAGACTCATATAAATGAAGAAAAACAGTCTCTATACTAAGCTTCATTATATTCCTGACTGAATCTAAAAAAATTTTACTGTTCCCTAGATAAATTATTTACTACCTCAAGGCAAGATGCTGTGGGTGAGGGTCTTTCTATTCAGGCTTTCCAAACAGAATACTCTATACTCTGAGAATTCTCTTTGTAATATCTAAAATATAATTTCCAAGAGGGCTAGCAGAATGACCTCATCTGGTCATCTGACTCTAGTTTCTCGCAGTATTCCCCTTTAAAGCTGAGACAGGAATTTAGCACAGACAGTCACAATATGTATCCAAACTTTTATGGCAGCGCCTGTGGCCTCCTCTCTTTTCACTGACCTAATGGACAAAGGCTCTTTCCCAAAACCACTGTCTCCAGTCCTATTCAGCACTGTGGGGTGCTATTTTAATTATAGGTTCATAGGTTCATAGGTTCATACTAGGCTATCTGCCCAAGGGCATTTATAAGCCTAGCCCATAGTTGTGTGGCTTTCGCCACCCCTTTAGTTTGAAGAAAACTATGCCTTATTATTTTGTTGTGCCTCTGTCAAGCAGTGACACTGAAGTAATCCCTGGGGTATATCTGCGATCTCCCATCCATTGGTCAAGATTCCTCTTGAACAAGGCCAGCGAGGTGCTCTGCCTCACATGTACCGGGATTTTGTTCCACAGCATAGGGAGTCTCTGGGTGATGAATCTGTCCCTCCAGCACGTTCTATTAATAACCATGTCAAGGTTTAAGTCTCCCACCCTTGTGGTTCTGAGGGATCTAGATTTTTTGAGGTGAAGCATATTCATCAAATCTGGGTTTGACATGGCCTTATATGTCAGGCACAGGTCACCTCTCAGCAAGCGGTATGCGAATGAATAGAGCTGGAGTTCTTTCAGTCTGGCAGCATAAGACATATTTTTGAGACCCTTTATCCTTTTGGTGAGGAACTTTTGGGGCCTTTCCAGCTGCTGCAGGTGTCGGGTCAGATACATTCCGAATGGGGCATTGTACTCAATCATAGGTCTAATGAGTGATGAGTACAGGGGGACGATGACCTCCCTAGATCTAGATGTGAATCCTTTCATGATCAGGTGGGCAATGTAGAAGGTTTTCCTAACTACTTTGGCAACATGAGTGTCAAATGAAAGGTTACTGTCAACCTGGGTCCCCAGATCCCTGATGACTTCTTCTGTGCTCAGTGGATTGCCACCTATATGGTAGCTAGGGGTAACCTTGTTTTTCCTGAAGGGTATGACTATGCATTTCTTGGCATTTAACTTTAGGCCATGGCTCTGGCACCAGTTATCCGTTTCTGTGAGGCCCTTCTGAAGGATATCTGTGTCAGATGTATTTTCGACTATGGCGCCCAGTTTGCAGTCATCTGCAAACTTTGTCAGCCATAACCCTCCTGTGTTTGCTTGTACTTCAGAAAAGTAGATGCCGAACAAGAGTGGTCCCAGGACTGAGCCCTGTGGGACACCACTTGTGACAGGCTTTGAGTCTGACATGGCGCCAGCAACTCTGACCCTGTGGGTTCTGTCACTTAGCCAGTTTGCAACCCATCTTGTGATGTATGGGTTTACATTTAAGCCGATGAGTTTTTCGATGATACCTGAGTGGGGTATTGTGTTGAAGGCCTTTGCCAGGTCGAGGTAGGCTGTATGGACTGCCTTGCCCTCATCAATGGCCTTGGTGACTGTTTTGAAAAAGTCAACCAAGTTTAAGAGGCATGATCTGCCTTTGACAAAGCCAAACTGGGATGGATCCAAAGTCTGCAAGTTCCCTATGTCTTTATTTATGAGTTCCATTATGATCCTCTCCATGGCTTTGCAGATAAGGCTTGTCAAGCTAATGGGATGGTAATTTCCAGGGTCGGTGGAGGCACCGCCCTTATGAAGTGGGACCACAGTCGCCGTGCGCCACTCCTTGGGTATGTATCCTGAGGTGAGGCTAAGATTAAACAGCTGTCCTAACTGCGGGTTTAATTCCTCATTGAGTTCGTGGAGCACACAGCCGGGGACACCATCCGGTCCCATGGATGCTGTGTTTTTTGCCTTGGAGAGAGCAGTTCTCACCTGGGCGTTGGAGATGTTTGGGGGGCTACAATCCTCTGGTATAGATATCTCTCCTTTGGGGAGGTAAGAAGTTTGCACTGAACCTGTCAGCCAGTATGTTGGCAATGTGTGTAGGTTCAGTAATCTTCACATCATTTTGAACTAATTCCGAGCATATCTGGGAGTTTCCTCCTAGGTTTCTAACATAGCTAAAGAAGGCCTTATGATTGTCTTTGAGTCCTTGGCGATTTTTCTCTCAAAATTTGCCTTGGATGATTTTATGAGAGCTCTTAGTTTTTACTTATAATGATCAAAGGTGTCTTACCTTTCAAGGATTTTGCTCTATCTTGTAGTAGCTTCCTCCTTTTGTTGTAGAGCTTGTTTATGGCTGGGGTCCACCAGACTGGACGCTTGCCTTTGGTACAAAGAGTCTTAGTTTTGTTTGGGATTGCCTGATCCATGCAGTCCTGTAGGTGCTGGTAGAAGGCATTTGTAAGTGATTCAGCGGTTTGAGTAATGTTTACCACTGGCTCAGGGGCCTTAAAGGAGACCACACTAGTTTTTAGAAGTGTGAAGTCGGCTTTTGAGAAGTTTTTCACTGTGGTCTTTTTTATTTCAGGTGGGGGCGGGATGAGGACCTCCAGCGAGATTAGTTTATGATCTGATCTCACCAGTGAGGGGTATACTTCCGGTGTTGAACATTGTGATCCCATGTTCGTGATGATGAGATCAAGTATGTTTTCTCCTCTTGTGGGGATGGTGACTAGTTGTTCCATGGCATTTGAGTTTATGAACTCCAGGAACTTTTGGGCTAGAGTGTTTGGGCTTGAATAGTGTTCCCAGTCTATATTAGGGTAGTTGAAATCACCTAGTATGATGGTATTTGGAGATACATTTATCCCCTCCAGTGTTTTCAGGAAGGCCATGTGAGGTTCCTGAGTTTGAGAGGGTGGCCTGTAACATGCTACAAATTGCAGAGCAGTCTTGCCTATGGTTAATTGCACCTGGATGGTCTCCGATGCATCGTGCATTGCCACCAACCTTGAAGTGTGTGTCTCCTTTATGAATATGGACACCCCCCCTCCTTTCTTGGTGTTGTCCGGATTTTGGGGCCGGAACGCATGATATGAGGTGAAACCTGATAGTGCTGGGGTGCTCTCAGGAGCCTTGAACCAGGTTTCTGTCACAGCACAAACATCGATGTTCTCCATACTGAGAAGGGCCTCGAAAAGTGCATCTTGAGATTGAGACTTCTGGCATTGAGCAGCATTACCCTTAGTTTTTTTCCTTTTTTGTGTTCTAGGGTGGTAGGTTTAGAATTTGAGCTTTGCCTAAGAAAGGCACTATGGGGGTGGTAAGAGCCTTTGCCAATATCCGGAAGCCCAGGGGTGACAGGTGCAAGCCGTCCCTTGCGAAGCAGCGTGGCTTGTCCAGCATGTCATCCTAGGCAGACAGACATTGGATCCCCTTTGAATGACACCAAAATTTAAGCCAATTATTAAAGCTGATCATCTTATCACTGTATTGTGGCATAATTCTAGGTGAAGGTAGGATACTGCTCAAGGTCAGGGTCATACCTGCCTGGGCTACATAATCAGAGAGCTCCTCTATGTCTCTTTTCATGTAGTCCAAGAAGGTACGTCTCAGGTCGTTCACACCAGCGTGGACAATGACAGAGTCATACTTGTACCTGCTGTTGAGAGACCTGAGTGCTTGCGTTATGTGGTGGATTCTAGCGCCCGACAGGCAGCTTACTGTGACCTTCTCCTTACTCAATCTGGTGAGCGGGACGTCAGTGTGTCTGACTATGGAGTCACCAATGACGAGTGTGTCTGGCATTGTGTTTGGCCTTAAGGGCTGTGACTGTTTAGCACACTGACTATGTGGTCTATGTGTTGAATGTGTTGTGTCCTGAGGTGGCAGATGTTTGGGTGTCTGCTTTGGTGGCCTCTGCTGTTTTGGTAGATTTTTGATCAGAGCCTCCGAGTATGTCTTTGTGTATTTATGTGTATGATTTGAAGTATTGATAGTACTATGTGAGACTGGGTTTGTGGTGTGTGAGGTTACCTTCTCCTCCTGTCTGGTCTTGCCAGTCCTGTGTTGAGAGAGCTCAGCCTCCAGTTTGGCTATATAGTTGCATCTCTCGCATGTATTTGTGTTTTGTGGAAGAAGGAGAGGGTTGTCCGTGTACATGAGGCAATTGTAACATTGCCTCAATATTCCCAGATTCACCAGCTGAGCAGGAGAGGACACTAGCAACTGATTCCTCGACATGCTAGAAGGAATAGACAAGGACTTTGAAAAGACTCCGGGGGATGTGGGTGATCGAAAAGGGATTTTGGCTAGTGGGGTACTATGTATAATAAAAGTGCTATATCAAGGTAAAAAAATACTTTAGGAGCAAGTGCTAGTCTTTACAGATAAAGAATATTCTACTTAAGAATCAAGTAGAGCTGAACTTTCTAGATATAGAATACACTGGTTTGATCAGCAGTACAGTTCAAGGAAGGCTGTTTTAAGGGAAAATTATAATATTAAATATTGTTTAACATTTCATTTACATTTCCCTTATTTTTCTTAAAGTAGACCTTTGTTATGCCAGTATCCTCCATTAAAACATATACATTTATTTTCATATCAGCAGGGTGCACTGTGATACATTTTAGCACAAGCAAACCTCACCAATACATTTTCAGCACAACATCTGTACAAATCAGTTTGGCATACAATCTGCATACAGTTCTAATACATTGTAACACAAGCATCTTGTATAAATCAGTTTGATATTCAAAGGACATATCATTATTTACAAACCTCCAGCTGGCTATGCTGGCACTTGCCCATATCATCGCATATCCTCCCATTGTTTCTTTGGAAATTGCTTATCCAATCTGTCTTCCCACTCTTTTCAAACCTCCTCTGACTGATTCTTATAGTTATCATGCAATGTTTTACATGCTCTACTAATTATTCCTTTATTAATGGCAGCTTGTATTCTAGATTCTACTAAAAACTCCACCAGCATTGGTCTTTTGTTTAGAACCCCCTATTTCTTTCTATTTGCCTATTCTCTGATGTCAAGCTTTGATAAGGAAGGCAATCTCTAACCTGCAATCCAAATAAATTCTTGGTGTCTTCCCACTCTATCATCTTTCCCTCTCTGGTTATTTGCTCCCAATACCTTGGTTCCTTTGCCAGTTTTCTCCAATAAATTCATTCCCTCTCTTGCCTATTGCCTAAATTCCTTATTGCAGTCATCCCTATTGGCAGAGTCTTTCTCTATTCCTGTGTTGGCTTGGTTCTTAGGATACTTTCTGCTACTTTATGGATATAATATTCTGTATGATTATTGTTATTCTCCTTAAAGGCCTGCATCCAAAATCCCAGTCTCTTCTTGTTTCATCGTCATCCTTTTCCAGTTTGAATTACAGTTTTCTGCTTGTGCTATGTATAGGAGTCTTAACTGTGTAGCTCTGAAATATCTTCATATTGGGTAATCCCAATCCACCCTGTTCTACTGGAAGAATCAGCTTATGCCGCTTGACTCTTGCTGTCTTCCACTCCCATATAAGGTCCTTTAGTTCTTTATTACTTGCTATCAACAACTTCTCCTCTGGTTGACAAAAATATGCCTGACCTGTCTGGTCATTAGAAATATGTCTTACCTGTGTATAAGACTAATGGGACTAAAAACATTTTAACTGCTTGTATCTTACTATCCATAGCCATATAACAAAGCTTCCATTTCCTCAGTTTTTGTATTTTCTTTTGTTTAGTCTCTCTCCCACATATCTGTTGCTACCACACCAGAATAATTTTAATCCATGCTGCTAAACCAAACCAAGACCGAAACACTAAAGGTGCAGGAGTGTCCATATTCACCAAGGCTATTCACACCTCCAGGCTAGTTGCCCAATACAATGCATCTGAAATTCTCCAGGTGCAACTAACACTAGGTAAGACTGCAATCCAAATTGTAGCTTGCTACAGATCCCCCACCATGCCCCAGGATTCTCACTACACCTTTCTAAACATACTGGAAAATATTAAGATACAACCAAACACCCTAATTCTGGGTGATTTCAACTACACTGCCATTAACTGGGAAAACTACTCTGGTACCAACACCTTTTCCCAATGGTTCTTGGAATTCATAAATTCCAATGCCCTGGATCAACTAATTCATTGTCCCACCAGGGGCTCCAATATCCTAGACCTGGTCATTACCAACATGGGAGATAGATGCTCCACACCAGTGGTCACTCCGTCATTGGTCAGGTCTGACCATAAGCAAGTCACCCTTGACATCCACATCCCACCCCCACCCCCACCCCCCAGTAAGGAAACATCCATACAAAACTTCTCCAAAGCCAACTTCATGCTACTCAAGTCAGAAGTGACAAACTTCATGACACCCATGCAGACGGGAGCTGAAAGTTCGACTGCTGAATCCTACACTAAGGCACTGCACGAGCATATCCACTCATGCATGAATTGTGCTATCCCAAATAGAACCAAGACGCTCTCCTCCAAAAAAGGAAGCCAATCTGGTGGTCCCTGCCATAAACAAACTATACAACAGAAGAAAAAACTGTTGCATAAAAGAGGAAAATCCCAGTATGCAAAAAACTCCCTTACCAGCCTCAGTAAGAAGCTGAGATCCCTCATAAAATCCTCCAAAGCTAGTTACAAAAAGAAAAAATTGCCAAAGATTCCAAAGACAACCACAAGGCATTCTATAGTTATGTCAAGAATCTAAATGGCAATGCTCAGATATGCTCTGAGCTACAACAGAATGGCATTAAATATACTGATCCCAAGGATATTGCCAATATCCTGGCAGATCGATTTAGTGCCAACTTTACCCCCTTCTCACCCCCTAAAGGGCCCATCTCAGTACCAAAATATTTCCAAATTCTGGTAATCACGGCTACACAGGTAGAAACCGCACTCTCCAAAGCTAAGAATACAGCATCCGTGGGACCAGATGACATCCTGGGCTGTGTACTACATGAAGTACAAAATGAACTGGCACTTCACCTAAGTGTCATGTTTAATCATAGCCTCACCTCAGGCTTCATGCCCACTATGTGGCGCACAGCTACAGTTATCTGAGAGGGGTGATCCACCTTGGATCCCAGGAACTACCGTCCCATCAGTCTGATGAGCCTGATCTGCAAGGGCATGGAACGCGTTATCATGGAACTTATAAACAAAGACATTGGCAACCTTCAAACACTGGACACCACCCAGTTTGGGTTTGTGGGGGGCCGATCTTGTCTCCTGAACCTGACTGACTTCTTCGAATCAGTCTCCAGAGCTGTGGATTAGGGTAAGGCGGTCCACACAGCCTATCTGGATCTTGCCAAGGCCTTCAACATCATCCCCCACTCTGGCAACATAGAGAAACTTACAGAGCTGGGCATAAATCCCTACTCACTCGATGGGTTGTCAACTGGCTTACTGACAGAACCCAGATTGTAAAAGTAGCCGACTCCAAATCCAATTCCAGACAAGTGACAAGTGGTGTACCTCAGGGTTCAGTCCTGGGACCGCTCTTGTTTGGCATCTACTTCTCTGAAGTACAGGCCAACATTAAGGGACTCTGGCTAACAAAGTTCACAGATGACTGCAAACTGGGAGCCATTATTGAATCCCCAAATGATGTGGATATTCTACAAAAGGGCCTTACAGAAACAGATTCTTGGTGCCAGAGCCATGGGCTCAAGCTTAATGCCAAGAAATGCATAGTTATCTCCTTTGGGAAAAACATGTACCCATGAATTACCACATAGGTGGCAGTACACTAAACACTGAAAGTGTGATGAGAGACTTAAGGACACAGGTGGACAGTGGTCTCACCTTCAATAACCACATCGCCACAACAGTCAGGAAATCCTTCTATGTGGCACACCTCATCACTAAGGGCTTTTCTTCCAGAAAAAGGAGGTCATTGTCCCACTGTAGTCATCCCTCATTAGACCCTTTATAGAGTACAACACCCCGTTTGGCATGTACCTCACAAGACATCTGCAACAGCTGGGAAAGCCACAGAAATACCTCACTAAAAGAATCACAGGCCTAAAGCAGATGCCCTATACTGATCATCTAAAAAAACTCCAGCTATACTCTGTGGCATATCGTTTACTCAGAGGTGATCTCTGCTTAACATACAAAGCCATGTCAAACCCTGAGCTGTTGGACATGCTCCACTTAAAGAAATCCCAGTCCCTCAGAGCCACATGCTCCAGGGATCTAAACCTTGTCATCACAATGAACAAAACATCCTGGAGGGATAGGTTTCTGACCCAGAAACTCCCCATACTCTGGAATAGACTGCCCATGCATGTCAAGCAGAGCACCTTCTTGGCCCTCTTCAAAAGGAACCTTGATGATTGGATGGGAGATAGGAAATTCACCCTGGGGATCACGTCAGTCCCCCTGCTAGACAGGGGCCAAGGAAGTAAATATTGTGGGAAGAAATATCCAGGGAATTGTTATGGCTAGGCTTGTATAGGCCCTAGGGCTGATAGCCTAGTACCAACCTATGAACCTATGAATACTTCATTTTATCATGTCTCCATAAATATGGATATTGCTGAACCAATTCATGTATGGGTACATATTCTACCGCTATTGCCTTTGTTTTAGCTTTATTAATTTTGTATCCTGAAAAGATTTGAAACTGTCTCAAAATGTTCCACAACACTATAAAGTCTCTTTCTTCTTTTATCAGGTATAAAATAATATCATCTGCAAATACAACCAGGATTTCTTGACTACCATACCAACTATATCCTTGAATTTCTGAGTCCTTTATTTTCTTTGCCAATGGTTCTAAATATAATGCAAATAACAAAGGGGAAAGAGGACACCTCTGCCTGGTTCCTCTACTCAAGCTGAAATTATCAGAGAGGACCACACCCACTTTAATTTTCACCTCCAATCCCTCATATATCATCCTAATCAACCTTATATTTTTTTTCAGGAAATGCAAATGCTTCCATTGCCCTGCTAATAAAGTCCTAGCTTTGTCTTTCCAATGATTTGTTTTCATCAATACACTCCAACAGCAATGGTATTTTCTTACTTTCTGCTTCCCTCCGGATCATCAGTGTTCTTTTAATGTTGTCAAATGCTTGCACCCCTCCCCCCACAAAACCATATTGATCCATATCCATCAATTTTTGGTATTAGTTTTGGCATTGTTTTAGCCATTATAGACATGAACACTTTATAAAATGGTTTAGTATTGAAATGGGCCTGCATGAAGCTGGATTTAATGGATCTTTACCCTCTTTAGGTATTACAGCTACCACTGCTTTCTTCCAGGATGTTGGTACTTCTTCTCCTCTCAAAATATTGTTAAACAAAACCTTCCAGATCTTTATCAGTTTGTCCCTCATAGCTTTCAAACTTCCACAGGAAGCACCGCCATACTTTTATCTCACTCTTTAGCTATAATTGCAGAAGTAATTTCTATCTTCTTGAATAGCTCTTTTGTAATCTCCATTACCCATTCCATAAATTCCTTTCTTTTCAACAGGTAGGTGAGAAAGAGCCAGTGTCTCATTTTTATTCCATTACCCTGTGTTTTTATTTTAGCTATTATTGGTGCAGGATCTGAAGTAGTATTGGGGACGTATCAAGACCTTTAATTAAATGCACATGTTCCTTTGAAATGTAAATTCTGTCTAGGCTAGCCCATTTTTATATCTAGAGGAATAATATGTAAATTCACTCTGAACTTCTAGTACTGAATTCACATCTTCCATGGCATATATTTTCATAAATGTCTTCAAAAATCTACCATCCGTTGTTATACTTTCCCTTCTGGGCCCCCCAGACACAGCTTCACTATTGCAAATCAAATTCCAGTCCCCACCTATAAGTAATATTCCTTGCTGAAAACTGATTATTTCTCCCAGAATATTCTTAAGTTTCATTATAGCAGTTTTAATTGGAAATATAAGTACATGTCAGTGTAATCCTCCCCACTTGTCAGTAGCCCCTTGGCACTACAATCTGCCATTATTATCTTTTTTATCCTTTTCTATCACTATTGGAACTCCTCTTGAAATTAATGTAAGTACCTCACTTTTCCTTTTCCCAGGTATTCCTCTGAATAACCATCCTGAAAACCTTTATCAAATTCACATGTTCAGTTCTTTCCAATTGTGTCTCCTGTAACATATCTATTTTCACTCTACATTTTTAATATAATTCACTATTCTTTCTTTTTTGTTTTTAACTGTTAGACCATTGACATTTAAAGACATTACAGAAAGCATAATTGTATTAAAAAGTTAGTATTCCCGCCTTTAATGTATAACACCTTTTTTGTTAAATGTTTTGTGTTACATGTATGCACTGTTTGGCAGGTTGAACTTTTATATAGTTGTTTCTTGTCATATCCATTTGAGCCTATGTTATATTTCCCCATACAAAAAACAAACAGACAAGCCCCCAAACTGCCCTAAAACCTATTAATTTAATACTAACACACAAAACTATGTACAGCTTCAAATACTGAAATGTTATCCTCGTATTATGGAATAAATGTCCCAAACTGACAGCTACACTCACAAATTTGAGTTAACCTAAAAGAAAGGTTATCCATACTATGATGCATGGTGCAGCCTGTGCTTCTACTAAGTGCTAACTGGTTTGTCTTATCTTATAGCTCTCTCAGCTGGGAAAACCAATGAATGCATTCAGAGAACATTATCTCCTATCCAGTTTCTCTTCTTTTTTTTTTTCTAGACAGTCACTCTCCACCAGTTTGTAACCAATTTTTCTTTATCAGATTGTCTCCCTGGAGACATGAGAACCATACAGCCAATCTGTCATTATTAGATTGCCACCACAGAGACATGAGAACCAGACAATCAATTTCTCTTTATCAGCTGGTTCCTTGGAGAAATGAGGGCCAGATACAGAATTGCTACTAAGTATACATTAATTTGCTAAGTCTTATATTATTCAATATTATTTTCCATTTACTTGCTTTCTCTTAAAATGTGTTACTAAATGAATCTAAGGTCCTTAATTGAGTCATTCCCCCATGCAAGAATGAGAAAAAGCACATTAATTTTCCTTTTGTTGTGCTCATTTAACCAGGCTCTTTTTTTACATTGAAGTGTCTACATTTCTTAAAAATGAATGAGAAGAAAGAGAGAAGGAAGAAAGAAAGGAAAAACATAGAACAGCAGCACATATTTACAATCCCTATTACACTTAAAAATAACTGAGAAAACTTTACTTTATAGCATGCAAATAAAATCATATACCACAAAAATAGTACTATTAAGAAAATAAATGTTTTCTTTAACTTTCTCCCCTCTATTCCCCTCCCCAAAGCATTTTTCTGAACATTAATGACATGTAGTAGGCCATATAATTTAGAGTCCCCACAAGTCGAACAAATTCTGAAAAGGTCCAATATTTCCATATTCTCTTGTTCTGTCATATTTCACAAACATAATTATTGCACTGTAATCCCACATTAAGTTTATTGTTTTATTAATGTTCATCTCCATCTCACAAATCCTGTCTCTGCATCATTTCCAATGTACCCTCGATTCTTCTAGTCAACTTTTGTGCTCCCTTCCTTCTCTCCAACATTGTCCATTGAAACATTGAGAAAAGTTTTACAGGTACAGTCTCTCTGGGGGTCTTTATTACCAGAAGAACAAGAAGCAGGATCTCCTTCTGTTTCACAGCCCACTTTTTGTTGGACAGACATTTGTATTTCCTCTTAGCATGCACTTCATCAAAAATGATTTTGTCCCTCCAGGGAAGAATACCTTGAAGACAGCTGAGTACAGCAATTTGAACTTCACACCTGTGTCTTGACTTTCCCTGAACTGTGGAATGAAATTATTCCTCTTCTGTATAGTGTACAATGAGTAATCATTCTCCACAAGCACTCTGCTATCTCCCACTTTTAGTATTCTGTCCCTCTGCTATAGTGCTGTCAGAATCAACTCCTTCTGCTAGTAGGATTGCATCTTTACTATTAAAGGTCTAGGTTACTTTTTAATAGCCAGGTTTGGGGCATACACACAATGCGCCTTTTCAACTAACAACTCCTGCTGTGGAATACCAGTCTGGTTGCTTATTTGTGCATACATAAAATTAATGCAGCCTGTTCCTTCCAGCTTCTCTGGTATAGCTGAAAAATCTCAGGTTTACCTCCTTTCTCTGTGCTCTAATTATATTATTTTTTAAAACATCTCTTCCTGAGCAGTCTCATAGTCAGCCAGATTTTTCTTCATTTCACCATCTGATTTTTGCAGCTTTATCATCTCATCTGAATATCTGTTAAAAGCTTCTTCCATTTTTCCAGCCTTTTCCATCAGTGTTTCATTTATTTTAACCAGGTCTCTGTGAAGTTATCTTATATCTTCCTGCAGGTTACTGGAAGTCATGTCTGGAGGTTGCATTGCTTTTTGCTGAACAGCTGCAGAACCTTCCCCAGTCAGTGTTTCTTTCTCACTTTTTGTAGCTGATTTGTTTTCAGGTGCTATGTATTTCTCTTTTCCTAGCATCCAGGCAGTACACTTACTAGCCAATTACTGAAATGTACCCACAAACACAAAAGTCTACTGACCTTCTCTGTTGATTTTGTTTTCACACTGGGAGAGCTAGAGTCAAGCTGATACTCAATGTGCAGCCATCTTGGAAGTCAAGCAGAATATCTGTTTGAAGCTTCAAGTGGATTTTTAGAAAAAAAAAAAAACTCCCAAGATCACTTTACAGTGGAAGGTCCATTGAGATATAATAAACGTACCCACTTAATGATTCTGATACATTAAAATAGTAATTGTAGAAAGCTACAATAAAATAACTCAGATATAGTGAAAACCATAGTTTATTTTCACTTTTTGTTGACTGAGTTAGTCCCAATAGGCAAATGGCCTCTTTTCAGTGGAGACCCAAGGTGATATTCATACTGCCTAGGGGAAATTCAGCCAGGAAACCTGGGAACTTCCTGTACTGCTTTTGATAAGTGCCACTGGATCTTTTACATCCATCTGAGCTACCACCAACTCAGGCAGACATGGCATCAGTTTAGCATCTCTTCTGAAGGATGGCATCCGCATTAGACAGCAGACAAAGCACTAGTGGTATCCCTTGCTTTAGAAGCCCTGGAAGACTATACCACCACAAAAATAGTTAGTAAAACACATGGGACATTGATGAAGTTAAAAAAAGATGTTGCAGATAAGATGAGAAAGGCTTCAAGAAGAGAAATGGAGGAGGACATAGACAGTAAGACATAGCAGATAAATAAACAAACACCAATGAAGCCAGTGTACCACTTTATTCTCCTGGTACCTCGGCCTTTCGCCTTCAAGGGATGAATTACCACAGAAAACCCAGCAATCTTAAATACAAAGCTCAATTAATCAATTAAACAATTAGATATTCACCAAGCCAGATGAACATTATCAAAATTCAATAAGAAGTAGCCAACCAAAACCCACAGAAAGCCCCAAAATATAGTAACATATTAAATTCAAATACATTATTCATACATTTTTGAACATTTTCTCGAGACTGTATCTAATCTATAAAAAACATACAAACATACATTTCACATCTTTGAACTCTTCAAAAAGTTTAAACATTTAAAGGGAATTCTAAATTCAACCCACCAGGAAACAGAGTTCCATAATTTAAAATATATGTAGTTTCTAACTGGTTTAATAAATAGGAAAAATTCCCTTTCCAACCTACTGGTCTGGCCAAAATACTAAAAAACAGAGATGCACCATTACCATCATGTTTTTTAAGAAAGTGTTCAGTGACGGGGCTCTCCCTTTTCTGATATCAGCCAAGATTTCCAACACCCTGTTTCTCACCATCCTTTTTGTTTGCCCAATGTACCAACAGGTGTCCACACAACCACACCTCAAGATATAAATCACCCCACAAGATTTACAATTAAATCTCTCATTCATCATATATTTATGACCATTAGTAAAAGAACCTGAAATATTCTTTATTCTGTTACACATACTGCAATTCCCACATGTAAAACAGCCTACTTGGGTACCACCGAGTTGCACAGTTTGGACAGGTCTATTCAAAGGTTCCTTTAAATTACAATAACGACTGAAAGAAAAATTAATCCTTTCAGGAAAAATTGTGCTCAAAAAATCATCAGAAATGACCATAGGCCATAATTCCTTCACAATTTTCATTAAGCAATTCGAAAAAAGACTAAATCTAGTAACATAGAATAACCTACCAATTTCCCTTGTGTCACTCCTAGTACTCCTGTCAGAAATACCAGGTAAGGGCCTATTGCCTATAATCCCATTCACTACCTTTCTTTGAGGTTTATTAAGAATTTCTCTAGAATAACCCCTGCTCATAAGTCTAGACTCAATCTCAAACAAATATTGATCCCAAAGTCCATAATCAGAGGTATTCATAAGCATAAGCTTAAATTCCCCGAAGGGCAGAGACTCAATCAGATGGGAAGGATGCATACTTGTAGCATGTAAAACATTGGGGGGTGGCAGAATGGTTAAGATGTTTACCTTGCAGACACAAGGTGCAGGGTTTGATTCTCACATGGGGTAATTGTCTAGGCTTAAAATGGCTCACAAAGGCAATTAGCCTAGTATTAATCTATGTACCTATGTACCTATTGTTTACAGCTGTAGGCTTCCGATAAGGATTAAATTGCACCATTTCATTCTCATCCACAAAAAGGCAAAGATCCAAAATATTAATGGCTCTATATTCAGTCTGATAACTAAATTTCAGTCCATGGGGATTCTTTTTCAGGCAATCAAAAAGATTCTAGAAATTCACCTATAGTGCCTTTACAAATGCAAAACAGGTCATCAATAAACTGTTTAAAAATAACAACCTTGTTCCTGACATACTCAGATAAATAAATTAACTGTCTTTCAAATTCAACCATATACAGTATGGCATATGAAGGGGCATAAGCAGCATCCATAGCTGTGCCCCATTTTTGCAGATACATTTTACCATCAAAGATGAAAAAATGATGACATAAGCAAAATTCCAACAATTCCAGAATATAGGTGGTACGAGGGCCTTCCCCCAAAGTTTTCGCTATAGCCTCCAGACCCCAACACAAACCAATATTGGTATAAAGAGATGACACATCCATAGTCACCCAGAAGTAGTCTTTCTGCCATTCTAGCCCACCAGTACATTCACAAAGTTCCTGGCCATTTTTAATATGTGCTGGAACACTTGAAAGAAACTATTTCAACACCGAGTCCAAAAAGTCTCCCACATTCTGCATGTAAGAGCCAACACACGAAACAGTGGGTCTTTCCGATGGGTTCCACCTGTCCTTGTGAATCTTTGGAAAGGCAAAAAAACACCAACATACTGGGTTTCTCAATAAACAATTTCTTTATGTCTGGGGTTGTGATAAAGCCCAATCTACCCTCTTTCTCCAACAGTTCCAAAAGTTCAGTATTAAACTGAGTCGATAAGTTAAAAAAACAAAACATTCATAATCCTCCTGCTGCCCTAGTAAATCCAAAACCATTTTATTGTATTGTGCATTGCTCATTCTCACCCAGTTCCCTCCTTTATCAACTTCCTTAAATGTAAACAAATTAGCTTGCCTTCGTAAATATTTCAAGGCAAGCCATTTATCTTTATTCAAATGAAATAACTTACATCTGAATTTTTTATATTTCTTTTCAATATTACAAAGTAACAATTTTTCAAACAAGCATAAAACGTGACTAGTTTAAGGAGGGACAAATGCACTTGAGGAGCAGGGTAATGTAGAAAGAACAAAATGGCCATAGCCTGTATTAAATCTAACTACATCACAAACTTCTTCATCACAAAAATATTCCATATTCAAACCATCATCATAAGCATATTCATAAATAGACAGATTTAAAAGTGAATTATCTGATTCCAAATCGGAATCACAAGGCTGACAAATAACTTTCTCAGAAAAATAATACTTCAAATGCAGTTTACAACAAAACTTGCATGCCTCAATTAAGCTGCTCGCTAATGTGGGAGTTCTGATAGGAACAAACTTGGCTTCCTTTAAAAGAACATTTTTCTCAATAATAGAGAAATTTACCTCAGTCAAATTAATAATGTTCAAAGGCTCATGCTCACAAGATTGTTCTAAGTCATACAATGCTGCAGTTCCTTGGACCAAATTCCTAATATCAGAAATATCTCCCCTTGCGTCTTCTTTTGCTGGTATTTCCCTGATTGCTTTGTTGCAACTGCTGCATCCTCTCCGATTGGCTATTACAGTTAGATGGTTCAGGCTTGGTGATACTCTCAAAAGAGACACTCTTCAAAGCTAGGTCACCAGAAGACAGTGAGGAATCTCGACCATTCTCACAACCAGTCCTTGGTCTATTTCTAGACCTTCCCAAATGTGGTTTACGCTGCCATCGATACACAGTCCCTGTTTTAAATTCATTCATATCCCGAGACAATTTTCTTTTTTCCGTGCAATAACCTCACCCTCCATCTTCTCCATCTTCAATCTAATTTCCATCATCTTAGTTGAAACAATGGAAGTTGAAAAGTCCTTATACAAGGACTCCTCCATTGCTGAAATATCACTTTGTACTTTGTCCAACTGCCTGTTATTCCATTTGACCAGAATTTTCAACCAGCCGAATGTACAATCAAGGACAACCTGTTTCCACTCCTCACACAAATCTTCACCTTCATCAAACTCACCCACTGGCAACCGGTCAACACGCAGACCTCTGGGTGTAATTTCTAACTCAAGGCATCTCTGCAGGAGTTTCAGGTCATAAAACAGGCTCACCTCCTTCGATAACAGTCTCTCCAACTGATCAAAGTGCCCCATTGAGCCATCAGATGTATGCAAGCACTATGCATCCAGTTGCATAAATTTCTCCTCTCTCTCCTTCACAAAATCCATGAAGGAAAATGATTGCTGGCAGTATCCATTAAGAATTTTTGGCTCCTATTCAATAATAGCAAAACAACACAATAACAAAATAAATAAATAAACACCAATGAAGCCAGTGTATCACTTTATTCTCCTGGTACCTTGGCCTTTTGCCTTCAAGGGATGAATTACACAGAAAAAACAGCAATCTTAAATGCAAGCATCAATTAATCAATTAAACAATTAGATATTCATCAAGCAAGATGAACATTATCAAAATTCAGTAAGTAGCCAAGAAAGTCCCACCTCATCTCAATATCTGTTAAAAGCTTCTTCCATTTTTTCCAGCCTTTTCCATCAGTGTTTCATTTATTTTAACCACGTCTGTGTGCAATTGTCTTATATCTTCCTGCAGGTTACTGGAAGTCATATCTGGAGATTGTATTGCTTTTTGCTGACCAGCTGCAGAACTTTCCCCAGTCAGTGTTTCTTTCTCACATTTTGTAGCTGATTTTTTTCCAGGTGCTATGTATTTCTTTTTTCCTAGCATCCAGGCAATACACTTACTAGCCAGTTACTGAAATTTACCCACAAGCATAAAAGTCTACTGACCTTCTCTGCTGATTTTGTTTTCACACTGGGAGAGCTAGAGTCAAGCTGATACTCAATGTGCAGCCATCTTGCTAGTCAAGTAGAGTATTCGTTTGAAGCTTGAAGTAGATTTTGAGAAAAAAAACTCCAAGATCACTTTACAGTGGCAGGTCCAATGAGATATAATAAACATACCCACTTAATGATTCTGATACATTAAAATAGTCATTGTACAAAGCTATAATGAAATAACTGAGATATAGTGAAAACCATAGTTTATTTTCACTTTTTGTTGATTGAGTTAGTCCCAATAGACAAATGGCCTCTTTTCAGTGGAGACCCAAGGTGATATTCATACTGTCTAGGGGAAATTCAGCCAGGAAACCTGGGAACTTCCCGTGCTGTTTTTGATAAGTGCCACTGGATCTTTTACATCCACCTGAGCTACCATCAATTCAGGCAGACACGGCCTCAGTTTAGCATCTCTTCTGAAGGATGGCATCCACAGGAGACAGTAGACAAAGCACGAGTGTTATCCCTTGCTTTAGAAGCCCTGGAAGACTATACCACCACAAAAATAGTTAGAACATAAGGGGCAATGATGAAGTTAAAAAAAGATGTTGCAGATAAGATGAGAAAGGTTTCAGAAAGAGAAATGGAGGAGGACATAGACAGTAAGACATATCAGCAGATAAACCTGCTTCCTAAGTATGCAATTGGTTTGAGGTTCATAATATTTGCTTGGAAATGTCTTTGTAATTTTTTTTACACATCAGCAAGGATTCAGCAGCTGTTTTCTCAAACAGCCAATACATGCTGTCATTATGATATGGGAAAGTGGGACACGGTTGCATATATTTTTGTCTTGTCTAGGTCTGATATCCTTCATACAATGTATACAAGAGATCCATTGACAAAATTTATGTCACTAAATTAATGTTAACAAATGCATTATGTGCAGAGCTGCAGTAACTACAGAGGGATAAAATTGATCAGTCACAGCTTGAAGTTATGGGAAATAGTAGTAGAAGCTAGGTTAAGAAGGGAGGTGATGATTAGTGATCAGTAGTATGGTTTCATGCCAGGAAAGAGCACTACAGATGCAATGTTTACTCTGAGAGTGTTATTGGAGAAATACAGAGAAGGTCAGAAGGAGTTGCATTGTGTCTTTGTAGACTTGGAGAAAGCATATGACAGGGTGCCTAGAGAAGAGTTGTGGTATTGTATGAGGAAGTCGGGAGTGGCAGAGAAGTATGTAAGAGTGGTACAGGATATTACGAGAGTAGTGTGACAGTGGTGAGGACTGCAGTGGGAGTGACAAATCTGTTTAAGGTGGAGGTGGGATTACATCAAGGATCAGCTCTGAGTCCTTTCTTATTTGCAGTGGTGATGGACAGGTTGACAGATGAGATCAGACAGGAGGCCCCGTGGACTATGATGTTTGCAGATGACATTGTGATCTGTAGTGAGAGTAGGAATCAGGTTGAGGAGACTCTGGAGAGGTGGAGATATGCTCTAGAAAGCAGAGGAATGAAGGTCAGCAGGACTAAGGCAGAATATATGTGTGTAAATGAGAGGGAGGGTAGAGGAATGGTGAGGATGCAGGGAGTAGAGTTGGTAAAGTTGAACGAGTTTAAGTACTTGGGATCAACAGTTCAGAGTAATGGTGAATGTGGAAGAGAGGTGAAGAAGAGAGTACAGGCAGGGTGGAATGGGTGGAGAAGAGTGCCAGGAGTGATTTGTGACAGACAGGTACCAGTAAGAGTGAAAGGGAAGGTCTACAAGAGGGTAGTGAGACCAGCTATGTTATATGGGTTGGAGACAGTGGCATTGACAAAAAGGCAGGAGTTTGAGCTGGATGTGGCAGAGTTAAAGATGTTAAGATTTGCACTCGGTGTGACTAGGATGGATAGGATTAGGAATCAGTATATTAGAGGGTCAGCTCATGTTGGACAGTTTGGAGACAAAGCAAGAGAGACGAGATTGCGTTGGCTTGGACATGTGCTGAGGAGGAATGATGGGTATATTGGGAAAAAGATGCTAAGGATGGAGCTTCCAGGTAAGAGGAAAAGAGGAAGGCCTAAGATAAGGTTTATGGACGTGGTGAGAGAGGACATGCAGGTGGCTTGTGTGACAGAGCAAGATGCAGATGGTAGGAAGAAATGGAAAGAGATGATCCGCTGTGGTGTCCCCTAATGGGAAAAGCCGAAATATGATGATGATGATGAAATGCATTATTATTAGAATACATAGCAGTGGAAGTTCTGAATAACTTAGAGAAGACCTCAGTTTAATTTGTTGACACTGGTAGCCAAAATGGCAGTGACTAGGAACTGGAAGAAGAAACTTGTACTGACAATTACAGGATTAAAGGAAATAATGGAAGAATTAAAAGATAAGCTAGAGTATTAAAGGGTAATATAGGACAAAATTGTATGCATGAATTAATGCCACAGCTGAGATAACTGGACAGTTTTCTTGATCCCCACCAGACCTGTCCAGTAACTCCACTGGCTTATTCATTCTGGAGGAGGAGTTAGCTTTGTGAAAGTCATACCACTATTCAATCCTGCCTGGGATGTCTTATTAGTCCTTTCATTCACCTATATGGTGAAAGTCAGGTGGTAGGGAGCACGTCAGCTTATTGATTCTGTGAGGTAGCCTACCCTTTCCCTTTGGAGCATTTCCCCTCTCTTGCAATGGCTCACTGAGCTCCATTTCTGTGCTGCTGGTTGTAGGTAGCATGTCCCCACATGACCTCTCAGCTTACATGTATGTACACAGGTAGCACATGCTCACGGGTTCAAGCACTGTGGGTGCAACAGCTACTTCTGCTAGTAAATGTCACCAAAGTGGTACTTCAGTGCATTCTCCCTCTCCCTATGATGGATGAGCCTGCAACAACTGCTCACCTTCCCCTCTCCCTACCATCTTCTATTGGAACCTGAGTTGTTAGTCAATCTGTGTTATAGTCAGGACTTTATTCCACTATGCAATGGAGTTGATGTGATGCACAGATGCTTTACTAAGCAGTTAAAAAGTATAAAAATGATACAAAATAATAAGAGAACTATATTATCTGGTAAACCAAAAGGCAGAAAACACTTAAGGATTGCCACCTAGAGTAAATATGCAAATACATCTCTAAGTACATCTGGAGAATTGCTAAGTTGTTATTGTTGGTGTCATTGTTTTTTAATTGTAGTTAATAAGCTAAGATTAGACTTATTGTCTTGGTGTTTTAACTGATCTGATTATTTCTGTAAGTTATCAAACTTATCTTATAGGTTCATAGGTAGGTACTAGGAAATCTGCCTGAGGGCATTTTTAAGCCTAGCCAGAGTGTGTCGGCTTTCACTGCCCCATTGATTAATTAACTGAGCCTTTGTCAAGCAGAGCCAATTAAGTGATCCCAGGGGTGTATTTTCTGTTACCCATTCACTCGTCAAGGCTTCTCTTGAAGAGTGTTAGTGAGGGGCTCTGCCTAATGTAGTTAGGAATTTTGTTCCAAAGCATGTGGAGTCTCTGTGACAGGAATCTATCCCTCCAGCATGTTCTATTTATTGTTGTGGCAAGGTTTAGCTCACTAGAGAGCGTGGCTTGCAGTGACTTGGATTTCTTTAGGTGGAGCATGTCCATCAATTCTGAGTTGGACATGGCTTTGTAAGTCAGGCAGAGATCACCTCTGAGTAAGCGATATGCCACTGAGTACAGCTGGAGTTTTTTCAGTCGGGCTGCATAGGACATATGTTTGAGGCCAGTAATCCTCTTGGTGAGGTGCTTTTGTGGTCTTTCCAGCTGTTGGAAGTGTCTTGTGAGGTACATCCCAAATAGGGCATTGTACTCGATGATGGGTCTGATGAGTGACTAGTAGAGAGGCACTATAACCTCTTTATTTCTAGATGCGAACCCCTTAGTAATTAGATGGGCCACATAGAAGGATTTCCTAACTACTTTGGCAATATGATTGTCAAAGGAAAGATTACTATCTACCTGGGTCCCCAGATCTCTTATTACCTCTTCTGTATTAAGGGGGCTGCTGCCTATGTGGTAATTCATGGGTGTTTTGTTTTTCACAAACGGGATGACTATGCATTTTTTGGCATTTAGCTTGAGGCCATGACTTTGACACCAGGTGTCTGTCTCAGTAAGGCCTTTTTAAAGGATGTCCGTGTCAGCCGGAGAGTCAATTATGGCTCCCAGTTTGCAGTCATCGGTGAACTTAGTTAGCCATAGTCCTCCTGTGTTTGCCTGTACATCTGAGAAATATATGCCGAACAGTAGGGGTCCCAGAACCGAGCCTTGTGGGACACCACTTGTGATTGGTTTAGAGTCAGACCTGGAGCCCACTATTCTTACCATGTGAGTTCTGTCTGTAAGCCAGGTGGCAGCCCATCTTGTGACATAGGGGTTTATGTTCAGGCTGGCGAGTTTTTATATAATACCCGAGTGAGGAGTGGTGTCAAATGCCTTGGCGAGATCAAGGTAGGCTGTGTGAACCACCTTTCCCTCGTCTATGGCCTTGGTGACTGTCTTGAAGAAATCAACCAGGTTAAGTAGGCATGATCTGCCCTTAACAAAGCCGAACTGTGTCAGGTCAAGTGTTTGGAGGTTCCCAATGTCTTTGTTAATGAGTTCCATGATGATGTGCTCCATAGCCTTGCAAACCAGGCTAGTCAGGCTTATGGGGTGATAGTTACCAGGGTCAGTTCTGGCTCCTCCTTTGTGGAGCGGAATAACTGTTGCTGTGCACCATTCTATGGGCACAAAGCCTGTGGAGAGGCTGAGGTTGAACAGCATGTTTAGGTGGGGGGTTAGTTCGTTCTGTAGTTCGTGCAAGACGCAGCCTGGGACACCATCTGGCCCCATTGATGCTGTGTTTTTGGCTTTTGAAAGGGCTGTTTTCACCTGTGCTTCTGTGATTTCTGGGACACTACACTTTTCCAGTATTGTTGTGGGCCCTTTTGAAGGTGAGAGGGAGGTGAAGTTTGCACTGAATCTATCTGCCAGGATGTTGGCAATATCAGTAGGTTCAGTATATTTTGTCCTATTTTACACTAGCTCAGAGCATATCTGCAAGTTGCCCCTTAGATTCTTGACTTAGCTAAAGAAGGCTTTGTGGTTATCTTTCGAATCCTTGACTATTTTTCTTTCGAAGTTAGCCTTGAATGATTTTATGAGGGACCTTAGTTTCTTACTGATACTGATCAGGGATGTCTTTCCTTCTTGCGATTTGCTTTTTTTCTCAACTAGTTTCCTCCTTCTGTTGTATAACCTGTTTATTGCAGGGGTCCACCAGACTGGTTTCCTTCTCTTAGGGGAGTGAGTCTTGGTCTTGCTAGGGATGGCACGATCCATGCATCCTTGTAGGTGCTCATAGAGTGCAACTGTAAAGGATTCTGCATCTTGGGCAGTGTTATCCTTTAGCGTGGGGGCTGTGAAACTTACCACCTCTGCCTTAAATAAGGTGAAGCTTGCTTTAGAAAAGTTTTTCACTGTGGTTTCCTTGGTTGGGGGTGGTGGTGGGGTGTGGACATCCAGGGTGATTAGTTTATGGTCTTATCTAACCAGTGACGGGTTGACCTCCGGTACGGAACACCTGACGCCCATGTTGGTGATGACCAAGTCCAATATGTTGTGTCCTCTGGTAGGGGAGTTTACTAGCTGATCCAGGGCATTTGAGTTGATAAATTCCAGGAAGCGCTGAGCCTGGGAGTTTGTACTCAAGTAGTTTTCCCAGTTAATGGTAGGGTAATTGAAATCACCCAATATCAGGGTGTTTGGTACGACCTTCATGTTTTCCAGTGTCTCTGTATGAATGTTCCATGAGATTCTGTTTTTCTAATTTAAAGCTGGCTTGTTTGTTGCAATATCATTTAATAAAGGGATATGTATCAAAATAAATGCATCATCTATTGTTAAATGAATAGCACATTCTCTCTTTTTTGACTTTTGCGCAGAGCTGTGGCAGTGAAACTGAATATTTGTGGCTCACTTCTAAAGAAAATTAGGTGAATAGTAGTGATGTGGATAGATACCGGAAGTCTGCTTATATAAGACAAGACTCTCTTCATTCATGCAAAAATTATGCCTCTGCTAAAGAGAAGTATAGTAAATTGTTTGAGAACAGCATGGCAAAGTCTGTATATAAAATTAGAAATCAAACAGACAAGTACAATATATGTGTATATTTTGAATTTCTTTACAAACAGCGGAATGATCAACAATTAAAATGTTTGAATTTGTGAATTATGATGTGGGACTGAAGACCAAGAGCATAGCCTGTGACTGCACATAGTTTCATAGTTTCATAGTATAGTACTAGGCTATCTGCCCTGGGGCATTTGTAACCCTAGCCATAGTGATGTGGCTTTTGCCACCCCATGAAATGGTACAAAAATGTACAGATAAAATCTAGAATACTGTGCCTCTGTCTAGTAGTGACACAGTGAAGGTCCCCTTATATAATAGAATTAGTTTACTGTGCCTCTGTCTAGCAGTGACACAGATGTGACCCCTGGGGTAAACTTACGATCTCCCATCCACTCATCAAGATTTCTCTTGAAGAGATTCAGTGAGGGGCTCTGCCTAATACGAACTGGGATCCTGTTCCAAAGCATGGGAAGCCTCTGGGTTATGAATCTATCCCTCCAGCATGTCCTATTCATACTTGTGCCGAGGTTTAAGTCTTTAGCTCTCGTGGTCCTGATGGATTTGGATTTTTTGAGGTGGAGCGTGTCCATCAGATCCTGATTGGACATGGCCTTGTATGTCAGGCAGAGATCAATAAGACATATGTTGGAGACCCTTGATCCTTTTGGTGAGGTACTTTTGTGGTCTCTCCAGCTGTTGCAAGTGCCGGGTGAGGTACATACCAAATGGGGCATTGTACTCAATCATGGGTCTGATGAGGGAGGAATATAGGGGTACAATGACATCCTTGGATCTGGATGTGAAACCCTTCATGATGAGGTGTGCAAGGTAGAATGTTTTTCTAACCACTTTGGCAACGTGGGTGTCAAATGAGAGGTCACTGTCTACTTGGGTCCCTAGGTCTCTGATTACTTTTTCCGTACTCAGTGAGTTGCTGTCTATGTGATAATTTGTGGGTACTTTGTTTTTTTCCAAAGGGGATAACTATACATTTTTTTGGCATTTAGTTTAAGGCCGTGACTACGGCACCAGTTGTCCGTTTCAGTGAGGCCTTTTTGTAGGATGTGTGTATCTGCTGGTGTATCGACTATGGCACCTAGTTTGCAGTCATCTGTGAACTTAGTCAGCCACAGCCCTCCCATGTTTGCTTTAACATCTGAGAAATAAATGCCGAACAAGAGGGGTCCCAGGGCAGATCCCTATGGGACACCACTTGTGACTGGCTTTGAGTCTGACATTGCTCCAGCGATTTTAACTTTATGGGTTCTGTCCTTTAGCCAGTTTGCAACCCATCTAGTGACATAAGGGTTTACTTTTAAGCTGTTTAGCTTATCTATGATGCCTGAGTGGGGTATTGTGTCAAAGGCCTTAGCCAAGTCCAGGTATGCTGTATGGACTGCTTTGCCCTCATCAATGGCTCTAGTGACTGTTTCGAAAAAGTCAACCAGGTTTAAAAGGCAGGATCTGCCCTTTACAAAGCCGAACTGGGTGGGGTCAAGCATCTGTAGGTCTATGTCTCTGTTTATGAGTTCCATAATGATTCTTTCCATAGCTTTGCAGACCAGGCTAGTCAAGCTTATGGGGCGGTAGTTTCCAGGGTCTGTAGAGGCACCCCCCTTTGTGGAGTGGGACCACTGTTGCTGTACGCCAGTGTTCAGGTAGATATCCCAAGTAAGGCTAAGGTTAAATAGCATTTTATGTGTGGGTTTAGCTCCTTGGAGTTCACGTAACACGCACCCGGGATACCGTCAGGTCCCATTGATGCTGTGTTTTTGCTTTGTTTAGGCGGTTCTCACTTGGACATCTGAGATGACAGGGAGATTACATTCAGCTGGGATAAGTATTTCTTCTTTTGGGGGTGAAGGAGGCGAGAAATTTGCACTGAACCTATCAGCCAGAATGTTAGCAATATCTGTGGGTTCAGTGTATTTTTGTTGTTGTGAACCAACTCTGAGCATATCTGAGGGTTTCCGCCCAGGTTTCTAACATAGCTGAAGAAGGCTTTGTGGTTATCTTTAGTGTCCTTAGCGATTTTTCTCTCAAAGTTTGCCTTGGATGTTTTATGAGAGAACGTAGTTTTCTGCTAATGTTGATCAGAGATGTCTTCCCTTCATGGGATTTCGCTCTGACGTGCAGTAGCTTCCTTCTTTTGTTATACAATTTGTTTATGGCTGAGGTCCGCCAGACAGGACGCTTACATTTGGTGGAGAGGGACTTGGATTTGTTTGGGATTGCATGATCCATGCATTCTTGGAGATGTCCATAGAAAGCATTTGTGAAGGATTCGGCATTGTGGGATGTGGTATCCACTGGCACAGTGGGCTTAAAGGATACCATCTCAGTCTTAAGAAGAGTGAAGTCTGCTTTTGAGAAGTTTTTAACTGTGGTCTTTTGTGCTGGGGGTGGAGGTGGGATATGTATATCCAGGGTGATTAGTTTGTGGTCAGATCTCACCAGTGAGGGGTAGACTTCCGGTGTGGAGCATTTTGTCCCCATGTTTGTGATGATCAGGTCTAGTATATTATCTCCCCTAGTGGGAGAGGTGACTAGTAGTTCCAGTGCATTTGAATTTATGAATTCCAGGAACCTTTGGGCCAGGGTATTAGGGCTAGAATAATGTACCCAATCTATGTTTGGGTAGTTGAAGTCTCCCAGTATGATGGTATTTTGTGATACATTCATATCCTCCAATGTCTTCAGGAAGGCTGAGTGGGGTTCTTGAGATTGGGAGGGTGGTCTGTAACATGCTACCAGTTGTATAGCAGTTTTGCCTATGGTTAGCTGCACCTGTATGGTCTCTGATGCTTCATGTGTTGCTACTAACCTGGAGGTGTGGGTGTCCTTTATGAATATGGACACTCCCTCCCTTTGTGGTTCGGCCCGGGTTTTGGGGCCAAAAAGCATGATACGAGGTATAGCCTGGTAGTGCTGGGGTGCTCTCAGGAGCTTTGAACCAGGTTTCAGTTACTGCACAGACGTCGATGTTCTCCATGCTGAGGAGTGCATCAAGTGCCTGCATCTTGAGATTTAGACTTCTGGCGTTGAGCAGCATTACCCTTAGTTTTTTTCCATTTTTGTTTTCTAAGGAGGTGGGTTTGTCTTTTGAGCCTTGCCTAAAAAAGGCACTATGGGGGTGGCAAGAGCCTTAGCCAATATCCGGAAGCCCAGTGGTGACAGGTATAAGCCATCCCCTGCGAAGCAGCGTGGCTTGTCCAGCATATCATCCCAGGCAGACAGACATTGGATCCCCTTAGAATGACACCAGTACTTGAGCCAGTTGTTAAAGCTGATCATCTTGTCTTTGTATTGTGGTATCATTCTTGGTGAGGGCAAGATGCTGCTCAGGGTCAGGGTCATACCAGCCTGGGCTACATAATCGGAGAGCTCCTCTATGTCTCTTTTCATGTAGTCCAGGGAGGTACGTCTCAGGTCATTCACACCAGCATGGACAATGACGGAGTCATATTTGTACTTGCTTTGGAGTGACCTGAGTGCGTGTGTTATGTGGCGGAATTAACTAGGTTGTATCCAAGATAGAAAAGAAATTATGAATACTACTAAATCTTATTTAACTGAATATGCCTGTTACATTGTAGTTAAATATCGTTTTTATTCTTATCCTACTATATAGTTCAGCCATACTAGTAAATCTACAAAAAATCAACTAAATAAACTGGAAAGAAATTACAATAAAATTTGCAAAATTTTCAGGAAATCTAAGCAGCTACACAAATCACTACCAGAAAGAAATTAAAATGGCTCATTCCACAAAACCATCACATCTTCACCTTTCTCAGAATTGCTCACTATATTATTCACAAACCATACAAACACCCAAACACCCATAACTGTATCTAGGTTAGCTGGTGCAGTAGGCAGTTCCTCAAACTGCACCCCCCAGCTCAAAGTAGAGGACCTAAAAATGTCTTCCCAAAACTGAAGACCAAAAAAAGTTTTTATTTTAAAGGTCTTCAAAATGCTATAACAATAGCAAGCTTTTTGCTACAACAGCAGTAAGCAAGCTGCTTACTACAGTTACTAAGACACACAGCTTTGACTGTGAATGTTTTATTAGCATCACTTAAGAAACTGTGCTATTACTCAACTTTTTAAATAAAGGCCAGTACGGCACCCATGCCCCACTGGCACTGCTGCTCATGCCCTCTAATTGCTTGTATCTGGGACAGCCACCCCCTTCATCCCACCCTGGTTATAGCTCTGAAAAATAGCCAACTAACCAAGGACTTGTCCAGCTAAATCACCCAACCAGACAATTATAATTACAACAGAAATACTCCATCTGCAAAACAAAAATTTCAATCATTCAGGAAATTCCTTATACTCAGCCCACAAAGCCAATCTTTAGAAACGTATATAACATTAGAACAGAAACTAGCATCCATTCATTTGGACAGCACCTGAAGAACCACATGTTTAACAGAAGCAATTTCCCCTGCAGAAGGCACTGAAACACATGGACTTTGTTCCAAATGTATCATTCATGACTTACACTATGCCATAGATAGACTAACTTCATTGTAAGCTTCCCTCTCCTTACTACAAATACTACTTCTCATTATACACACAACTTATATTGCCTCTCTATACTTTTTTTTCTTTTCCTCTTTCTATTAACCTACTTTACATATTTAACTTCTCAACATCTACTAATCCAGCTAGATGCATAGTTCCCCTACTGCAAATCCAGGCTACAATAAACATCTGTTCACATATAACATCTAATGTAAATATGTAAATACAATTAAGATCCTGCTATAGTGCTCAATTGGAATTACCAGATTTATTGTAAGCATACTGCATAATACCACTAGAAATTGTCTTGTAAAGGGATTCAGTGCTGTATTTTTTCCAATCTATGCTATTAGTTTTTACTGTTTCAATTAATGAAGCTTTTCCTCCTGGGCCACTACAGAAAATAGGCCTGTTGTTAGGCCCAGTTGGCCTAGCCGGGTAAAAATAAATAAATAAATACATAAATAAATAAAAAAGAAATTAAAAGTCTGATATATCTGTTTTAAAGTTAGAATAGCAATACAAATATGTTGCTGAGCTTGTTCTGTGAAAAATGAGGATGGAAACTTTGAAAAGAAAAAATGTGAGAATGGTAAGAAAAAAATAAAATGAAAAATCCATACATGTTAAATTTAGCAATTTTTTTCATGGCCTTCAACCATGACAGGACAAAAGCACTGTAAATGCATTCACGCACAGTCTTGTAATATAATCAGTATTGTACTGGGTGTTTCACTATTTTATATGGCACTTCTTTTCAAGGAGCTACAGTTAAGTATGTGCAGTGGTGAAACAGGTTGTACCTGCATGCTGGACTGCTGGCAGCCTCAAGTTTGTTGCAGTTCATTTTTTAAATGGTAGGAAAATTGTGTGTTTTGTTTCTGTATTATAGAATATTGTAGAATGCCTGAATGGGTTTCACACACACACACACACACACACACACACACACACACACACACACACACACACACACACACACACACACACACACACACACACACACACACACACACACACAGACACACACACACACACACACACACACATACACAACTTTAACATAATATCATTGCATACCTTCATGCATGACTCCCATTTGCACATCACAGTTTATTTATGTGATTTACTCTCAGCACTATTATCATTTCATCCTGTCTGTCACCCTCCACATAGTTTCAGGAATAAGTACTTGTTTCCTCATAAACTGCACTACAAACCCAGTCCTATAGTTTCATACTACATTTTTTCATAAATAAAATTAAAAAAATAAATTAACATACAAAATAACTGAAACAATGCACCATATTTCACTCCATTTCCCCAACACCAAGTGTGTGTGTATGTGTTAACAATGCATGATGCAGCTTCCGTAAGGATCATTATACTGCTAATTCCTAATTACATATTTATACTGACAAGATACACACAAAGAGTCAGTATACAAACATATTATAATCATAATACATGCAATACAAGTATAATAAAAATCATTTAAAGTTAGACCAGAAAGTTTGTTTACTCTAACAAAATTAGAGTATTTTATAATAGGACAGTGGTAAAGTAAACTTGAATAACAATGTAAAGTTGAGGAGAGTATATTACAGTTTATGAAGCCAAGTAGACATAATAGCACAGGATAAGATACAAGATTACTGACCAAGTAGCCATTTTAAAGCAGGATTTCACTATCGTATGGATCCTCATCAGTAGTAACACTGTCATCAAATAAGGGTAATCCTTGAAAGGATGTAAAATTCCAACATCAGAAGTAAAACCAGTAACTTGGACATCTGTACTTTCAATAGAAAAACAAACTGTCCTCAAAATTGCTTTTGTGCACTGAACTGACAGCTTTGAAGAAAAGCCTAACATGACATCGAAGGTTGGATGGCATTCTACTGAGAATTACAAGGAGGCAGAGCATCACAAAGTGAAAAATAACAAAAATGGTAAAATGATTGTAAATCATGAAATGATTTTTGAGAAACCACAGAAGGGGACTTTAAAACAATAAAACAACCAGGAAGGGAAGAATGGTGACAAATCACTTTAAAATAATAATTCAAGTCTGTGATTTAATATGTGAAATTTACCACAATACACAATAGTGTGGAACATCAGTCAATTATTTGTAGAAACTATCTTAAACTTAGTGTAATACAAGAGTTTTTCCTCCTGCGATATTTTTTTGTTTCAAAAGCAAAAATGCAATGTCTGTGAGTCTGAATATAGAATACCAAACTTGTTTTTTTAACTTAAATTAAATACCTTTACTGAAAACATGCAAGAAGAAAATTGTACAGTGAAATATCAAAATACATTATTACATACCCCAAATGAATCCAGCAACCATAGATATCTGGATAACTAAAACCTAAAAGACACAGAAACTGTAAATGTAACTACAGAAAAATTAACTGCTCAACCATTTACATACTGTGCTAACCCAATTCTAAATTTAACATGATTATCATTTTCCAATGATCCAGAAAACAAGGAATAAAGTGTCTGAGAAGAAAATAATTGTTGGGGATCAGAGAAAAATAGATGTAGCTGAACTACAAGGTAAATGGGGGGAGGTTATAAGTTCATCCCCAAAGATCTGGCAAACTTAACACCTCTTGAGTTACAAGGAAAGAATCAAAACACAGCTGATGCCAGAAGTCTATTAAGGGATGTCATTTTGAGACTAATTAGCCCATCTTTTCTACTCTTTTGATATGAAAATTCCATTCCACATATCTGAATCAATATGTATTGAAAATCAATTAACTTGAGTCGCTACAGGAATACAGACATGATAGCATATTTCCATTATTTAAACCACAGCCTTTAAATGAATTCATAATTCATAAACCCATTTTCCCAGAGCCAAATCCTGACTTTTTAAATGAGGGCAGAAGTGAAAAAAATATATGGCCAGTGTCTATTCTCCAGACTGATATACCCACATGCTCAGTATCTGAAGCAGATAGCTTGATAGTGTGCAAAACAGATAACCTTACATATCTAGAGACCAAGGCAGAAAAAGAAATGTCCCCCAGACAGTGGTTCTCCAGAAAGGCCACAGCGAAGGAATTTCTTCCCAAGATACAAGCTCTTTTATGATGCAGACAGAGAATGAAGTACTTCCTGACAGAAAAGTAGAGATACGGTGGCATGTTCCAAAATTAAGGTGGCTTCTCTTGAGATGCTTGTGGAAAAAGAAGATAGTATTTTTTGTGTGTGTTGTTTGTCCCCTTGCCTGATGACCATCAAGCCTCCCCCAATCAGACCTGACCCACTGATTCCTCTACCCACACTGTGGATTCCAGACATGGGTGAGATCTGTTTGGTGGGTTTCGTCATTCAGTCAGCCATGAGGGTGCTTTGTGCCCTCATCACCATTTTGGTAATGGGGGCAGTTGCAATGGCCTATATCCCAAGGATGTGAGTTCTGCATCACTGAAGAAGCCCACAATACCTTTTCCATATGAGTGCATACTTCTGTACACCAGCACTGAAGACTACAATGTCTGCTACCATGTCACATATTTGCATTGCTGCCTTTTCTCTGAGGGACTGTAGCTGTTTCTACCCTGCCCTGCTTCCCCCGAATGGGTCTGCCAATCTTCCCCTGCCATCTCCATTACATGCTAGAGATGCTAATCAGACCTAAGTCACCTGGACCACTGTCATGTTTTAGCTGTCTATGCCACTGGAGCTAGTGGAAAAGGAGTTAGTACTCACTGGAAAAGAAACAGATGAGTATAGGGAGCTTCCTCCTTCCTTTAATTTTTGCAAATATTTTGGGTTTAAAAAATGAAACTGAAAAATCTAGCAAAGCTATACTTTCCACTTTGTGATACCTTAAACCTCTCATATTAGAGACGACATGGAATATATGCAAATTACCCTTTATGGTTATCAGGTGTTTCAACCAAATGGCAATTCTGAATGTCCATGACTTTTTCTTTTATGTCTATTTATGTACAATTTTAGGCCAGTAAAGACAAACCCACTAGCTGAGGACATGCATGTTTCTGTTTCTTATGGGATCATCAGCAAAGTGTGAGTGGAATGTTTGGCTAACACAGGGTTGTCGTACCCAACTGATATCCATAAACATTAGGGTGACCCCAAAACATCTCAACTAACAAACTAAAACAATGAGTAAAAAGGTCACACAGAAAAAACAATTGGTTAAAAAACCCAAACAGAAAAATCTAGCAAAGCTAGACCTTCCACTGGGTGATACCGTAAACCTCTTGTATTAGAGGCGACATGGGATGTATGCAAATTACCCTTTAAGGCTATCAGGTGTTTCAGCTAAATGGCAATTCTGAATATCCATGACTTTTTCTTTTATTTTGGGTTTGTAATACTGTGACATGAATGGACCCCATTCCTGCGTCAGGGTATGGTTAAAATACATGAAATTAGTATTCTTCAGTCTTTGACTTCTGACAAGACTGCTCTTCTCAGCATCTGCAATGTGCCCAGAAGGGTCTCCTTCTGCAGTTCATATAGAGTTATATGTACGGGTAACCAAGAAACAAAAGATAATACTACCAGAAAATGAGCTTCTTGAAAATGTGGAGGTCATGCTATGAGAGATGAGAAAGAAAAATTTGTGCTCCCCACAAGAGTACAATGAAGCTTACATAGACTGAGGAAGCTAAACAGAAGATTGTTGTCTTGGAGAAGAACTTAAAAGCTATAAATGAGTTAATTTGAGACAGTCTAACATTTGTTTTGAACAAATGAAGGCACCTGACATAAATGTTAAGAATGAAAGTGAAATCATGGTGTGTTTAGAAAGGACCTAGTTCCAAAGATTGAGGTTTTAAAATTTTGAAACCCATATGGGCAAGACCATACGATCAATACTTTAAAACATCAGACCATTTTGCTGAGATCGTGGTACAGTGGGAACAAGGGACTGTGCCCTTTTCCCCCACTGTAATGTGATCTCAGTTGGTATATATAATTATCAGGGAGTGTAGGGGGTGCAGCAGGGCTTGCCCCCTGCAAAAATCTCATTTTGGGGCTTCTGACATTTTAAAATGTTGACCTTTTGAACTGCATCCTTCTGGAAGAAATGAATGAGGACAGAACTGTTGAAATCCAGTCACGTGAAAAATTGTAAACAGTTACACAGTTTGATATTGTGGAAGACTCTAGCAACATTAGAAAAGCTAGTCATCAAGATAAATGAATACCTTAAATGAGATGATTTTGAGGTGCTACAAATACTGCAGTGTTCCTCGTTATGTTAAGAATGAGTCCCATTACAGTGGAAGGAACATTTGAAAGATGAAAATTGCTGTTATGAATTAATTAAGCATTACCTGAGGGAAAACATGTATCATTTTTAATGTGTACCTTCTATCAGTTATATTGCTATGCAAATTCAGAATGATAATGGCCAAGGCTCTTGCTGGCCCCATAGTGCCTTTTTTAGGCAAGGCTCAAAAGACAAACCCACCACCATAAATAGCACAAGTAATCAAAAACTGAGGGTAATGCTACTCAACGCCAGAAGTCTAAACCTCAAAATGCACGCACTTGAGGCACTCCTCAGTATGGAGAACATAGACATATGTGCAGCAACAGAAACCTGGTTTAAGGCTCCTGAGAGCACCCCAGCACAACTAGGCTATAACTCATACCATACCTTTCAGCCACAGAACCAGGACCGAAAAACAAAAGGCGGAGGTGTATCCATATTCATCAAGGATACCCACACCTGCAGGTTAGTGGTGCAGCACAATGCATCAGAGATCATCCACGTGCAACTAACAATGGACAAAACTGCAATCCAAATAGTAGCTTGCTACAGATCACCCACCATGGCCCAGGACCCCCATTTCGCATTTCTGGAGACAATGGGAAATATGAAGGTCCTACCAAACACCTTAATACTGGGTGATTTCAATTACCCAAACATAAACTGGGAGAACTACTCAAGTACTAACTCCCTTGCCCAACACTTCCTAGAATTTGTAAACTCGAACACCCTGGATCAACTGGTCAGCACCCCCACCAGAGGGAACAAATATTGGACCTTGTCATCACCAACTTGGGCGACCTGTGTTCCACACCGGAGGTGAACCCCTCGCTGGTTAGATCAGACCATAGACTAATCATTCTGGATATCCACATTCCACCCCCGCCCCCAATCAAGGAAACCACCATGAAAAACTTTTCAAAAGCAAACTTCACGTTACTTAAGACCGAGGTGGAAAAGTTCACAGCCCCCATGCTAAAGGACAATGCTGTCCAAGCTGCTGAAACCTTTACAAAGGCACTCTATGAGCATCTTCAGGAATGCATGGATCATGCTATCCCAAGTAAAACCAAGACTCAATCCTCCAAGAAAAGGAAACCAGTCTGGTGGACCTCTGCCATAAACAAGCTATACAACAGAAGGAGGAAACTAGTACAGAAAAGAGTAAAATCCCAAGAAGGAAAGACATCCCTTATCAGTATCAGCAAGAAACTACGATCCCTCATTAAATCATCCAAGGCTAGTTTCAAAAGAAAAATTGCCAATGACTCCAAAGATAACCACAAAGCGTTCTTTAGCTATGTCAAGAACCTAAGTGGAAACTCTCAGATCTGCTCTGAGTTAGTGCAGAATGGCACAAAATACACTGAACCGACTGATATTGCAAACATTCTGGCAGACAGGTTTAGTGCAAACTTCACCCCCCATCACCCCCTAAAGGGCCCATAACCATACCAGAAGAATGTAGGGCCCCATCAATCACCGACACACAGGTTAAAACAGCCCTATCCAAAGCCAAAAACACAGCTTCAATGGGACCAGATGGTGTCGCAGGCTGTGTCTTACAAGAACTCCAAAATGAACTAACCCCTCACCAAAACACACTGTTCAAACTCAGCCACTCTACAGGCTACGTACCCACAGAGTGGCGCACAGCAGCAGTTATCCTGCTCCACAAAGGTGGAGCCACAACGGACCCCGGGAACTATCGCCCTATAAGCCTGACTAGCCTGGACTGCAAAGCTATGGAATGCATCATCAAGGAACTCATTAACAGAAACATTGGGAACCTCAAAACCTTGTACCCTACCCAGTTTGGCTTTGTTAAGGGCAGATCATGCCTCCTAAACCTGGTGGACTTCTTTGAGATGGTTACCAAGGCATTAGATGAGGGAAAGGAGGTCCACACAGCCTACCTAGACCTCACAAAGGCTTTCAACACCATTCCCCATTCTAGTATTATAGACAAGCTCACCAGATGGGATGGGTTGCCAACTGGCTCATGGACAGAACCCATATGGTAAGAGTTGCAGGCTCTACATCCGACTCTAAACCGGTTACAAGTGGCATCCCCCAGGGCTCAGTCCTAGGACCCCTCCTGTTCGGTATATACTTCTCAGAGGTACAGGCAAGCATAGGAGGACTATGGCTGACAAAGTACCATGAACTACTACATAGGTGGTAGCCCCACTAAATACAGAAAATGTAATAAGGGATCTGGGGACCCAAGCAAATAGTAATCTCTCCTTTGATAATCATATTGCCAAAGTAGTTAGAAAATCCTTCTATGTGGCCCACCTAATCGCAAAAGGGTTCGCATCTAGAACAAAAGAGGTTATTGTGCCTCTCTACTCATCACGCAATAGACCCATCATAGAATACAACGCCCCATTTGGGATGTACCTTACAAGACACCTGCAACAGCTGGAAAGGCCATAAAAGTACCTCACCAAGAGGATTGATGGCCTCAAACAGATGCCCTATGCAGCCCGACTCAAGAAACTCCAGCTGTACTCGGTTGCATACCGCTTACTCAGAGGTGATCTCTGTCTGACATACAAGGCCATGTCCAACCCAGAATTGATGGACATGCTCCACCTAAAAAATAACAAATCCCGGAAAGCCACACGCTCTAGAGATATAAACCTCACCACAACGATAAATAGGACATGCTGGAGGGATAGATTCCTATCCCAGAGACTCCCCATGCTTTGGAACAGGATTCCAATATACATTAGGCAGAGCCCCTCACTAACACTCTTCAAGAGAAACCTTGACAAGTGGATGGGAAACAGAATATTTACCCTGGGGATCACTGCAGTGGCTGTGCTGGACAGTGGCGCAGGGAACTAATGGCTCTGCTGGACAGAGGCACAGGGAACTAATCTAAGGGGGTGGCGAAAGCCAACACATTCTGGCTAGGCTTACAAATGCCCTTGGGCAGATAGCCTAGTACTTACCTATGAACCTATATATATATATATATATATATATATATATATATATATATATATATATATATATATATATATATATATATATACACACACACACACACATATATATATATATATATATCTATATCTATATCTAATCTATATATATATATATATATATATATATATATATACACATATATATATATGTGTGTATATATATATATATATATATATATATATATATATATATATATATATATATATATATATAGGTTCATAGGTTCATACTAGGCTATCTGCCCTAGTGCATTTATAAGCCTAGCCAGAGCGTGTTTGGCTTTCGCCACCCATTTTAAATTAATTATGCTGTGCCCTTTTTCGAGGTTAGTACACTGTGCCTCTGTCTAACAGTGACACAGAAGTGATACCCAGGGTAAACCTACGATCTCCCATCTACTCATCAAGATTCCTCTTGAAGAGAGTCAATGAGGGACTCTGCCTAACCTGGACTGGGATTTTATTCCAGAGTGAAGGGAGCCTCTGGGTTATGAATCTGTCCCTCCAGCATGTCCTATTTATTTCAGTGTTGAGGTTCGAGTCTCTCGAGTGCGCAGCTCGAAGGGATTTAGATTTTCTGAGGTGCAGCATGTCCATTAATTCCGGGTTGGACATGGCTTTATACGTCAGGCACAGATCGTCTCTGAGCAGGCGGTATGCCACTGAGTAGAGCTGGAGTTTCTTTAACCGGGTAGCATATGGCATCTGTTTGAGCCCTTTGATCCTCTTGGTGAGGTACTTTTGGGATCTTTCCAGTTGCTGCAGGTGTCTGGTAAGGTACATCCCAAAAGGGGCATTGTACTCAATTATGGGCCTGATGAGGGATGAGTAAAGAGGCATGATGACCCTCCCCCCAATCTAGATGTGAATCCTTTCATGATTAGGTGGGCTATTATATAAAATGTTTTTCTAACCACTTTGGCCACGTGGTTGTCAAATGAGAGATTGCTATCAACTTGGGTCCCCAGGTCCCTAATTACTTCTTCTGTGCTTAATGGATTACCACCTATGTGGTAATTTGTGGGCACTTTGTTTTTGACAAAGGGGATGACTATACACTTTTTGGCGTTTAGCTTGAGGCCATGGCTCTGGCACCAGTTGTCTGTTTCTATGAGGCCCTTTTGGAGGATGCTTGTGTTGGCTGGAGAGTCGATTATGGTGCCCAGTTTGCAGTCATCTGCGAACTTGGTCAGCCACAGTCCTTCCGTGTTGGCCTGTACCTCCGTGAAATATATACCGAACAAGAGAGGTCCCAGGACTGAGCCTTGTGGGACGCCACTTGTAACTGGTTTGGAGTCTGACATGGCTCCAGCAATTCTAACCATGTGGGTTCTGTCCTTGAGCCAGTTTGCAACCCATCTAGTGACATAGGGGTTTATATTTAAGCTGGTGAGCTTATCTATAATGCCCGAGTGGGGTATTGTATCGAAGGCTTTTGCGAGGTCCAGGTAGGCTGTGTGGACCACCTTCCCCTCGTCAATGGCCTTGGTGACTGTTTCAAAGAAATCAACCAGGTTTAAGAGGCAGGATCTGCCCTCAACAAAGCCGAACTGGGTAGGATCCAGTGTCTGTAGGTCCCCAATATCTTTATTTATGAGGTCCATGATGATCCTTTCCATAGCTTTGCAGACCAAGCTAGTCAGGCTTATGGGGCGATAGTTTCCAGGATCCGTTGAGGCTCCACCTTTGTGGAGTGGGACCACTGTTGCTGTACACCACTCTTTGGGTACATATCCTGTAGTAAGGCTGAGATTGAACAGTAGTTTTATGTTTGGGTTTAGCTCTTCTTGGAGTTCATGTAGGACGCAGCCCAGGACACCGTTTGGTCCCATTGATGCTGTGTTTTTTGCTTTGAAGAGGGCACCTCTTACCTAAGCATCTGAGATGTCAGGGGGGCAGCACTCTGCTGGGATAGATATTTGCCCTTTTGGTGGTGGGGGGGAGAAATTTGCACTGAACCTGTCAACTAGGATGTTGGCAATGTCTATGGGTTTGGTGTATTTTTTGTCATTTTGGACTAATTCTGAGCATATCTGTGAATTCCCACCCAGGTTCCTAACATAACTAAAGAAAGCCTTGTGATTATCCTTAGTGTCCTGTGCAATTTTTCTCTCGAAGCTGGCCTTAGACGATTTTATGAGTGCCCATAGTTTTTTGCTAATACTGATCAGAGATGCCTTCCCTTTTTGGGATTTTGCTCTATCATGTAGTAGCTTCCTCCTTCTATTGTATAGTTTGTTTATGGCTGGGGTCCACCAGACAGAACGTCTGCCTTTGGAGGATTGGGTCTTGGATTTATTTGGGATTGCATGATCCATGCATTCCTGAAGGTGTTCATAAAATGCATTTATAAAGGATTATGCAGTCTGGGCCGTATTTTCCACAGGCCTGGGGGCTTTGAAGGATTCTACCTCGGTTTTGAGGAGTGCGAAATTTGCTTTAGAGAAGTTTTTCACTGTGGTTTTCAGGGCAGGGGGTGGAGTCGGGATTTGAATATCCAGTGAGATTAGTGTATGGTCTGATCTTACCAGTGAGGGATACACTTCTGGTCTGGAGCATAGAGTCCCCATGTTGGTGATGATCAGGTCCAGTATGTTTTCCCCTCTTGTGGGAGTGGTAACAAGTTGTTCCATAGCATTTGAGTTTATAAATTCTAGGAACCTTCGGGCTAGGGTGTTGGAGCTAGAGTAATGCTCCCAGTCTATGTTTGGGTAGTTGAAGTCGCCCAATATAATGGTGTTTGGAGAGACCTTCATATTTTCCAGTGTTCTCAGAAAGGCCAAGTGGGGTTCCTGGGTTTGGGAGGGTGGTCTGTAGCAGGCTATAAACTCGAAGACAGTTTTACCCACTGTTAGTTGCACATGGATAGTCTCTGATGCTTCGTGCTGTGCCATCAACTTGGAGGTGTGGGTATCTTTGACGAATATTGATACTCCCCTTCCTTTTGTGGTTCGGTCCAAGTTTTGTGTCCAAAAAGCATGGTATGAGGTATAACCTGGTAGTGCTGGGGTGCTCTCGGGAGCCTTGAATCAGGTTTCTGTTACTGCACAGATATCAATGTTTTCCATGCTTTGAGTGCGTGCATCTTGAGGTTTAGACTTCTGGTGTTGAGTAGCATTACTCTTAGTTTCTTATCCCTTGTGATACCTATGGAGGTGGGTTTGTCTTTTGAGCCTTGCCTAAAAAAGGCACTATGGGGGTAGCAAGAGCCTTTGCCAATATCCGAAAGCCCAGGGGTGACAGGTGCAAGCCGTCCGTAGCGAAGCATCGTGGTTTGTCGAGCATGTAATCCCAGGCTGACAGGCACTGGATCCCCTTTGAATGACACCAATACTTAAGCCAATTGTTGAAATTGATCATCTTGTCTTCATATTGTGGCATCATTCTTGGTGAGGGTAAGATGCTACTCAAGGTCAAGGTCATACCGGCCTGGGCTACATGCTCAGAGAGATCCGCTATGTCTCTTTTCATGTAGTCCAGGGAGGTATGTCTCAGGTCATTCACACCAGCATGGACAATGACTGAGTCATATTTGTACTTGCCTTGGAGTGATCTGAGTGCTTGTGTTATGTGACGGATCCTAGCGCCTGACAGGCAGCTCACCGTTACCTTCTCCTTGTTCAGCCTGGTGAGCGGGACGTCAGTGTGCCTGACGATAGAGTCACCTATTACAAGTGTATCAGGTGTGTTGTTTAGCCTTAAGGGCTGTGACTGTTCAGCACACTGGCTTTGTGAGCTATGTGTTGCACGTGTTTTGTTTTGGGGTAGCAGTTGCTTGGGTGTCTGCTTTGGAGGTCTCTGCTGCTTAGGCAGATTTTTATTTAGAGCCTCAGAGTATGTTTTTGTGTGTTTATGTGTTTGGTTTGCTGTCGTGGTAGGTCTATGTGAGACTGGAATTGTAGTGAGTGTGGTTTCCTTCTCCTCCTGACTGGTTTCGCCAGTACTGAGTTGAGAGAGCTTAGCCTCCAGTATGGCTATATGGTTGCATTTCTCACGTGTTGGAATTTGTTGGGAGGAGGAGAGGGTTGTCTGTGTACATGAGGCAGTTGTAACATTGCCTCAAGATTCCCAGATTCACCAGCTGGACCGGAGAGGAGATTGACAACTGACCTTTGGACATGCTAGAATAGTATTGGGAATTCCTTTATAACTGAAAAAAGGGCCAATGGGGAACGAGGTACTCAAGGGGAGTTTGTGAGGGTGTAGTGCTTTTAATATTTTAGTGCTGACTTATATAATTGCTTTAGTGAGCAAGTGCCAGGTAACTTAAATGCAATGTGTTACAGGTAACTTAAATGCAAAAATGACAAACAGTAACTTTCTTTCAAGTGAAACAAGGAAATAAGTACAGTAAGCAATGCAGATATCACTAGGGATCCACAGAAGCGCTGAAAAGCCGTGTTTTAGGTGGAATTAGCATTTCAGGGAAATAACAAGCAAACAAACAAAAAGCATACAAACAAAGCTAGATTCAGCAGGCCTGGATCTAGTCTATGCTACAGCAAACAAGGTGTACCACAGTGCAGGCCACAAACCTTCCTAATGTAAAACAACTGGTCTGAAGCCCAAGTGCGTAATCCAAAAGACTTAGAATGATAGCTACACTTTAATCAAGTTACTACCAAGCAGTAATAAATACAATTGAATACTTTAAAGAATGCCTGGATTAGTGCTCAAGTTATACAAACAAAGCTAGATTCAGCAGGCCTGGATCTAGTCTATGCTACAGCAAACAAGGTGTACCAATTTCAGTAAGAAGCAGTTCAAATATGCAGGCAGTATAAGCCTTTAAACAGAAATTCCCAGCTCAGAAGGGCAGAGTCCAGCCTCTCCTCCCACAAGAGTGCAGACCACAAACCCTTTTAATGTAAAACAACTGGCTTGAAGCCCAAGTGCTTAAACCAGAATTAATACACTTTTAGAATAACAGACACTGAGCCCTCAATCAGCAGTTCCCAACTTAGAAGGATGTAAGCTACATGTTCTGCCACTACAGTGCAGACCACAAACCTTCTTAATGTAAAACAACTGGCCTGAAGCCCAAGTGCTTAAACCAGAATTAATACACTTTTAGAATAACAGACACTGAGCCCTCAATCAGCAGTTCCCAACTTACAAGGATGTAACAGAAAATGGAACTGATACCAAACCAAGTAGTAAAGAAATAAAGTCCAAACCACCACACTGGTAATAAAATCGATTCTTTTTACTTCCAACCACAACAGATGAGCTTTGTCTAATAGATAGACTTCATCAGATGAAAGCACTGATATCATGATACACTTATATATAAAATCACAAACAATTAAGAATCCATTAATTATAATTTAAAGGCATACAGGTTCAAAAACCTAATATCCAATTTTAAAAAAGACTTCCCAACTTTCAAGACTTTAATAAACACATATATATTCTATATGCAAACATTAATAACATAATTGTTCAACTGATAAAATACAAGTAATAAAAATTTGCAACAATTTTAAAAAAATATATGTAAAAATTTATAGTCTTTTGGTTTATTATATGCTTTCAGCTTTTTTATGTAGCACAGATTTTATACTGATGTAGTCATTTAAACCTGGTGGTGAGTTTGAATTAAGCCTGAGCTGCCATATCAGCTCTTTGTATAGTAAATGGTTCTTGAGGTCTCCCCCTCCCTTGTGCAAACCATACCTAACTGTATCAATAATACCAAACCTAAAACTGGATACACCTGAACATGCAGTGCTGTGTTTATATAGAGCACTGGTCTCCCTATGAGTTCTAATTTCATATAGATGTTCATAAATTCTATCCTTGAAGGGTCTCTCGGTTTTACCAATATAATATGCCATACATGTAGTACAGATAGCAATATATACTAACATGTTGGATCTACAATTCCTTAACAAGCTTCACCACACTTTTAAGACTATTGTTAAGTCTAATGGTATCCTCAGTCCATATAAAAGAACACACGCTACATACCCCACAAGGTGCAGTTTTTTTGTATGGTAATTTCCCTCTTTCTCCTTGTTCCAAGAGTTTCTTAAAGTTGTTTCCTACCCTGTATGTAAAAATGGGTTCTTTACCTACCCTTGTGTACACATCCTTGTTAGTTTTCATAAGGTTCCAGTTATTTCTAACTATATGTGTAAAAGTGTCTGAAAAGTGCTGTATTCAACAATACAGGCTGTATTATATTTAGTTTTACTATCCTGTGTGTTGTAGTCCTTAGTAAATGAGTGACCTAAAAGTGCTTTATACTTCTTACCCCATTCCTTCTTCACTTCTTCCAAAATCCCAAAAACTAATTCCATGGGGTATTCCCTTTCTACAAAGCATTTACTAAGAAATGTAAATTCTTTTTCTAAATCCTGAGGATCTGATGTCATTCTGGCTATTCCTACAGCCTGTCCCTTGATCAGACTTTTCTTCTACGTAAAAGGATGGTGACTAGTGAAATGCAAGTAACTATTGCACCATGTAGATTTCCTAAAAATGTTAGAGTTGAAACCTTCTTTTGTTTTAGAAATAGTCACATCCAAATAGTCAATACTTTTATCATTAATAGTATAAGTGAATTTCAGAAAGCTAGTGCTGGACTCCAAATAACCCATAAAATGGTGTAATTCATCCTTAGTACCATCCCACAACACAAAAATGTCATCCAAAAATCTTAGATAAAGTCTAATGTTGTGGTAAAATGGTGAAAGGAAAATTGTCCTGTTCTCCCATTCCAGCAGTACGAGATTGGCGTAGGTGGGGGCGCAAGCTGCCCACATCGCAACCCCACTGATCTGCTGGAAGAATTTTCCCTGGAACTGGATATAGTTGGAGTCCAAAATAACCTCCATCAGTTCTGCCACTAAAAGAATACTGTCAGTGGGTAGTTTTGAATATTTATATAAACTGTCACAAAAATATTCATGTCCTTCCTTCCTAGGAATACATGTAAACAATTCCTTTATATCAATGGTAAGGAATAATATTCCTTCACTCCATAATTGTCCAGTGATCTTACTCAAAAATTCCCACGAGTCCCTCAGGAGGTGTGGGGTGTCGAGAACAACCTCCTTAATATTTCTATCCACAAAAACAGCCAAAGGATGTGTTTTGGAATTTTTGCAGCCACAATCGGCCACAATCGGCCTCAAAGTTGGAAGTAAAAAGAATCGATTTTATTACCAGTGTGGTGGTTTGGACTTTATTACAAGGATGTAAGCTACCTGTCCTGCCACCACAGTGCAGGCCACAAACCTTCCTAATGTAAAACAACTGATCTGAAGCCCAAGTGCTTAATCCAAAAGACTTAGAATGATAGCTACACTTTAATCAAGTTACTGCCAAGCAGTAATAAATACAATTGAATACTTTAAAGAATGCCTTATACAAACAAAGCTAGATTCAGCAGGCCTGGATCTAGTCTATGCTACATCAAACAAGGTGTACCAATTTCAGTAAGAAGCAATTTAAATATGCAGGCACTATAAGCCTTTAACCAGAAATTCCCAGCTAGAAGGGCAGAGTCCAGCCTCTCCTCCCACAAGAGTGCAAACCATGAACCCTTTTAATGTAAAATAACTGGCCTGAAGCCCAAGTGCTTAAAACAGAATTAATACACTTTTAGAATAGCAGACACTGAGCCCTCAATCAGCAGTTCCCAACTTAGAAGGATGTAAGCTACCTGTCCTGCCACTACAGTGCAGACCAGAAACCTTCCTAATGTAAAACAACTGGTCTGAAGCCCAAGTGCTTAAACTAAAAGGCTTAGAATGAGTTACACCAAGCAGTAATAAATACAACTGAGTACTTTTAAGATGACGCAAAAGCAAAATAAATTAGGAAGGAACACAAATACAGTAAAAGCAGATAATTTTTTTTTTTTTTGAGTGAGCAAATGAGATGGGCCAGGAGTTACAGGACAAAAACAAGTGCAAATGCAGGACTTCAAATCAGAAAGTTGAGAGAGATGGAAGGCCGCCCAAATGGCCAATAACTACAAATTCTGGGCCAAAACCATTCCTTATGTGGTAGACAGGTTACCTAGTGCTTACCATCCCACTGATAAGCTAGAAGGCTTCCCTCCAACACAGAAAGGCTTGGGGGCTCAGAAGCTTACAAATAGTCCTGGATACTGCAAATCTGTATCTGGAACACTAATTACAGGAAAGGTAGGAAACAGGCTTACAATTTTTTTTTTCAGAAAAGTAGCAAAAACAGTAGTAAAAACAATTCACATGCAGTGCAAGCTGGCACACTTGAGTATGTAGCAATATTAGTCCACACACAGTTTGAAAAAATGTAATTAAATTAAAAAGGACTAAAAGCAAGTGCAGAAATGGTTTATTAGGTAGAATGCAGTAAAGAGATGGGACTGGGGGAGTGTCCTAGATCAAATCTACAGTGGGGCGGGCACTGCAAAAGCCACCAAATTTAAACTACAACCAAGAACAGGGAGGGTGGGGTAGGGAAAAGTTTCAACAGAGATGTGAGGAATCAGAGTGCAAATTATAAAACCAAAAAAATATATACTGATCTCTGTATATTTGCAGAACAGTAAGACAACAGACACCTAAGCAACAATTTAGCTCTATAATACAGAATAATACAGAAAAATATACTCAGCTCGATATATTTGCAGATAGTCTTGTAAGGCTGTCTCTCAACACACAGGTTCCACTTTAAATGCAGACTGCTGCTATTAACAGTTCAAATTAAGGGAACCATGAGTTAACAACACACAAGCAATAGACACCAAAATGAGGGTGGTGGTGGGGAAGACAGTTTCAACAGAGATGTGAGGAATCAGAGTGCAAATTATAAAACCAAAAAAATATATACTGATCTCTGTATATTTGCAGAACAGTAAGACAACAGATATCTAAGCAACAATTTAGTTCTATAATACAGAATAATACAGAAAAATATACTCAGCTCTATATATTTGCAGATAGTCTTGTAAGGCTGTCTCTCAACACACAGGTTCCACTTGGGATATATGAGTTGGCTCTACAGCTGTTTGGATTCTCAGGTTAGAGACATATGTGAAAGTTTAAACCTGAGTCATGGAGCTGGCAGATGTTTATACAACAAACACCATGCAAGACCTCTCATTACACTCACTACTTAAAGAAATATGGGTCAGGGTCCAGGACAAATAAAATATAGATATCAACAATGGATGTATAATTTGTGGTTAGATTCAATATTTTTCAGGAATTAATTGACAAACTAGCAGGATGCTGAATGGACCACTCCACCCCTCTCCACATGCTGTGTCACTAGCAACTCATTACACAGAAAGAAAATAAGGTAATAGAGGAAAGCATGTACACAAGTTACTTTATTTATTGACTGGGGTAGAACACTGATTCACCTGTCCATTTTGAGGTACAGCACAGGAGTATAAATACACATAAAAACAATTAAGAACACACGTACAAATATTTTACAAATCTAAGCAAGCAAGATATATATATATATATATATGGCTCTACCTTCATTAGACAAACTGCTGAATTCCTTTTGTAGGGTAAGGCACCACTTGACCACCATGTGCCCTCTCTTCCGTATAGTGCGATCTCGGAGTTGGTATATTTAAGTAGGGGGGGTGAGCTTACTTTTCCTCTGTTTTGTTTAGTTTCTATGGTGGTCGAGTGGTTCCTTTCCCTGTGAAAGGAATTCATCAGTCCTTTTGTTCGTTGAAGTGGAGCTTTAGTGGATTCAGATTGGGTAAGTAGAATTCGGTGGATAGTACTTTCATCTAATGAAACTAGATCCACACACACACACACACACACACACACACATATATATATATATATATATATATATATATATATATATATATATAAATACACACACACACACACACACACACGGACATATATATATATATATATATATATATATATATATATATATATATATATATATATATATAAATATGAGGTGAAAATCTAGACAACTAAGAGATATGTTTTGGGGGTGGAGGACATCTTAATGGACATTGTGATGTCCCCTCCTCTGGGCCAGTAATCAAGGAGCCTGAATCCTCATCACTGACACCAGTGAGGGACATTCACTTGGAAGAAAAATAGATACACACAGTATTTCCACATGCAGCTCTCTGCATCAAGCACAATTTCCCTTAAGAGCACACAGGGAACATACTTAGTCCAGGGGCTGGCTCCCCCCTCTCTATCCAGGCCCCCAATAAGACTCCCCAATAGCACAGCTGTAGAGTTCAGTCCTCAGCCGAGTATCCAAACCAAGTTCTCTACCACTCTCTCTGTGAAACCAATGCTCTGTGTCTCTGCTCCAAGTAGCTGACACACACACACACACACACACACACACACACACACACACACACACACACACACACACACACACACACACACACACACACACACACCTAGGAAAGGCTGGCACAGATTTACTAGCTATGCCCCTCTGCACAGAATATAAGGTAGTTACTTCCACCAGACAATCCAAAGCCAGCTACTCTAAGGCTCTTACAAGCGTGCCCAATTATACTGAATGAAATGAATATTAATACAAATGATAATGTTGGCCAAACAGCAAGGCTTTCAGGAGCAGCCACAGTGTCACCAAATACATATAAGTACCATCAAAAGTTAAAATATTCTCTAAAGGACTAGTCAAAATGAAAAGTTTAAATATATTTAATAATAAATAATGCAATAACATGAAAATACTAAATATCTATTTACAATAAACACCAGAGTTTCAGTCACAGGAAATATTAAAAATAACACAGATGAATAGATTCACACAGGTACAGAAAAACATTAGTTAACTAATCTCACTATATTTTCCCGACTGATCTAAAGAAGTACTATTCCCTGGTTACTTACTAAAGCAAGGCAAGATGAAGTGGGTGAGAGATCCTTCTATGTCAGGTTCTAAAAACTACCTTGAGACTGCCTTGAGACTTCTGTCAATGTACTAAGCACCCAATCAGTCTGAGGAACTTGGGCACCCAGGTTGATAGCAACCTGACTTTTGACCACCATGTTGCCTCCATTGTATGGAAGGCTTTCTACATGGCCCACCTCATATGTAAGGGTATTTCATCCAGAAACAAGTAGGTCATAACATCCCTGTACTCCTCTCTTATCAGACCCATTATCGAGTACAATGTCCCCTTTGGCATGTAGCTTGTCAAGCATATGCAGCAGTTTGAAAGACCACAGAGGTTCCTGACAAGGAAAATCCAGGGTCTCAAACATCTATCTTATAAAGATAGGTTAAAAGCCCTGTCCCTCTACTCAGTCTCATACAGACTGCTCAGAGGTGACCCGTGTCTTGCAGACAAGGCCAACGCAGACTCAGCCTTGATGGAAATGCTGCGTATATGTAAGTCAAACTCCACTCGTGCAACTCGCATGCAAGGTCTCAACATGGTCTGTGACATTAATAGAACTTGTTAGTGGGATATATTTGTGTCCCAATAACTCCCCCATCTGTGGAATAGACTCCATGTCAAGCAGAGTACCTCACCAGCCCTCTTTAAGAGGAACATGGATGACTGGATGGGAAAAAGAAAATATACCCCTGGGATCCCATCTGTGTCCCTGCTGGACAAGGAAAACAGGTGCTAACTTTGTGGGAGCATGGGTGAAATTCTTGGCTAGGCTTATAAGGGCCTCTGTGCCAATAGCCTAGTATCATCCTATGAACCTATGAACCTATCTAGTATTAAAAGATTGTTTTAGTCCTGGATTACAGAATGACATCACACACGTCTGATCATCTGACTTCTGGTTCCTATACCACCCCCTTTACTAGAAAATGAACCAGAATCTAGTACATATGTGTCAATAATACACACACACATAGAGCTTTGCTAAGATCTGATGCAGCTTCTGGAAGTCATAAAATAATTTCAAACTTCCACCCTTCCAGAGTAGCAATTAGTTCACTGCTGAAGACAATACAGAATGCTTCCTAGTACAGACTTTTGTTTCTCTTGTTGCATTGAGACCTGTGAGAAACAATCTTTATGGTTTATATCAAGTAATTTAATTTCAACTGTTTTTCAAAGTTAGCTGGGCTGAGATTAGCCTCTTCTCTTCCAGTATCATCTATTACAGTGCATTCATTTCAATAGTTACCACATAGTCTGACACACACATGTACTTATTTTTCTCTTCAGCAGGACCTGCTATTAGTACATTTTTTAAAACAAGCAACTTTACAAATACATTTTCAACACAAGCACCTGTACAAATCAGTTTGACATACAAATGACATATAATTCTTTACAAACTCCAGCTAGCTATGCTGGCATATGTTACACATCCACTGTCCTACTTCTCCTAGCATAGCTGGCATGGCAATACCTCACATCATCACAGACACATTCAGGAAAAAAAATACAAAATAGACAACACCCTTCAATATTTTTAAATACTCCAAGAAATCAGTAACTTGATTTGAAAATTAATTGTTTCTTTATTAATTAGTTTTGTGTAGAACATAGGATATGTTTCATATTTATTAAAAACATTCCTTTGTATAGTTTTTTTTACTGTACGGTTTTCAAAACAGTTTTGGTATACTATAAAGATCATGGTTGGAGTCATAACTCTCAACCTATTACCTCCATACAACTACAGAAATAATCAGGGACACTTTTTAAACTATTAGTATTATTAACCTGAGAAGTTGACAGAATAACAGTATGTGAATCAACATACATTTTTATAATGTAAAAGTTTATAACTTATATCTCTCAACTGTCCCTATTTTGGAAGAACATTCCTGTTTTAAGGCCTGATTTACCCTTGCACATGATGTGCTTATTTTTAGAGGTATGTCCCTATTTTCTAACTTTATTTACCCCTTCATATGGTTTTCTGAATTCCCCCTCATCACATCTAATTTTTGAAGCTGTCTACTACACACTTTTTCAAAAGCAAAAATAAATGACCTTGTGTAGTAGAATTTTGCAATATGTAGTTCATTAACATCTATAAATATCTCTCTTTGATAATGTGCTTACATTTTTCCATAATTGTTGTCATTCTGTTTTTTTATCATATCTCTCAGTCATATCGCACATTCCTACTGGAAGTGGGATGTTATGTCCTATTTGGTATTCGATGTTTATGCTAATTAGTTTTTGGCAAGATATCATACCTCTCAAATGTCCCTGATTTTCAGGAACATCCCTGATTTTGACTCAAATTTTAGCTTAGTCCCTCTTAATCCCTTCTAAAACTGGTGACTTTTGAAGAAAAGGTGGTGCAGTATACTTAACAAATAATGGCAATAATTAGAGTTATAGATTTATGTTACTTCTGAAAATGTATATTAATTCATATTCTCTTATTCTGTCAATGATTCCAGTTAATAGAACTAATATTTTTAAAAGTGCCCCTGATTACTTCTGGATTTGTCCCTAATTCTGTTGATATTCGTCCGTGATTCGTTTAGAGCTATACTGGCTATATCTATTTTTTCTAAGGCCTTTGTACCCATTTTCAATGTCTCTAGCTTTTAAGGTATGCTATAGCTCTAATTATTCTCATTAAATGTAATCCACCACATTTTCAATGAAAACATCAGTTTTAGGAGGAAGTAGGAAAAGTTACAGCAACATTTCTAAACACCTTTATTAAATTAGCACTTGTGACAGAGGTAAATTTACATTTATATAAAAGTAATCAAACCATATTAACAAATTCACATTTACAAACATGCTACATCATATATATTGTTATATGTCATGTAATCACTGCAATATTACATAAATTGTTCAGACCCTCGCTTCCTTTTTTTCCTATGTAATTTACTCCTACCCTTATCTAAAGATCCCACTTCCTGTCCTTTTATCTCTGTTACAATATTTACTACTTCAAATATAGTTGGTTTAGATTTTGATTTCCATTTTTTCATAATTGCTTCTTTGGCAGCCACTAGAATTAAACTTAATAAGGCTTTACTATGTCTAGGCAATTCAAATACTGTATACCAGCTCAAAAAATAAAGCATTAGTTACACTCATTGCTTGCCCAGTATTCCTGACACAGAACTCTGTAGAGAATTTTAAACTCTGTCAACTCACTACAGTCTGAGAACAAATGATCCCAGGCACCTCTTTCTTACCCATTCAACTCCAACATTTGCCATCTACCTGAGGAAAAATTCTTTGATGTCTGTTGGGGTATAAATTATTTATGCATACACATGCAGGCAAAAAATCCTGATTCTGTTGCACACATTTCTCTTCCAATTGTTTCTTTGTGAATTGCATATCTAATCTCTCTTCCCAATCTTTTCTGAACTCTTCTGATTGATTTCTATATTTATTGTGTAATACCTTATATGCCTTACTAATTAATCCTTTTTTCAAAGCAGCTTCTTATCTAGATTCATTTAAAAATTCAAACAGTGCAGGTCTTTCGTTTAGGATTCTCCTATCCCTTTCTTTTTGTCTATACTCTGATATCAAACCCTGATAGGAAAGGCAATCACTAGCTTGCAATCCAAATGTCTTATTGGCCTCTTCCCATTCTATTACCTTTCCCTCTCTAATTATTTGCTCCCAGTACCTTGGTTCCTTTGCCAGCTTCCTCCACTAAATTCTATCCCTCTTGTGCCTACTCTGTGTATCTCTAATTGCAATCATCCCTAATGGCATAATCTCCTTTCTCCATTCTCGTGTTGGCTTACTTAGTTCTCAGTATACTTTCTGCTACTTTATGAATATAATATTTTTTAATTCTTTTTAATTTCTCCAAATCTTTTGGGTTTCTAATACTATGACGGGAATGGACCCCATTGCTAAGTCAAAGTATGATTAAAGTTCATGAAATTAGTATCGTTTCAATATTTGATGTCAGACAACAGTGTTCTTTGCACCACCCGTAATGTGTCCAGTAATGACTCCTGCAATTTGTATTGGGTTACACAGATTGGTAACACATCTAAATACAATTGTAGATTATTTTTTATAAGGCCCATTGCTGCTACTACTATTGGAACTGTCTGGGTATCTTTCTTCCACATTGCTCTTGTTTCTGCCTGCAGATCCTGATATTTTATGACTTTATGTCTCACTGTATGCAACACACCGTAGTCACTGGGTGTGGCGATTTCAATGATCAATGTGACTTTTGTCTTCTTTTCATTGACTACTGTATCTGGTTTTCTAGCATCTATCTTTTGACCTGATGATAATGAGGAATCCCATGTGATACAAACTTCATTATTTTCTATGATGCTTTGTGGCTTATATTTACAGTGTTTTTCAGCCACTTCAATACCATAATGTTTGCACAATCTCTAGTGCAACAGTCTTGCCACATTATTATGCCTTTCCGTATGCAGTCCTTCTGCCTTTAGTATGTCACAACCAGCAACGAGGTGTGTAACTGTTTCCAATTCAGTTTTACAAAACCTACATTTGTCTGTTTCTCCCACATGTTCAATGGACTTTGTAAACCAGTGTGTACGTAGCCCAGTATCTTGGGTTGCCAATGCTAACCTTTCATCTCTTGGTTTGACTTTATCTCTCCTTAACCATTCCTGCATTCATGTCTGATCAACATGAGGTTCTTCCAGATGTTTTCTATACTTGCAACTATATTTATGCATTTTCCACATTTTTGCCTTCTCATCTGGTCCTTCACCTTATTTTCTTTTGTTTTTTGGCACATTCAGTTGCTGCCTAATTTGTATCTATTTCTGGTCTGATTTCATTCCTGCTTGACGCCGATATGCTTCTGCTAGATTAAGCACAGAAGTCATCTTATACTTATTCTCCTCATGTTTCAAAACTTTCACTACATTTGGGTCTTGCGAGGTCAGCAGATATGTGTGGTGTCCCATGATTGCAGATCTATACATGTAATCAATTTCAAGGAGGCTCATCCCTCCTTCGAAACGGAGAATATATATTCTTGGTATACACTGATTTTTATAAATAATTTGGTGAACATGAAGCGTTCTTCTTGTTTTCCTATCTAATCTATCCAACACGTTTTGGGGCCAGTCAATCACTCCAAAACTGCAAGTTAGAACAGGAAGAGCAAACTGGTTTATAGCTTGGATTTTGTTCCTAGATGTTAATACTGTTTTCAGGATTAATTTAAGTTTTCTAAAGTATTCCTTACTAAGTTTTATTCACATTTGTTCATGATTTATTGTTGATCCTTCATCAGTTCCAAAATATGTATACACATCCTCTTGCTCAAGTTCTTTTATATCACATTCTTGTTCCAAACTGATGTTTTCTTGGTGCTGCAGTTTTCCTGCTTTAAAGGTTGCTTTTGCACATTTATCAAGACCAAATGACATTCTTATATCATCTGAAAAAGTTTTGACAATCTGCAGTTGTGCTTTCTGTTCCTCATCTGATGAGCTATACAATTTTAAATCATTGACAAAGAGAAGGTGAGAAGTCTTTACACTGTTGTTTTCTAAGAGCCAAATTATAGCCATGGCCTAAGCTGTTGAGTAAACAGCTTAATGGGTTATGGGCAAGGCAGAATAGCAATGGTGACAGAGAGTCACCTTGGAATATCTCCCTTTGAATTTTCATTCCTGGGATAATAATTTGTCCTTTATCATGGCTATTTGCAAAGTTGTCTGCCACTGTTTCATGGTCATTGTAATAGAGTCAATCAGTATAGGGTGTATCTTATACATTTTAAGCCCTCTTTTATCCATGAATGAGGGATACTATCAAATGCTTTTTTTGTAGTCAATCTATGCCATACATAGGTTCTTACCCTTTTTACAGTTCTCCACTATGACTTTATTTAATAACAAATGAGCCTTTGTTCCATATGACTTTCTTTTATTGCCCTTTTCTTCTACTGCTGTAACAGAGTTTTCTTCTAAATGACTATAAACTCTGTCAGTATCAATTCCTGTGTATAGTTTATACGTTGTCCGAAGGCAAGTTATTGGTCTATAATTTTTAGAGTAGCTTGCAGGTTCATTCTTAAGTAAGAGCATTGTTTTTCCTGTTGTTATCCAGGTTGGTGTCTGTTATGGGTGTGCATATAAATAGTTCTTACTCATGGATAAATCTCTGTGCAAAGATGTTAATACTTTTAACCAGAAGTTTGGTACTGCATCTGGGCCTGAGTTTTTTCCAATTAGAGGCTTTTCTTAACCTTGTTTCAGTCTCTCTGGCTGTTCCTTCATCCCAGTTCATATCCTGTATCTTTAAATTTCTTATTCTTTCTTTTACTTCTATCCATTTAGCATCTTTGTTATATTCTACAGGATCTTCATAGATACTTTTCCAAAATGTATCTATTTCTTCTTTTTTTGGTGGTCTTTCAATTACTTTTCCCTTGTTTTCCAGTTCTCTATAAAACCTTTTTGGGTCATCAATAAATTGCTTATTTTGAACTTTTGCTTTATATTTATCTTCGTATCTTTTAAGTTTTTCTGCCTGTGCTGAAATTTTTTAGTTTATTTGCGATAGTGCATGATAGAGCCTGGTCTGTTCTAATATTGCGTATTGCTTTTATCACATCTATATTTCTTAGTATTTTTGTTGCTCTATTCCCTCTTCTATAATTTTCTAACAGTGACACTTCTTGTCTTAATTGCTTTATAGTTTTCTCTATTTGACATTTCCATGATGGTATTCAGTTTCTGCCCTTCTTTTCCCTCACTACCCTGTGTTCTTGTGGTAGAACTTTACCAGTTAATAATTTAGCTTCACAATAATATATCCTGTTTACCTCTGTTATATCGCATGGCTCTCTAGGGACAGTTCTACTTACTGTGTTCATTTATTTTATTAGACTTCTGACTTTTTGGGTTTTACTGATCTTCTGCAGTTTATTTATTTCATTGATCTTAATATATCTATATCTATTAAATCAAGCAACTCTTCTCGTAGCTCATTTTCTTCCAAACTTAGGGCACATCCCTTGTTTTCCATTACCTGCGGGTATTCCATAGAAAGTTCTATAGCATCTTCCTGTGGCACATTCCCTTCAATTTCATCCTGTGCCATCTATTGCTCTGTCATATGGGAATTGTGCAATTAATCGCCATTTTGGCTTGCTAAACATATTTTAATTTTTTTTATATACATCATGGACATGTGAAAGCTTTTTGAACACATTTTCATTATATTTTTTGTGAAATTAAGCTATTGGGCTTGAATTTTGTTCCTAAAAGGGTAAATTTAAGGAAGGGGGTAGTTTGGATAATGTAAATGAAGAACCTATCCAGTTCCTCATCACTTCCCTTCCAGAAAATCACCAGGTCATCAAGGTACTGCCTGTATAGTGCCCATGAGTCTTTATATATTGAATTTAATATAAATAAATCCTCCCAGTGTGCAAGCACTATGTTGGCAAAACTAGGGGCACAGCAAGCACCCATCACCATTCCTTGCTTTTGTTTAAAAAGCTGGCCCTCAAAACAAATAAAATTGTTTTCAAGCACAAACTCCATACATGTACGTATAGTCACGATGGTATTGTGCACTAGACAGAATTCCACATCATGAGGGTTTGGAGTGGTTTTATGAATATTTGTGTTTTAATTCTAGTCTAGCACACAATACCATCTTGATTATATGTACATGTATGGAGCTTGTGCTAGAAAACAATTTTATTTGTTTTGAGGGCCAGCTTTTTAAACAAAAGCAAGGAATGGCGAGGGGTGCTTGATGTGCCCCTAGTTTTGCCAACATAGCGCTCGCACACTGGATTTATTTATATTAAATTCACTATATAAAGACTCTTGGGCACTATACGGGTGATACCTTGATGACCTGGTGATACTTTGGAAGGGAAGTGATGAGGAACTGGATAGGTTCTTCATTTACATTAACCAAACTACCCCCTTCCTTAAATTCACCATGGCCAGAGACAACGACCAACTGAACTTTTTGGATGTTACAGTCAAAAATGATTATGTAAATAAAGCTTTCTCTTCTCATTTGTATAGGAAGCCAACATACTCAAACTCATTGTTGCATTTTGACAGCTGGCATCTGGTGCACCCACAACGAGCCCTAGTTAAGGGCCAGTATGTTAGGTTAGCTAGAATGGTGTCAGGACTAGATGTTTTTTTTGAGTGAGTGTGTTAAGTTAAAAGATATGTTGACAGGAAGGGGTTATCCCGATAAATTTGTTCAGGACATTGCGAATGAGGTAATTAGAAAAAGGGAAATTGGGACATATTTTTGTTTATTGTCCGAAGAAAAGGTCCCACTAGTGGAACCCAGATAGGGAGGCAGGACCATTACCCAAGAGCCTTTATTCTTCCTTTCAGTGTTGATTTTTATGGCAATAGGAATATTATATGTAGATTGTGGGGCATGTTCACTATTGACAATGAAGTTCATTCAATAGTGGGAAATAAGCCCACTATAGTGTACAAGAAGGAAGTGTCTCAAAAGGGCCTATTAGAAAGAGACTTTAGTGCATCCACATTGAGTGGCTGCTACAAATGTGGGAGATGTAGTCAGTGTCCAGCCATGTTACAAGGTGAGACTATAAAAATCATGGGTTATGGAATGGTAAAACCTAGGAAGAAATATTTCTGTTACTCAAAGGGGGTGGTTTACGTTGCAGTTTATGATCTATGCGACAGTTTCTACATTGGTAAGATCAAAAGAGCATTGAGGCAAAGGGTATATCAACACCTATATGACATTAGGAATAAAAACACAAAATAGTGCTTTGTTTAAACACATTTGTGCATGCCCCACACATACTTTTAAGTTTGGCGCTTTAGACCATATTGATCTTGTAGCAAGAGGGGGACCAATGGATGAATGGTTAGAATTTAAGGAATTGACTTGGCAGATCAAAACTAATGCCTGCCAAGCACCAGGTCTCAATGACAGAATTTCCTCGAGTTCTGTTTTAAAATTAAAATCTATGTATTTTTTATAGGTCTATTAACTATTTTTATTTTCATTTTTGCAAAGTTTGAAATTTAACAATTTTGTACAATGTTTTTAGAGGAAATGATGTAATTACATTGACCAATGGGTAGTTGGGGTGGTGTATTTATGTTGTTCTGACCATGTGACTTGTATTCTGATGAAGTCTGAAATGACGAAAAGCACTTAAATAAACTTGGATTTTGCTGGTGGTCTGTTCTACATGCTTCTTTCATCCAATTGTTGCCTTTGAGGAGTTTGATTTTGTATTGCCCTATATATATGGGGTTCTGTATTGCAGTCTATATTATACATTGAAAAGGGCTTTTAGCCAAAACCGGTCTGTTGACTTCAACTTGACTTTTATTAAAGTAATTTTTTCCTCTCATATATGTGCTGGCCTTGTTTGTTTCATGGTTTTCTATCACATAGGAACTCACTGGCCTATCACTCCTCAACATTGACTGCATCAGTGTTTCCACAGTTTCTTGTTCCTTCCCTTGCTATCTTCAAGTGACTATTTATACTGGTTTCCTGTGGAAGGCTCCAAAATATCTTCATATGGCACCTGACCAATTGCTTCTTGTTCCACTGGTTTCCCCTTAATTTGGATATCCATTGCTCTATCCTGTTGCGGTGCTTTCTGGATTAGATTTTCTATACTGAATCCTTCACTCAGCAGGTACTCCATAACCTCAGTTTCTATCTGTTTAACTTCTCCATTACTAATCTCCTTTTCTACTTTTCCTCTGTCTTATTTTTTGTATTGTAAAGTTTTCCATGTCTGGATTCCTTTGCCTGTATTTCTCTTCAAATGTCTTTGGTGCTGCTCTTTTTGTGTTGGTTAGTTCTGCTTTCTCTTTTGCATAAATATTACACCATATTAAATCTTTTTCTTTCCCATGTCCATATTTCTTCTTCAGATGTCTCCTGATCTTCCTGCTTCTCCTTACTTTGGGGACTCACTCCATCATGCTATGACGTAACCTGTGTTAGACCTTCTACACCAAATCCTTCACTTTGCAGACACTCCATAATTTCAACTTCTATTTTTTTAACCTTTACTTTACTAATCTTCTTTTCTACATTCCATCTTTGTGATATTATTTTTTCTTGTGACATTTTCCATATCCGGATGCCTTTGCCTATATTTCTCTTTGAATATCTTTGGGGCTGCATTCTTTATATTAATTAATTTGGCTTTCTCCTTTGCATAAATATAGCACCATATCAAATCTCTCTTTCTTTCCCATGCCCATATTTTCTTTTTTATACTTTTCAAATATCTCTAGGTTTTGTTGTTTATATTTTTGAACTTCCTCAGGTGCTTCTTTTTCCAAACAGACTGAAGTTTCTTGATCTATATACTGTTTTTCACAAATCTGTTGTATTAATGAACACAAATTTTCATTTGAAGCTTCTGACAGTTTTTCCTGTGTAAGTATTTTTCTTTCCTCTAATTTCTCTCTTAATCATTCTGTATATCTTGTGTCTGGAAATTCTGGGCTTTTTGCATAAAAGTAACAATACATAATTTATTTATTATACTCAATAGTCCACTTTATTGTCTTTATGGCTCTTCTTTAGCCTATCAGTTTTTATATTTTGTGGACTTCCTTCTACAACAGGGTGCCATCCTCCCCCTGAGCCTGGCCTGGCCCCATTGTAGGAATGTTTCCATAATTTGAGGATTCTACACTGTCAAATTTTCCAGTCCTGGCACCAGTGTACCAACCAGGATTGGGCACTTTTTACCCTGGGTCTTGTGCACCCAGCTCTCTTTTATAATTTTTACCTACTTCTGTCCATGATATATGCTATATAAATACAGTCTATATATCAGTGTCATCTTGGTGAGATTTTGTGAAAATCAGGGTCCACCTCACGAAGGTACTCACCAAGACTTGAGAATTATTTCAGTTTCAGCAATAATACTCTCCTTTACTTGCTGACTAATCATCTGTCCATTTGAAGTGCTGTTATCGTCCTTAAGAATCTGTGTCCAAAATCCCATTCTTTCCTTATGTCTTGAATTGCCTCCTGCTTCGTCATCTCTTTTCACACTGCATTGTAGCTTTCTACTTTTGTTATGTATAAGAGCCATATTTGTGTTGCTTTAAAATATACATTCAAATCAGGTAATCCTAAACTTCCTTGTTCTGTTGGGATGATCATCTTGACCCACTGGACTCTTGCCATCTTTCCCTCCCAAATAAAATCCTTCAACTCTTTATTAGTTACCATCCAGAACTTCTCCTCTTGTTGATAAAAATATGCCTGACATGTATAATACTAAAGGGACTAAAAACATTTTTACTGATTGTATCTTGCTATCCAAAGCCACAGGCAAGAGCTTCCAGTTTCTCAGTTTTTGTATCATCTTTTGTTTAGTCTCTTATCACACATCCTTCACTGCCATAACTGAATCCTGTTTAATCCATACTCCTAAATACTTAATTTTATCATGCCCCAATAAATATGGGTACTGCTGAAGCAATTCATGTGTGTGAACATAGCTTATAGCTATAGCCTTTTTTATCTTCATTAATTTTATACCCCCTTAAAAAAAAACAGAAATGTATCAGAATGTTCCACAACACTGAGATGTTCTTTTCTGATTACATCAGATACAAAATAATACCATCTGCAAATAAAGCCAACTTTTCTTGAACTCCATAAAAATTATATCCTTAAATTTCTGAGTCCCTTATTTTCTTTGAGAATGGTTCAACATATAAATTTATTTATTTATTTACATTTGTTGACCGGGATTGCCCGACTGGACGTAGGTCCATTTTCAGTGGAGGCCTGATGAGAAAAGCTCCACAGTTAAAATAAACAGACAGTAGTTACATTGGATTACATAGCGATTAACAATATAACATAGCAATTACTTACAACATATTTACAGATGAAGAACATAGTACATCAGTAGACAACTAGAATCTTTATCTGTGAAGTACATAACAGACATTAACAAATGCTACAATAAGAAGTTCCTGCTGTATAATAGGTACTAGGTTTATGAGCATCTGAGCTTGCTATAATGGAGTGTAAAGAAAGGTAGTGGTTGGATGGGGTGGGTGATTTTAGAGTGGGAGTTGCAAGAGCATAGCCAGCATGTTTTTAGGTGCGCTTTTAGTAAAGTTTTGAAGTGGGTGCATGATGGTACGGAGGTAATTGTGGGTGAGAGGGAGTTCCATAATTTGGCTATGGTGCAAGAGAATAGTGCTTCACCAGCAGAGTTATTGGCTTTAGTGATCTGCAAGTGATTTTTGTTGCTGGATCTTAGTGGTCTGGTGGTGCGATAGGTTTGGAGTAGATTCTGGAGGGATGGGACATTTAGTGGATGGTTTACAAGTTTGTGGGCGAGTGGGAGTTGATACCATTGAAGGAGGTGAGGGAGTTCAAGCCAGCCCAGTTCAGCAAGTGAGAGACAGTGGTGACTATGGTAGGATGCCCCTGTGGCGAATTTGGCAATTTTGTTGTAGCAGGTCACTAGCTTGTTTAGATTGCATTGCCTTAGGTTAGTATATATTGGAGAGGCATAAAGTAGGGTGGAGATAAGGTGGGAATTTGCTACTGAAATCTTTGCTGCTTTGGTGAGAAGTTGTTTATTTCTGTATAACGCTCCTAGTTTTTTGTGGACTTTTTTTATGGTCATGGATATGTGAATGTCAAATTTAATTTATTGTCTATTTCCACTCCTAGCAATTTGGTGTGTTCAGTTGGGTATATAGTGGTGTTGTCTTTTGCTGTGATGTTAAAGTGAGAGTTGTTTTGAGTATGTTTGGTGAGTTGGAAGATGAGTAGTTTAGTTTTGTTTGGGTTGAGTATTAATTGGGCATTGGATAACCAAGTTTTAACAGAGGAAAAGGCTTCCTGTGTGACTTTTTGCAGTTTGGGTAGGACTGGGCTGAGCAGATGATGGTTGAGTCATCTGCGTATTGTATGAGTGTGCCATGTTTGGTGGCAGAGGCTAGATTATTGGTGAAAACAGAGAAGAGAAGGGGTCCAAGGATGGATCCTTGGGGAACCCCTATGAAGACAGGTAGTTGGGGAGATATGTCATTCTGCCATACAACGGATTGTTGACGGTCAGACAGGTAACTCTGAAACCAGTTGGTGACTGATTGAGAGAAGGATAAGTTATTGAGGACAGAGATAAGTTGTTTGTGTGGGACCATGTCAGATGCTTTAGATAGGTCTAGGAAAGTAGCAGAGGAGAGATAGCCATTGTTTTTATGCTGAAGGATAGTGTTAGTAAAGGAGAGTAAGGCAGTGGTGGTGCTATGGTTTGGTCGGAAACCATGCTGAGTATTGGAAAGGAGGTTGTTAGTAAGGAGGTAGTCTGAGACCTGAGAGTGTAGGCATCTCTCTAGTATTTTGGAGAGTGGAAAGAGAATAGCTATGGGGCGGTAATTGGTTAGTTCTGTGGAGGGGAATTATATGTGATACTTTCCACAGTGTGGAAACGTAACTTTCTGACAGAGATCGGTTAATAAAGATGGATACTGGGTAGGCCAGAGCATCAGCTGCGATTTGTAGGTATTCACTTGGGAGGTTGTCTGCTGCTAATTTGGTGGGCTTAAATTTAGTTAAGAGTTTTTTTATGTTGGAGGTGGGTGCAGGAGAAAAAGAGAAGGCAAGTGGGGAGATTACTAGTTGAAGGTGTGGGTTGGAGGGGAGGGGGGTTGTGTTGTTTAGCTAGTGATGGTATGGTTTGTGTGAAGTGTGTGTTGAATGAGGTAGCAATATTATCTGAGGAGTGAGGGATGTTAGGAGGAGGGATACTGACTTTACCTGGGTGGAGGATGGAGTTTATGGAGGACCAGAATTGTTTGGGGCTGTGTTTTGAGGAGTCTAGAGCAGACTGGCAGCATTGGAATTTGTCCTGTTTCATTAGCTTTTTGACTCTATTGTGTAGTTCTAGGAATTTCTGTCTAGTTGAGGGGGTTTTGGTTTTGTGCCAGTGCTCCCAGGCTTTATCCCTGTTTTTCATTTCTGACTTAGTGGTTTTCTGTAGCCATGGGGAGGGATGTGCTTTGGTTCTGGAAAGTCTTATGGGGCATGGTAATTAAGGATGCTCAGGAAGGTAGCATTAAAAAATTCAACTGCATCATCAAGACTGAGGTACTTTAGAGGATGCCAGTTACATTCTTTGAGGGATGAGATGAATGTGAGTGGTTTAAAGTTTAGTTTTTTACATATTTGACGGTAGATGACTGGTTTAGCTTGGTATAGGTATTTTTTGAGTAGGAATGTTGGGGAGTGATCACTGAGGCTATCTGATAAGCAGCCTGTTATATATGACTGGGGGCTCTTACTGGCTAGTATCCAATCAGGGTAGTGTGCTTGCTGGAGTTTTTATTTATCCTGGTTGGCGACTGGACTAGTTGGGTGAAGCCATGAAGGTTTACATGACGGTTTGGATGGTTGCCAGAACAGGATTGCCAGTCAATATTGAAATCACCTAAAATGATAGTTTCTTGTGGGAGATGGTGGGTAGACCAGCTGAGGAGGTTTTCTAGTGGAGGGATGTTTTGGCCAGGTGGGAAGTAGCATCCAATTATGTTGATGGTTTTGTTTTGGTTTATTTTGAGGTTGGTATATATTATTTCTTTATTGCCTATTTGTGGAGCTGATGATTTTAAGATCTGGATGTTTAGATGCTGTTTAAATATTATAGTTACACCACCTCCTTTCTTGTTTAGCTGGTCTACTCTTAGTATGCTGTAACCTGTAGGGAGTATTTGCTCACTGGTAATGTGAGGTTTTAGCCAGGTTTCTGTCAGGATGACTATATCTGGGGAGTACAAGTCTATGGTGGCATGAGTTCATGGACTTTGTTGGATATACTTTAGGCTTAGTAGAAGGAAGTCACTTGGCTTTCTATTGGCTGTAATATGGAAGAAGTTGTGGTTTCTAGTCTGATTATGAGGATTGTGGTTGGAGATGGTAGGGCCAGGGTTGGGGTGGATGTCTCCACTTAGGTCTAGTTTTGATATGCATGAGGTTATTAGTTTTCTCAGTTTTTGAATGCGTTTGTTTATAAGGGAAACTTTATGATTGTACTCTGTGGGTAATAGGTATGGTGGGAGGGTTACTATGTTAAGTTGTAGGGATGCTTTATGTTTGAATAATATAGTTGGTAGAATATGTGGGGGATACATAGGGATGGTTCTTGAGTTGATGGGAGGGGAGCTGAGTGAGGGTGAGACATGAGTGGTGGTGTGAGTAGTAGTACAGTGGTAGTGGTTGAGTGGAGGAATGACGGAGCTTTGGTAGGATGTAAGATATGCAAGGAGAGTGCATGCAGTGAGCATAGGTAAGGTATGCTTGTACATGTTAGTTGAGGAGGTGTGATAGTAGTGGGAAGATGGAGGAGGTAGTGTTGGGTTAGCACTGTGGTTGGCTATTGGAAAGATGGGAGGGGTTTGTGAGTGTAATAAAGGTGGGACCACTGGGGGCAGGAGGGAATAGGGGGCAGGGTGGCAAATAAATAAAGCAAATAACAAAGGGGAATGAAGACACCCCTGCCTGTTCTGACACAACTTGTCAGAGAATAACCCTCCCATTTTGATTTTTGCCTCTGGTCCCTCATACATCCTTCTAATTAACCTTATTATTGTATCAGAAAATGTAGATGCTTCCATTGTCCTACTCATAAACTCCTAGCTTACTCTGTTGAATGCTTTGTCTGCATTAAGATCCAGCAATAACAGTGGTATTTTCTTACATTCTTTCTTCTGTATCATTATTTTTCTATTAATGTTGTCAACACTTGTCTCCCCTCCATAAAACCACACTGATCATTATCTATCAATTTTGGCATCATCTTTGCAATTATTTCTATAATTATAGATATAAACATATTCATGGCTTAAAATTGAAATGGGCCTGTATGAAGCTGGATCAGATGGGTCTTTACTGTCTTTAGCTATTACACCCACCACAACTTCTTCACATGATGTTGGTGCCTCCTCTTCTTTTAAAATACTGTTAAACACAACCTTCCAGATCTTTATCACTTTCTTCCCTCCTAGCTTCCAAACTTTTACCAGAAAACTATCTATACCTGGAGAATTACCTGTAGATTGGTTATATATCACCATTTTTATCTCATCTCCTCCTATCTTAACTGTTAGTTGTTGAGCCTCATCTACCTCTAGCTTGGCATATTTAAGTCTTCCATAAATACTTCCATTTGTACTTTTTCTCGATTTCCCCACTTCTCTGTTTTATACAAATTTTTATAAAATTTCCAAAATAATTCTAATACTGTAACATGATCTCTGGTCATTTTTCTTGTTATAAGCTCCCTAAGTTCGGCAACAACCCTTTCTGCTTTCTGTTGCTTAAGTCATTGTGCCAAAAGTTTTTGTGCTCTGGAGTTATCATCAAAAAATAGTTGTTTAACAGCAATCTTTTTAAACCCATGCATATTATCCAGATAAGCCATTATTTTCTCTTTAGCACTCTGCAATCGCACCTCATCTTGTTCTGTTAGACTCCCCTTATTTTTTCAATACTTTAACTTTTGTCAGCCCCTCTAAATAAGTCTTATTACTTCTTAACCAGATCTCTCTTTCTTTTATTTCTACCCCATTTTTAAACTCCACATTTATTTTATCCCACTCACTAGCTATAAATTCTGGAGTACATTCTATTTTCCCTAATAACTCCCAGATAATTTCCACTACCCATTTCTTATATTTGCCTATTTTTAACAGGTATGTGGGGAGGCACTAGTATCTCATCTTTACTTAATTACCCTGGATTTTTATCTTAATAATTATTAGTGCATAATCTGAAATACTTATTGGATGTGTGTTAAAGATCTCAGTTAAATACATATAGTCCTGTGAAATATAATTTCTGTTTAGTCGAGCCCAGTTATAAGACATAAGTGTAATTTTTGAGCCAAAATCAAAAATGGTTGAGAGATATGGGCAGTATAGCTCTGGACCTCTTTCCTCCAGAATCAGGGACAACTCCAAAAATAATTAGGGACAAGTTTTAAAATATTAGTATTATTAACTTGGAAAGCTGAAAGAATAAGAGAATGAATTAACATATAAGGAGTCAACAACTCTAATTATTACCTTAACTCTTAACCACACATAGACCTACATATATGAAGGTGCTCACATGTCATACCCAAACCTCAAAGACCTCTCAGGGTCACTGCTCAGAAACTCTGCATGCACACAAACAAGACAATTCTCATCACAACACATAAAGCTACATCTCATTGTGTCTCCACTACCAAGCCCATAAGGTAAAACACTCCTTAACCCAATATTCTGGTAATAGGAGCCACCATTGTGAGATACACTGATGTCCCTCTTACCAGGCTGGAGAAGGGAAAGGTTACAGTTAGGTACTTGTCAGGGGCCAGGATTCTCCAGATCATGCAAGCACTCACATCACTTACTTCTAAGTACACAGTATGATTTAGCCATAGTTCATGTCAGCATGAATGACCTGACACATAACTCTGTGGACTACATCAAGATAGACATGACTGAGCTCTCAGAATATGTGTCACAGACAGGTATAAGCCTAGCATTGAGCAGCATTCTACATTTTACAAGTATGATGCACAATACCAGTAGAAAATGATTGACTTAACAGTTGGCTTTGCTACTGGTGTCATTCCAAAGGGGTCCAATACTATTCAGCCTTGGAGGACATGGCTGACATACCACTCTGCTTTGCCAGGGCTGGTCTTCACCTGTCACCTTTAGGCTTTTGGATATTGGCCAAAACATTATCCACCCCTATAGTGCTGTTTTTAGGCACTGCAAACAGACAAACCTTCCAACATAACAAAAGCTACTCATAACAAGCTAAAGGTGTTACTGTTCAATGCTAAGAGTCTCAGCCACAAACTGCACTTCTTGTAATCTCTCCTCACCCCGGAGAATGTTGGCGCCTGTGCTTTTATGGAAACATGGCTCAAAGCCACAGAAAGCACTCCAGCAGTGCATGGCTATAATGCTTTTCATACATTCTGACCACCCATTGAACATGAATGAACAAAAAGGCGGACGTGTATCTGTCTACATAAAAGACAAACCTCAATGCTGATAAAACAATTTGAGATGCTTGAGCTAATTCATGCCAAACTAACCATGGGAAAAATCCATCACCATATTCTTGCAAGCTACAGGTCTCCCACCATGAACCAGGACACCCATACATCATACCTGACGTTATTAGAATCACTTACCATCTGGCCCAATACCATACTCATATGTGATTCTTACTATTGCTCCATTAATTGGGAGGCATACATGGCCACTAACATGTAGGCCTAAAGATCTCTTTGACTTTGTAAATTCAAATGGTCTGGAGTAGCTAGTTTGCACTCCCACTCAGGGAACAAACATCCTAGATCTGGTACTCACAAATATGGGAGAGTGCTGCACCCAGCCCAGTGTGATGTCCTTAATGGTAAGATTAGATCACAATGTGGTATCCCTTGAAATAAAGCTAAAACAAGTCCCCCCACCTAACCCCAAAAACTTTAAGAACTTCTCTAAGGTAAATTACACCATATTAAGGGATAGCATAACTAGTTTCTAAGCTCCCCCAAATCCAGAATAAACAAAAAACTATGCAGAGGTATGCACAAAATCCCTGTATGACCATATAAACAACTGCACAAAAACGGCAGTACTAGATGGAAATAAACCCAGGTCAAACCGCAAAAACAAGCCACCCTGGTGGACCCCTGATATTAATAGGTTCTAAAACAAAAAAAATAAAATCCTGTCAGGAAGTAAGTAGGAATGTGCACAACAGAGCAAAAAGTCCCTCATTAGTCTAAACAAGCAAATCAGGAAACTAGTCAAGTCTCTGAAAGCAGACTTTGAGGCAAAAATAGTCTCCAACGCTAAGAATAACAATAAGGCATTTTTCTGTTATGTCCACAATTTTAAGGGCAACACCCAGCAATGTGTGGAATTACTTGTAGATGGCATCATCTATATTCAGTCAGAAGATATAGGAAACCTGCTGGCCGACAAATTCAGCTCAAATTTCACCTCCCCATCACCCCCAGTTCTCTCCCCAAGAATTACCTTCCACCTGTCCACTACCAATTATCACCAAAGAACGGGTTACCACTGTGCTCTCTAAGGCTAAAAACATGGCTTCAGTGAGGCTTGACAATATACTAGGTTGCCTCGTAAACAGCTTAAATCAGGACTTATCAGGCCCATTAGGATCTCTGTTTAATCACAGCCTCTGGACTGGCTTTGTCCTGATAGAGTGGAGGACAGCAACAATCATCCTTATGCATAAAGGAGGACAATCTACTGAACCGGGACATTACAGGTCCAAAGTTTGACTAGTCTTACATGTAAGGCTATGGAAAGAATAAACATGAACCTGATAAACAATGACACAGGAAACTTCCAGACACTGGACCCAACCCAAATCAACTTTGTCAAGGGCAGGTCATGCCTACTGAATCTGGTGGATTTCTTTGAGAAAGTCAGTAAGGCCATGGATGACGGTAAAACAGTACATACTGCCTACATTGACCTGGCAAAGGCATCTGACATAATTCCACACTCAGTATTACAAATAAATTCACAAAATAGGCCATAAATCCCTATGTCACCAGATGGCTAGCCAATTGGCTCATGGTTAAAGTGGGTTAATCCAAATCCAGCAAGAGGCCAGTTACTCGTGTTGTGTCACAGGGCTCATTGCTGACACCACTCCTGTTTGTAATATACTTCTCTGAAGTCAAGGCTAATGTGAAAGGCCTCTGGATGACAAAGTCTGCAAGCTGGCGGAAATCACTGAATCCCCCAATGATGTATATATCCTTCAGAAGGGTCTAGATCAAATGATTGGTGCCAGAACCATGGCCTAAAACTAAATGCAAAAAAAATGCATTGTACCGTTTGTGAAGTCAAATACCCCTGCAAATTAAAACATCAATACCACACCCCTAAGAGTAGACTCAGAGGTGAGAAACCTAGGTACACAGACAAGCAGACAGCAGCCTGAACTTTGACAGCCATGTGTCCACAGTGGTGAGTAAGTTCTTCTATGTTGCACAATGTAGAAGTAAAGGTACAGCATCCAAATCCAAGGAAATTACAGTCTCGTTGTACTCAGCTGTCATTAGACCAATAATAAAGTACAATGCGCCATTTGGCATATATTTGACTCAGTACTTACATCAACTGGAGCGACCTCAGAAGTTCCTCTCAAAGAAAATACAGAGTGTAAACATGTCCTATGTGTAAATACTAAAAGTCATATCCCTTTACTGTGTCTACAGACTATTAAGGGGTGACTTATGCCTGACCTACAAGGCACTCACAAATCCAGCCCTGATGCAGCTGCTACACATTCACAAGTCAAACAGCATGTGGATCACTGATCTGGGGATCTAAACTTAGTCAGCAACTCAAACAAAACATGCTGGAGAAACAGATATGCAACCCAGAGACTGCCCCTTCTTTGGAACAGGCTGCCTATTCACATTAAGCAGAGCCCTTCCCTAGCCCTCTTTACAAGCAATTTGGATCAACACAGGTTAGGCCGCGGTGGTGCAGCGGTTAGCATTGTCGCCTCACAGCAAGAGGTTGTCCCATTCGATTCTCGGCTGGAGCGGCTTTTGTGTGGAGTCTGCATGTCCAACCCACGGTCAAGTGACACTTAAAAGACATGCAGGTAGGTGCGTGCGCCTTCTTTGAAGATTGGGCATGGAGCTGGCAACTCGGCACTGTAAACATTCACTGCCAATCATTAGCGGACCGGAGTTCCGCTGTGGCGACCCTTAACCGGAAAAAGCCAAAAGACGGGGAAATCGCAAATTCATACAAGGTATAGTAGTGACTATGTCCCTTATGCTTATGGACAGGGGCAATCTGTAAGATACTGAATGCGTTCCCAAATCCACACCATCCTATTGCCCCTAGGAACCATATATTGGATAAAATCAGGTTATATTGGCTAAGCATGTAAGGACTCTTAAGCCGTTAGCCTAGTAATCACAGATGTCAAATTAAGTGTATTCTACCATTTTTTTTCTCCTAAAATGATCAGTTTTAGGAGAGATGGAGTAAAAAAAAACTGAACCAAAATTAGGGACAGTTAAGAGATATGATATGCGGACTAGGCACATTCAAAGGCAAGGTAAAGACGGACTTCAGTGGGAGTTTACTGCGGCGCTTCGTACTTTATCCTCATAAACAACAGTCAGAAAACATTCTCACCACGAGTATAGATAGGGTTACCACTTGTTCCAGTTTGCGAGGGACAGTCACTCTTTGGGGGTTTTAGGGCAAATTTATTTCCTATATTTTGTGTAATAGTTGCATAAAACAGTTATTCTGTATCTGAAACACCTAAATGTTCTAAGAAACAGAATAAGCAACTAAAATGCTACAAGAATAAGCTTTTATCTAGGCAAAAAAGTGAAGTTCTGCAATTTGTACTGGCCGTGGGTATATTTTTGGCCTGCAAAATCTGACGTTTGTACCAAAAATGCTCCACTTTGGGCATTTGAAAAAGGTGGCAACCCTAAGTATGGAAGAACAACAGCAGCAGGGCTAACGACCCGACGGCGTGAACGTTGGTTCAAATGACAGTCACTGCTGAAGTAGCAGTGGCACACAACCCTACCCATGTGCAAAAAAGGGTTGTAGGTGGATTCTCTCCATCGTTTTACAGTTCTACCTGTTGACCGGTTGCGTAAAGTAAAGGGCGGAGTTGGTCCTTACACGTCACGGGCTTACTGTAGTAAGATATACTTCTCCGTTTTAAAACCCTATTACATTTCAACGTTCTCAACAATTGCTAAAGCTGTATACTTCAGTATTTGGGTGCGCCACTCTTTTAATATATAACAACAACATGCAGTCTTATACTTGAATTATTCTAGACAGGGTGAAATGGGACTCACTCTTGGCAACTCTAACTTCCTTTCTACACGGTAGGTAATGTGTGTTGCACCGGAAGTCCGCGAAAAATTAGTTGCCCTTAGTGGGTGCTGTTTGCCACGTCTCGTACTGAAGGGGTAGTGTGGAAGAAGGAAGTGTGAGGTTTTTTGGAAGTAGTTGTACCACTCAGAAGTTCACCACTGGGACACAATGGTAATGAAATGCATTTGATATATGTAGGTTATTGCCTTAAAATGTTACGGGTTGTCGTTCTCTTATTCTATATGCCATTCATTAATAGCAACAGATTGTTACATATTTTCAGAGAGTTTGTATGTTTGTGTATGGAAGTAACCGCTAATTATGACAACTTGTTTGCACTTTCCAGAATACTGGCTGGCACAGATAAAATGTGCTTATTTTGCTAAGAGTGCTTTAAAACTGCCTGCGTATCGTTTTGCATATACAGCTAATACTTATTGTATTTTTTAAAATGTTTTGCCTAGTGGTAGGATCGTACTATCAAGCTGAAGTAAATAAAATTATTCCACTGCTTGAGGTATTAATACATAACGTCTAAGCAACTTGGACACTTTTTTTTTTTAACTTCTGCTATTTATTGATTTGTAAATTGGCTTGCAAAACCCATGTCTGATGCTAAACATATTTGTTTCAGTAAGTAAGCAACTTGTTTTTTTCTCTGACTCCTGTGGTGTTCTACATTTTCCTTACTTGTACTCCTTGAGTGAGTTTGCATATTAGTCAGTATTTCTAGTTGCAGCTGTCTGCATCAAGCACAGTTTCCCTGAAAAGCAAACAGGAAACGCACTCAGTCCAGGGGCTAGTTTCTCCCTCTCTTTCCAGACCCGCAGTAAGACTCCCCACTGGCACAGGTGTAGGGTTTATAGGTGTGTACTAGGCTGATGGCCCTGGAGCCTTTACAAGCCTAGTCCATAGGATTACCCTGGCATTGTGCCACCTGACCTTAGTTCGTAGTGCCTGTGTCGAGTAGAGCCACTGGAGTGATCCCCAGGGTGAATTTTCAATTTCCCATCCACTCATCAAGATCTCTCTTGAAGAGGGTCAGTGAGGTGCTCTGCTTGACATGTATGGGAAATCTATTCCATAGCATGGGCAGTGTCTGGGTTATGAACCTGTCCCTCCAACATGTTCTGTTGATTGTGGTAATGAGGTTGATGTCTCTGGACCATGTGGTACGGAAGGATTGGGATTTCTTTAGATGTGGGATTTCTTTAGATGTAGCATTTCTAACAGAGCTGGGTCAGACATGGCTTTGTAAGTCAGGCAGAGATCGCCTCTAAGTAGATAATATGAGAATGAGAATAGTTGGAGTTTTTTGAGTCTGTCCATATAGGACAAGAGTTTAAGGCCCAGGGTCCACTTTGTGAGGGTTTTTTTTGTGGCCTCCCCAGTTGTTGCAGGTGTCTAGTGAGGTACATGCCAAATGAGGCATTGTACTCCATGATTGGCCTAATGAGGGAAGAGTAGAGGGAGACCTCTTTCTTCCTGGATGCAAAACCCTTAGTAATGAGATGTGCCACATAGGACTTAGTGGCAATGTGGTGGTCAAAAGAGAGGTTGCTGTTAACTTGTGTTCCTAGATCTGTTATAACTCATTCTGTGTTCAGTGGACTACCATCGATGTGGTAATTCAAGGGAATCAGGTTTTTCTCGAGGGGGATGATAACACATTTTTTTTTTGTATTGAGCTTAAGGCCATGGTTCTGGCACCAGTCATTGGTCTCATTGAGGCCTTTCTGTGGAATTTCAACATCATTTGGGGAGTTAATAATAGCTCCCAACTTGCAATAGTCTGCGAACTTTGTCAGACAGAAGCCCTTTGTGTTGGCCTGGACTTCAGAGAAGTAGATTCCAAACAGGAGTGCACCCAGGACCGAACCCTGTGGGGTTCCACATGTGACTGATCGACAGTCTGATTTGGAGTCAGAACCCACAGTGTGAAAGTAGCTATCTGTGAGCCAGTTTGTAACCCATCTAGTGATATAGGGGTTGATGCCTAGCTTAGTGAGTCTTTCTATGATTCCTGAGTGGGGAATGGTATCAAAGGCCTTGGTCAGATCAAGGTAGACTGTATGAACCATGCTTCCTTCATCCACAGCTCTGGTGACTCCCTCAAAGAAGTCAACCAAATTGAGCAGGCATGATCTACCCTTCACAAAACCAAACTGTGTAGGGTCCAGAGTTTGGAGATTCCCTATGTCCTTGTTTATTAGGTCCATGATGCTGTGTTCCATAGCTTTGCATATCAGACTTGTCAGGCTAATGGGGTGACAGTTCCTAGGGTCTGTAGTTGCTCTTCCCTTGTGGAGAGGGATGACTGTAACAGTGCGCCAGTCGGTAGGGACAAAGCCTGAGGTGAGGCTGAACAGGGCACACAGGTGAGGTGCCAGTTCACTCTGTAGTTCATGTAGAACGGGGATATTGTCAGGTCCCATAGAAGCTGTATTCTTGGCCTTGTACAGTGCTGTTTTAACCTGTGCAGCAGTAATACTGTGTCCCTAGCAATCATTGATCCTTTGGGGGGGGGGGGGTAAAGTTGGCACTGAATCTGTCAGCCAGTATATTGGCAATATCTGTTGGCTCGGTATAGGAGGTACCATTGTGCAGTAGTGCAGAGCAAATCTGGGTATTGCAGTGGAGATTCTTTACATAACTATAGAAGGCCTAGCTAGCTTTAGAGGATTTGATGAGGGATTTCAACCTTTTGTTGAGGCTAAGGGAGTTTTTCCAGTTGTGAGACTTCACCTTATTCCATTCGGTTTCCTCCTTCTGTTGTAGAGGATTTGATGAGGGATTTCAACCTTTTGTTGAGGCTAAGGGAGTTTTTCCAGTCTTGAGACTTCACCTTATTCCAATCAGTTTCCTCCTCCTGTTGTAGAGTTTGTTTATGGCAGGGGACCACCAGATTGACTTCCTTTTTGGAAGAGAGCTCCTTGATTCTATTGGGTATGGCAAGATCCATGCATTTGTGTACGTGTTCGTACAGTGCATTGGTGTATTATTTGGCGCTCATGCAACTATTCTCCATTTGCATGGGTGCCGTGAAGTTAGCCACCTCTGTTTTTAGGAGCCCGATGTTAGCTTTGGAGAAGTTTTTCATGGTGGCTACCTTTGTGGGAGGGATGTGGATTTCCAAGGTGATTAGTTTGTGGTCAGATCTAACCAGGGAGGAATTGACTATTGATGTAGAGCAGTGGTTGCCCATGTTAGTAATGACCAGGTCACGGATGTTGCTACCTCAAGATGGGGTAAAAACGAGCTGGTCCAGGGCATTGTAGTTAATGAATTCCAGAAACCGTTGGGCAAGTGCGTTGGTACATGAGTAGTTTTCCCAGTTAATGGAGGGGTAGTTGAAGTCGCCCAGTATAAGAGTGTTAGGTTGGACCCTAATATTCTTCAGGGTGCTTAGGAACGTGGAGTGAGAGTCTTGGGATATGGTTGGGGACCTATAGCAGGCTGTGACCTGAATTGCTTGAGTCCTCAGAGTGTCCAAGCCAAGTCCTCCAGCACCCTCTCTGTGAAACCAGTGCTTCGTGTCCCTGGTCCAAGCAGCTGACACACACACTCTTTGAGATTTGATGTTTGTGTTTATATATACACACGCACACACACACACACACACACACGGTAAAGTCTGGCACAGGTTTACTGGCTATGCCCCCTTCAGCCTAGACTGTAAGGTAGTTAGACCACCATCAGACACTCCAAAGCCAGCTGCTTTAAGGCTGTTGCCAGGGTACCCAATTATACTGAGTGAAGTTAATATTAATACAAATGAAGTGTTTGGCCAATGCAGTAAGGCTTTCAGGAGTGGCCACAGAATTACCAAATAGATATTAGTATTTTCAAAGGTTAAAATGCTTTCTAAAGGTCCAGCCGCAATGAAAAGTTTAAATATATTTAATAATAAATAATAAAAGAACATTAAATACTAAATATCTATTTAGAATAAATACCAGAGTTTCAATCACAGGAAGTATTAAAAATAACACAGGTGGCAGGTTCACACACTTACAGAAAAACAATACTTTACTATTACTCATTATATTTTCCTGAGTATTCTAAAGAACTGTAAGTTACAATCTTTATGGCCTAAGCCAGGTAGTTTAATTTCAAACTATTTTTTCAAAGTTAGCTGCAGCTGGACTGTGATTAACCCCTTCTCCTCCAGTGTCCATTGTTATACAATTACATTTTTAGCAGTTACAGTAATCCATATATGTTTCTTCCTCTGTCCAGCAGGACACACTGTTGATACATATTTAACACAAGCAACTTTACAAATACTTTTTCAACACAAGCATCTATACTAATGAGTTTGATATACAAATGACATATAATTCTTTACAAAGTTCCAGCTAGCTGTGCTGGCATATGTTACACATCCATTGTCCTACTTCTCCTGGCTTAGCTGGCGATACCTCACGTTGTCACAGGGAGTCATGGAACTGTGTGATATTCTAGCTATATGAGTGATGAGTGAGTTTGGGTTAGGAGAAGGGTGAGGTTATGAAACTTGAAGCTGTAGGAAGGTGTGATTAGGAGAATTGATGGAAAAGACAAAATGAAGACCTGATAGTGTGCAGAAAAGAAAAAGTAGTGTTGGATGTTAAAGAAGGAATATTTGAGATACAAGTGTGATGGGGGGGTGTTAATTTGTAAATGGTATGAAGGTCTGGAGTTGGTGGATTTGAGTAATTGGTCTGTAAATTTGTGTTTTATTTAATTTATACCATAATGTAAGCAATTTTTCTTGTGAATGTTTTTGCATTTTAAGTGGTGGTCTTTTGCTGTGGCGGCTCTACATTGTTTTGGATGTCATTGGTTAAGGATTTTCATTTAAGAGCAGTGAGACAGGCATACCAAAAGTTTGTATAAATACTTCTTGCAGATCTGTGTGCAAAGTAATATATCCCATCAGATTAGCATGTTTCCGTTTGAAGGTAAAGGGAGATTTTTGCAGATCTGTGTGTAGAAGTAAGATATCCCATCAGATTAGCATGTTTCCATTGGAAGGTAAAGGGAGATTTTTGCATCTGTCTGGATGAGGAAAGAAAACCTTGACTGCAAGGACACACCAAGCATGAGGACAAAGGCATAATGAAGATGATTGAGGCTTTTAATTACCTACCCACCTTGTCCACTGTCACATTAGTGTAGATTAAAAAAAAAAAACAAAAACAGGTTGGGGAGTAGGGAAAGTACTAGGTAGTTGTATTTTGTTACATGTGCAAACTACATCATTTTGCTGTCTTATGGTAGTTATTGAATAATGTAACAGCTGCCGCTCTGCTAAATTTAAGGTGGTTAGTTGTGACTTATTGAATAACGTAACAGCTGCCGCTCTGCTAAATTTAAGGTGGTTAGTTGTGACTTAGTTGCATAATTCAGAGAATAAATTCTGTAAATCTGTTTGAATGTGAGCTGTAGATGGATCTGCTATGTGGAGGATAATATCATTGGTGTAATGAATGGTCACTGAGGGAGATATGGTTGCGAATGGTGTGAAAACAAGGCCTTAACCCCTGTGGTACTCATGAAGTGAAGATGATTTACCTCATGTATCATGTCTTTATTATGACAGGCCTGAAGAACAAATAATTGTTCTGCTATTATTTAAGTATTTGGGTTAAAATCAAGAATTCAAGTTGTGTTGTATGTCTGTAGTTTAAAAAGCATGCGTGAAGTCACCTAAACAAATCCTGTGAACCAGTCTTTCTTCATGGTCACTAATATTTTATCGCTCATCTGTGTAGGTTGCAATGAGTATGTTATGGCCAGTTATGAAACCTTGTTTAATGTCTGGAAGAATTCCATGTTTATTGATGTGCTCAAGTAGTCCATCAGATGAGATGTTAAACTGAGGCACCATTTGTTTGAGTTGCTGGTAGCTTAGGTGAGTGTAAAAGATCCCATGGCACTTATTGAAAAAAGTTAAAGTTCCCTAGTGCCATGACCCGGTTTCCCCATTCAGTAAGAATAGCACTTCTTGTCCCCTCCGAAAAGACGTTATTGGCTTAGTGAGACAAACTCCTCAGCAATGTTTAAATAGGTTCATAGGTACTAGATTGTTGATCTGTGAGGATCAAAGAAGCCTAGCCTTGCATTGAGCAGTTTTTAGCTCTTATATTTTTCGTGCAAGTAACCAAGAGATGGACCAAATAAGGATATGTTGGGCCATTTACATGTTTCTATTATCCATGAGTCTTAGGGGTGCTAAACCAAAGGTGAGCTTGCAAATGTCCTGGCAGTCCTCCAAAATACATTTAAATAGAGTAAGATAAGTACTTTGGTTTATGTGGAGTGGAAGACTTTTCTATCTAAGTGGAATTCTCTGATACAAATCTAATAAATGTGTAATAGGCCTGAAAGGATCTGTTGAAGCTATGTACACAAAGCAGAGGTCACCTCTCAGTAGCCTTTATGATACTGAGAAGAAGAACAAGGCTTTGCATTGGTCTACATAATTTTTGCAGTTTTGGTCCCTTGATTTTTCTAGTGAGGAAGTCTGTTGTTAGTTGTGAAAAGTGTTTGGACAGTTAAATACTGAAAGGGGCATTATAGTCCATGAAGTGCTGAGTACAGTGGAACAATTACATCCCTTGATTTGGATGGAGTTCATTTCCTACTTTTTTTTTTTTTTTTTTAACAAGAAGCATCTTTATTAAACCATCACTTATGACATAGGCAATCAGTTCATACCTCTCAACCTCGTAGAGCAAGAAGTCTGGACAAAGCCATAAGTAAAAGTGGAATAAAGGCCCAAAAGTAGGGACAGTTAATATTGCTCTTGCAAACTTAGAAAGTTGATGGAATAACAGGTTTTGCATTAGCATGAAGTTACTGAAGGGTATGAAGTCTGAACGTCAAATGTCTGTCATTATTTTCTAACTTCAGTCTTTAATGTTTTGCCACTAATGTGCCAGAAAAACACAATTTTATGAAAAATGGACCAAAAATGAGGCATAAAGCTGGACATTCTGTGAAAATCTGTACAATTGAGAGGTAATCATACCTCTATGTATATCAATGAAAACAAACCACACCGACACAGTCCTAGTTGCAAGGATTTTACATCACAAACTGTACCGACACACTCCCAGTTGCAAACATTATACATCACTTATAATCTATCCAATCATTTTCAGTCAAACATTGTGTAGCTCATGTAAGTCCTGCCTTCTTTTAATCCTCAGTCCTCCCCTGTATGTACTGTTCCCACAATTCCCATTTTTCCTGTGTACTTTGCTCTTACCCCTTTCTAAAAATCTCAATTCAAGTTATCTATGTGACTATATTCTCTACTTGTAGTATAGCTGGTTTAAATTTTCCATTTTCTAGTAATTGCTTTTTTTGGCAGCACCATAATTGGACACAGCAAGGCCTCACCATGTCTAGGCAATTCCATTTTTGTATCATTGCTCAGAAAAATTATCTTCCTAGTTGCACCAATCTGCCAACCCAGCATCTCCAGCAGTGCATCCTACAGGGAATCTGTAAAGTCTACCTACTCACTGCACTCGCAGAAAATATGTTCCCAATTACTTCTTTCTTCCCTGTCACACCTCCAATGTATGCTGTCTGTCTGAGGAAAAATTGTCTTGCCAAAGAAGGGCAGCCCAAGGAGTGAACCTAGGTCATTTGGAGGAGGTATAGGTGTCCACCGTAAGTTTCTGAGGTGTACTTGAGCCAAACTGCTATCTGAAGAGTTGCATAGTGAATTGACATTTAGCTGGAATGGTGTTGGTTGAATGCCTTCCTGAGGTCTAGATATGTGTTTATTGTTCTGCCCTCACCCATTGCTTCAATAACGTTTTCAAATAAGTCAAACAGATTTAAGTAGGTTAAATAGTAGTTGACGTTAAATTTATTTTCAAATAATTTTGTGATTTGACAAGTAATACTTACTAAAATAATAACTTAAAGCCCTGAGTCACAGGGGGAGACCATTCTGGGGCCATTGCCTTAGAATAGGGTTGAAGTGAAGCCTTGTAAAGAAGACGAGAGCTGGGTTTGATTTTACATGATGGCTGTGTTAGTAGTTTTGGTGTTAAATGATGCTGTAGGGTTAGATGGAATACTTGTGCTTTTTTGAATTCCTGTAAGCAGGAGGCGTCCATATTGGGCAGTGATTGACTAGGCTTCTTATCGGAGTACACTGTTTTTTTTTTTTTTTTAATATTTTCTAGATCTTTTGATACTATTACAATTAGCTTTGTGTTGAAGGTTAACTGTTTTGTTTCTTTGATTTTATGTTGCAGTTTTCCCTCTGGTGTAGAATATTCCACCATGGTGAGTGGGATTGTTAATCTCCTTTTTTAGTTTTCAAGTCTTATTTCTGGCTTTAAGAAGAAGCTTCAGGTTTGAAGTAATCCAGTGCCAAAGCTGTCCCTTAAGTTGTTTATTTTGCAGTGAGAAGTGTTTTATTCCGGATGGTTTAATAAGGAATTAACTGTATCCAAGGCATGAATGGAGTTGCTGCACTGACCAATTTAAGTAATTTAGTTTTTCCTGTACAGTGTTTTATTTCTGTTCTGGGAAGGCTCTTATGGTTACTGTCACCAGAGATGGCTTTGTAGGATTTAAATGACAGAGTGGTCTGAATAGTAGTCACTTACAATATTTGGAGAACATTTTAATTCACTAATTCTGTGTGGTATGTTAGTTATAAGTAAGTCTAAGTTAGTGCTGCTGTTATGTGGGTTCAGTCTGATAGATATGTAATGCAGCTTTGTACGTTTATAGGAAATGAATAACGTGACTTCTTGGGTCCTAAAAGATCAATGTTGACATTTTTCATTGTAATTTATATGATTTACTTTACAGTGGTTTTAGGATGTCCTGAATAATTGCTTTGGGCAGGTTAGAAATGGCAGTGGTGGTGGAAGCCAGTGTCCATTTAGGTATGTTGTCACACGTGTTATGATTATGGTTTGGGGGGAGTCCTCTTGCTAAGAGGAGAGAACCACTTTTTTTTAATAACAAATGTTTGTGTAATGCTGAAGGGCAGCTAGTGCCCTCTAGGCAGATTTCAATCATACCTAGAGTTTCTAGTTGGTTTTCTTTCATCCAACCTTCTTGGCAGTCTGTGTTGCTTTTTATGCTGTGTACATTCAGGTGACATATTTTTATGGCATTTCTTATTTAAGTTTGATTTTGCTGAGTTACTTGAAGTAGTTTGTTGTTTTGAGATGATATGCTAATATTAGAGAACTGGTTGAGACCCCAGTGGGATGATAGTGAAGTAGGCTGGTTAAGTTCAAGTTCATTGCAGAGCTCATTTCCTAAGCATTTTGCATCAAAACTATGACTCTGTGTAAAGCAGTTAATATGATTCATATAATAAATGTGTACTGTGTAGTAATTTTGCTAAAATCAATTTTCACTAAACAAGCAAAAACATTATAAAAGCAGAAAATGCTAAAGACAATGTAACATTGTTACACTATGTAATAAAAATGTTTATAGTAACTAATGCAATCCAGGTACAGGTAAAATAAACTCAAAAGTTGTTCTTTTAAAAGCAAGAGCCCAACTATGGGCTAGCATCATGAGACGCAGAAATCAAATTTCTCAGTATACTCTTAAAAAAACTTCAGTAATAACAAACCAACAGGTTTTGGAGGATAAAGCTTAGACCACAGCTGTCAGCTGCCCCATAGTACAGCCGACAATTATCAACTATTGCAACGTTACAGTATTGCAGTCAGCTGCAAAATGCAGCCCAAGCACCAGATTGTAACAGTAAGAAAACAAAATGCTTAAGAAAAACAAATTTGTGAATGAACCTCTTCATTCTTCAGATACCAAATAGATAGCAAATAGCATCCTCTTCCAGTCATTCGTTCTAATTTCACCTCCAAAGTAGAGACTGTGTTCCTTAAAACATCCGCTGTCATTGCTGCTGTTCTTTCTATTACAGCCAAAAGAAATAATGCTGATTGCAAGGGACATCATCAACAGCACAACTGACTGGCACTAGTGTATATCCAGCTAGAATGACAGTGTGATAGTATAGTATTAAGCCTTAGTGAGCAAAGTTGAAACAAGTACTTCTCAAAAAACAAATGTAAAAAGCTCTCTGGTATGCAGTCACTTGCTAGCATTGTTGGAAGTACAGTTTGTCGCACTTAATGTTCTTGTAAGTTATTTTAACTAAGTCCTGAGGTAATAGGAGCATGAGATATAGATTGGAGAAACAGTAGTTGAAGAGGAGCAAAATTGGGGTTTGTAGAATTTGTAGTGCTAAGTTTTAATACAGCTATATGATCCTTGCAGTGGTAAGTTTCAATAGAGCCATGTAAAGTAGAAAGGTACTATTTGTGGTCTGTTTCGGTATGGATCAATTTGGTTAGAGACTTTGCAGTTGTTTTCTTAAGGGGATGCCATAATTTGTTATACTGGTGAGATAACTACCAGACTGGATCATAGTGGGTTTTGTTTTTTGATGGCTGTTTTTCCTGAATTGCACATTGCATTTCAGCTAATGTAGTATTCTCTAAGCTTGTTAACGTCAAAGCAGTGCAGGTGTTAGGGATAGAGTAATAAGTGGAGTGGGATTGGGGCATTCTGTAATCATGCCTGGCTGAGATTTGGGGGCCACTATAAAGAGTAAAGAAATTAGATGGGTAGTGAGAAAACCCTAATTGCAGGAGGTGGAAGGAGAATGGAGGTTAGATGTTTGGATTAGAAAATGGAAGGAGAATGGAGGTTAGATGTTTGGATTGGAAAATGGCAAGTTGTTCATAGGTGTCTACTAGGATAATGGCCCTGGAGCCTTTACAAGCCTAACCCATAGGATTACCCTGGCATCGTGCCACTCGACCTTAGTTCCCAGTGCCTCTGTCGAGAAGAGTCACTGGAGTGATCCCCAGGGTGAATTTTCTATTTCCCATCCACTCATCAAGATTTCTCTTGAGGGTCAGTGAGGTGCTCTGTTTGACATGTATGGGAAGTCTGTTCCATAGCATGGGCAGTCGCTGAGTTATGAACCTGTCCCTCCAGCACATTCTGTAGATTGTGGTCATGAGGTTGAGGTCTCTGGAGCCTGTGGTACAGAGGAATTGGGATTTCTTTAGATGTAGCATTTCTAACAGAGCTGGGTCAGACATGGCTTTGTAAGTCAAGCAGAGTAAGAGCCTCTAAGTAGGCGATATGAGACTGAGAATAGTTGGAGTTTTTTGAGTCTGTCCATGTAGGACAAGTGTTTAAGGCCTAGGATCATCTTTGTGAGGTACTTTTGTGGCCTCTCCAGTTATTGCAGGTGTCTAGTGAGGTACATGCCAAATGAGGCATTGTACTCCATAACTGGCCTAATGAGGGAAGAGTAGAGGGAGACCATGACCTCCTTCTTCCAGGATGCAAAACCCTTAGTAATGAGATGCGCCACATAAAAGGACTTTCAGACCACAGTGGCAATGTGGTGGTCAAAAGAGAGGTTGCTGTCAACCTGTGTTCCCAGATCTCTTACAATGCCTTCTGTGTTCACTGGACTACCATCCATGTGGTAATTCATGGGAACTGGGTTTTACCCAAAGGGGATGACGACACATTTTTTGGCATTGAGCTTAAGGCATGGTTTTGTCACCAGTCGTTGGTCTCGGTGAGGCCTTTCTGTAGGATGTCAACATCCCATAGGGAGTTAATAATGGATCACAACTTCTAGTCATCTGTGAAATTTGTCAGCTTGAGTCCCTTCGTGTTGGCCTGGACTTCTGAGAAGTAGATGCCAAACGGATGAGAACCCAGGACTGATCCCTGTGGGACTCCACTCGTGACTGGTCGGCAGTCTGACTTAGAACCCACAATGTAAAAGTAGCTGACTCCATCTGTGAGCCAGTTTGCAACCCACCTAGTGATATAGGGGTTGATGCTTAGCTTAGTAAGTTTTTCTATGATTCCTGAGTGGGAATGTTATCAAAGGCCTTTGCCAGATCAAGGTAGGCTGTATGAACCACCTTGCCTTCATCCACAGCTCTGGTGACTGACTCAAAGAAGTTGATCAAGTTGAGCACGCATGATCTACCCTTCACAAAACCAAACTGTGTGTGATCCAGAGTGTGGAAATTCCCTATATCCTTGTTTATTAGGTCCATGATAATGCGTTCCATAGCTTTGCATATCACACTTGGGCTAATGGGGCGATAGTTCCAAGGGTCTGTAGTCACTCCTCCTTTGCACCATTCAGTAGGGACAAAGCCTGAGGTGAGGCTGTGATTGAACACGGCACACAGGTGAGGTGCCAGTTCGCTTTGTAGTTCATGTAGAACACAGCCAGGGATACTGTCAGGTCCCATAGAAGCTGTATTCTTGTCCTTGGACAGTGCTGTTTTAACCTGTGCAGCGGTAATACTGGGTGCCTAGCAATCTACTGGTACTATGATTAGTCCTTTGTGGGTGGGTGGTAAAGTTGGCATTGAATCTGTCGGCCAGTATATTGGCAATATCTGTTGGCTCAGTATAAGAGGTACCATTGTGCAGTAGCTCAGAGCAAATCTGGGTATTGCCGTGGAGATTCTTTACATGACTATAGAAGGCCTTGTGGTTGTCTTTACTATCTACTGCAATTCTGTTCTCATAGCTAGCTTTAGAGAATTTGATGAGGGATCTCAACTTTTTGTTGAGGCTGATGAGGGAGTTTTTCCAGTCTTGGGACTTCATCTTATTCCACATAAGTTTCCTCCTCCTGTTGTAGAGTTTGTTTATGGCAGGAGACCACCAGATTGGGGTTTTTTTTTTTTTTTTTTTTTTTTTTTATTGAGGAGAGCATCTTGGTTCTATTGGGTATGGGGAGATCCATGCATTTGTGTATGTGTTTGTACAATGCATTGGTGTATGATTCGACGGTCATGCAGCTGTTCTCCATTTGCATGGGTGCAGTGAAGTTAGCCACCTCTGTTTTTAGGAACTCAAAGTTAGCTTTGGAGAAGTTTTTCATGGTGGTTACCTTTGCGGGGGGTGGAGGGTGGAGGGTGGGAGGGATGTGGATTTCCAAGTTGATTAGTTTTGTAGTCTGATCTAACCAGGGAGGAGTTGACTATTGGTGTAGAGCAACTGTCGCCCATGTTAGTAATGACCAGGTCAAGGGTGTTGCTACCTCTAGTGGGGGTAAGAACGAGCTGGTCCAGGGCATTGGAATTAATGAATTCCAGGAAACGTTGGACAAGTGTATTGGTACATGAGGAGTAGTTTTCCCAGTTAAGGGAGGGGTAGTTGAAGTCACCCAGTATGAGAGTGTTAGGTTGGACCCTAATATTATCCAGGGTGCTTGGAAACATGGAGTTTGAGTCTTGGGACATGGTTGGGAACCTATAACAGGCTACGACCTGAATCGCTGTCTTACCCAATGTTAGCTGCACCTGAAGTATCTCTGATGCGTTATGTTAGGCTACCAGTCTGGAGGTGTGTGCATCCTTTATAAATGTAGAAATACCACTGCCTTTGGAGCTTCTGTCCAAGTTCTGGGGCTGAAAGGTGTGGAATGAATTATAGCCTGGAAGTGCAGGGTTGCTTTCTGCTGCCTTGAACCAGGTCTCTGTTACAGCACAAATGTCAATGTTCTCCATTTTAAGGAGTGCTTAGAATGAGTGCCTTTCTAGCATTGAGCAGCATGACCCTCTGATTGCATTTGTTTGTAGCTGTTACAGTGGTAATTTGGTCTTTGGAACACCGCCTAAAAAGGCACTGTAGGGGCAGCAAGGGGTGACAGATGCAGGTCATCTCTAGCAAAGCATCGAGGTCTGTCAGTCATATCATCGCAGGCAGGTACTGGTTCCCCTTAGAATGACACCAGAAACTTGGACAATTGTTGACATCAATCATTTTCTACGTGTACTATGGTATCGTTCTGGGTGATGGTAGGATGCTGCTCAGGGCTAGGGTCATAACCCCCTGGGCTACATAATCTGAGAGTACCTCCATGTCTCTTTTCATGTAGTCCAGGGAGGTATGTCTAGGTCATTCGCACCCACATGTACAATGACAGTCATATTTGTACCTGTTGTTGAGGGACCTGAGTGTATGCATTATGTGGCGGATCCTGGCAGCTGACTGTTGCTCTCTCCTTATTCAGCTTAGTGAGTGGGACATCAGTGTGCTTCACTATCGCGTCACCTATGACTAGTGTGCTGAGCATGCTGTTTTTCCTAAGGGTCTTTTGGTTGAGTGGCACACTGTTTAGGAGAGTTGTCTCATGATTAGTGTTGTGGTGGTCGAGTGCGTTTCTGCCTTAGAGGTCTCTGCTGTTTGGGTAGATTTTTATTGAGAGCCTCCGCAAAGATGGGTGTGTGGTTTGTGTTTTTATGTGAAGGCAGTGCTGGTGTGTGTTCTGGAGGGCTGTGTTCCATGTGGTGTGGTACAAGTGTTGACCTTCTTCTCTTGACCAGCTCTTCTGGTCTTGTCTGGAGAGTGTGTGGCTTCCAATTTGGATATACAAGTACATCTCTCGCAAGTCTGAGTGTTGGAAGGTAAGAAGAGAGGGTTGTCTGTGTACATGAGGCAGTTGCTACATTGCCTCAGGATGTCCAAGTTCACCAGGTTAATAGAATAAAGCACAAGGAACTGACCTTTAGACATGCCTGGAGGGGTGGGCATTAATGAGTACTGGAGCAGTTTCCTTGTAGAACGTTTAGTGCTGGTAGCACTTTTTTGTGCTACAAGTAGTCTGGTGTGGTAAAGTGCTAGATTAATAAGCTAGTAAAAGTGCAGGAGAGGAGAGAACTAGCAGATCTAAGGAAAAAAGTTGAAGAACAGACTTTGTTACCTCTCAGAAGCTTACAAACAGTCCTGGTTACAGCAAATCTATATCTGTTCTAGACTAGTTACAGGAAAGGCAGGAAAAGTGCAAATGTGGGCTTTTAAACCAGAAAGTTGAAAGAGATGGAAAACTGCCCAAACGGCCAATAAACTACAAATTCGGGGCCAGAAACCACTCCTCTTGTGGTAGCAGGCTGCCTAGTGATTACCCCTCCCACTGATAAGCTAGAAGATTTCCCTCCAGCACAGAAAGGTTTGGGAGGCTCAGAAGCTTACATACAGTCCTGGATACAGCAAATCTATATCTGTACTAGACTAGTTGCGGGACAAGCGAGAAAAGCGCAAACGCAGGCTTTTAGACCAGAAAGTTGAAAGAGATGGAAAAAACTGCCCAAAAGGTCAATAAACTACAATTTTTGGGCAAGGAACCACTCCTCCTTGTGGTAGATGGGCTACCTAGTGCTTACCACTCCCACTGACAAGCTGGAAGGCTTCCCTCTGACACAGAAAAGCTTGGGGGGCTCAGAAGCTTACAAGCAGTCCTAGATGTAGCAAATCTGTATCTGGACTAGACTAGTTACAGGAAAGGCAGGAAACAAACTTATATAGATGTGTGTGTGTTCATATATATATATATATATATATATATATATATATATATATATATATATATATATATATATATATATATATATAAACAGAAAAGCAGCTAAAACAGTACTAAAACAATTCAAGTGCAGCGCAAGCTAGCACACGAGTGTGTAGCAATATAAGTACAGTTTAAATAAATGCAGTTTATTCAAACTGTATTCTGAACTGAATTTAATTGTTTTATTCAACTCTGAGCAGTTAAAAAGTGCCAACAAATATAAAACTATACTTTTATCAGCTGAGAAGCACACTCTGTCAGATTTTTTTTTTTTTAGTAAAGTGGAAAGGGAGAAAGGAGAAACAGAAGATAATTCAAGGTTAAGGACCTAAGTGGGTTGGCCTTCTCATATGTTCTCTCTGTATTAGAAGATACGGGCGTCCAAGCTGATGAGAGACCAAAAATTGTAGGGAATACACTTCCACTTAACGCAAGTTTATTAAAAGGTTCAGCGTTTTCACTACTAGAAACACAGTAGCTTCTTCAAAGTATTACAGAATGGCGCCAAAAAGCAGAATTTAAATAAATTAATGTCACATGAAAATTTCGTCACTTCCACTTTTTTTTAAAAGGGAAAGGAAAAACTGAGCAATCTGTCATAGATACTTCAATCCCTAGTTAAAAACAAAAGTTTCCGATCCCAAAATTACTCTAGTAGATTAAAAAAATTAAATAATGAAAATAATAAAAAGTAAACCAGAATATTCCGAATTCTCTAATAAACATTCAAAATGTATGCATGTGTATACGTAGTAACCACTTATGATCAAATAGAATTTCACAGGCTGCCAAATGACCTAGTCCTCAAAAGAACCCCATAAAAAAAGGGGGAGGTAAATATTCTAATCAAGATATTTATCTAAAATTTTATATAAGAAAAAACTTGTAAGCTGTTATTTATTTGTATCTGTATCCCAAAGAGAATTGGCATGTAAGATGTATATGAAATAAGCTTTCGCCAATTAATAAAAATGACTTTTTTACCCACACATTTTAAGAGAACAACACAATTTTCATTTATGTTGTATATTGAGGGAGTTTTGTGTGTTAAATGTTATAGATGTTAAAATATTAGTGATGTTTATTAAATAAGTCTCCATGACCAAGGAAAATGTGTTTATATAATCATCTCATATAGCTTTTTAGTTTCAATATGCAGGAGATGTTACAGTTTTCATTTAGACCAGGGCTATTGAATGCCTCCAATTTTATTTGCCATTCAAGTTCCCTGGTTTCCAAAATTAATGCAATAGGTCCACCCCTGATTTTATGAGGTACCTGATCTATGGCCATAAAGTGAAAACTGTGCCCTACATTATTGCTGACATGCTTTGCTAAAGCATTTTCAGTTCTATTCTTTCTAATAGCGTATGTGTGTTGGTAGATTCTTTCCTTGAACTTCCGGTCCGTTTTGCTGACATAGTATGCCGGACAACAGTCACAGGTGGCTAAGTAAACTATGGACCTGGAATCACAATTCATTTTGTGATAAATATTGTATTTTCTACCCCTTACTTGAAATGTTGTTCCTGTTCTTAAGCTTTTGCATCCTAACCTTTCCTTGTTTGAAAGAGCATGTGAGGTAGACTTTAGGTTTCTAAATAAAAATCGTAGATATTTTTCTGGGCAAAATAAGGACAATATAACCAAGGAACAGATGTACCTCCTGAATAACCTCTGTAGGCTACCAGTCAGATATTGAAACCAGATAAAGGGGGTGGCTTAGTAATCCTTGACAACAATGACTACAAAGCCAAAATGCTAACAGTTTTGGATAGTTCAGCATATACCCCCTCATCCATAAATGAAATGAACATGGCTTACTCTAGGAACAGAGGCTATTTCAGGGATCTCTTCCTTTCAGGTAAAATTGACCTGGACACTTATCACTTTATTGATATTATATCCCCTAAGGTTCCAATGTTCTTTGGGATACCGAAAATTCACAAAGACCTACATAATCCTCCTATGAGAGCGTTGGTAGTTGGTAGGTCTTCAATGACCCACCCTTGTGCACGTCTGGTTGACAACATCTTGTCAAAGTATTTAAAGCTTGTGCCTTGCATATGTAAAGATTCTTGGTCATTCCTTCATGATATTAATAATCTTATCTTTGACCAAACTTGGAACTTCCTCACTATAGATGTTGTTGACCTTTATACCTCCATCCCACACCTTGAGGCTACTGAATGGATAGCTAATATGTTAACTAATTTAGGTGCCCCAAAGGCTGAGATTGACGCTGTTTCTGAGCTACTTGAAATTGTCTTATCGAATTTTTTCATTTTTGACCAAAAATATTATTTACAAACACAAGGTATAGCTATGGGGTCACCTTGTGGCACTAGTGTAGCTAACGCATTTGTTGCTTACTGGGAAAATCAGTTTATATTAAATAACAGTGACTTTAATCATCAGGTACTATACTACACTAGATACCTGGACGACATCTTTATTCTCTTTAAGGGGAACCGTGAGGAAGCTGCATCATTGGTAGAATACATGAACAACACTACAAGTTTTTTTAAGTTTACATTTCGTTTCTCTACAACAGAAATTGATTACTTGGATGTCAAGTTGGAAAAAGACACTGCAAAAGGGTTACTTGTATCTTCCATTTATAGGAAGCCAACTTACTGTAACTCCTTTCTTCATTTCTCAAGTTTGCACCCTTTTAAACAAAAACGATCAATAGTAAAAGGACAGCTAAAATGTGTAGCACAGATGAAAGCTTTGAAAAGGAATGTCATGTTTTAGCTGCGATGTTCTCCAGCCGTGACTATCCTGAGTCACTATTATTGAAATTAACACAGGAAGTTAAAAACAAAAGGATAAGAGGTCTTTACATGCCACTGTTAAATTACAGTTCTTTAACTGTAAAAGTGGATTTAAATACCTCAAATGAGGGATGTTTATTAGTGGAGGTTGATTCCACCATTGAAAGTAGTAAAGAGGGTCAGAAGTTTAATACTAGTTTTATCACTGCCTTTAATACGGACTCTAATCAGATACGGTCTATCATTTACAAGAATTGGTGTTTTATTACTAGTAACACTCAACTTCTTGGAAAAACTGGGTAGCAACCCACTAATAGTTTACAGAAGAGGTAATGACCTTAAAGCTTTGTTGGAGAGACATGACCACAATGATTTATTTTTAAAACAGAAAGGCACTTTCACTTGTGGTCATTGTAATTGGTGCAAAAGCTTAAGAACAGGAACAACATTTCAAGTAAGGGGTAGAAAATACAATATTTATCACAAAATGAATTGTGATTCCAGGTCCATAGTTTACTTAGCCACCTGTGACTGTTGTCCGGCATACTATGTCGACAAAACGGACCGGAAGTTCAAGGAAAGAATCTACCAACACACATACGCTATTAGAAAGAATAGAACTGAAAATGCTTTAGCAAAGCATGTCAGCAATAATGTAGGGCACAGTTTTCACTTTATGGCCACAGATCAGGTACCTCATAAAATCAGGAGTGGACCTATTGCATTAATTTTGGAAACCAGGGAACTTGAATGGCAAATAAAATTGGAGGCATTCAGTAGCCCTGGTCTAAATGAAAACTGTAACCTCTCCTGCATATTGAAACTAAAAAGCTATAGGAGATGATTATATAAACACATTTTCCTTGGTCATGGAGACTTATTTAATAAACATCACTAATATTTTAACATCTATAACATTTAACACACAAAACTACCTCAATATACAACATAAATGAAAATTGTGTTGTTCTCTTAAAATGTGTGGGTAAAAAAGACATTTTTATTAATTGGCGAAAGCTTATTTCATATACATCTTACATGCCAGTTCTCTTTGGGATACAGATACAAATAAATAACAGCTTACAAGTTTTTTCTTGTATAAAATTTTAGATAAATATCTTGATTAGAATATTTACCTCCCCCTTTTTTTATGGGGTTCTTTTGAGGACTAGGTCATTTGGCAGCCTGTGAAATTCTATTTGATCATAAGTGGTTACTACGTATACACATACATACATTTTGAATGTTTATTAGAGAATTCGGAATATTCTGGTTTACTTTTTATTATTATTTTTTTATTATTTTCATTATTTAATTTTTTAATCTACTAGAGTAATTTTGGGATCGGAAACTTTTGTTTTTAACTAGGGATTGAAGTATCGATGACAGATTGCTCAGTTTTTCCTTTCCTTTTTAAAAAAAGTGGAAGTGACGAAATTTTCATGTGACATTAATTTATTTAAATTCTGCTTTTTGGCACCATTCTGTAGTACTCTGAAGAAGCTACTGTGTTTCCAGTAGCGAAAACGCTGAACCTTTTAATAAACTTGCGTTAAGTGGAAGTGTATTTCCTACAATTTTTGGTCTCTCATCAGCTTGGACGCCCGTATCTTCTGTTTTCATTGCTTTTATTTGTGTTCAACAGTCTGTGTTCTCTCTGTATTAGGTAGAATGAGCTAATGACACTAGACTGGGATAGAGCTTAACAGATGGGACTGGTAGGAGTGTCTGAAATCAAAATATGATCTGACTGTACTCCGGTTGAGTGATCAAATGTGATGGACCCAGGTGGAGTGTTCAAACACAAATTTACAGGAGGGGCGGGCAATTCCAAAGCCACCAACATTAATACCACAACAAGAACAGGGAGAGTGGGCAGGAAACTGCAGAGACCACAATATTTAGTGAAACAAATAGAAAAGTAAAATGCAGTACTATCCTTAACACTGCAAGTTTGTACTTAACTCAGCTTGTAATATAGTTTATGCAGGTATGTAGCAGCCAGCGAAAGAGTATTTTTATTGATGTTCTGTGGGAGTGGGGAAGAGGAATTGTATCATGAGGGCATCTGGGAATGGGTAGACTAAGGTAGGGCAGGTGAGTGAAGATGGCACGAGTCTTTGTAATCAGTAGACTGACTAGCCACAAAGGCAGTTACAGTGCATGTAAGTAGGTTAGCAGATACATAACAATGTTACATTTTGTAGGAACTTGTAATGGCAGTCTTCTCTGAGGAAGGAAACCAGATACAGCTAGCTGTAGAAGATTGGAAAGAGAAACTAGTGTTGCATATGCAAGGGAGCAGAAATGGTCATTTTAACTACCCCCCCCCCCATTTCTGTGAATAACAGTTTGTCTTCATTATGAGTCTGTTTGAAAATACATATAAAACTACCTCTGTCAGACTTTTTTTATTCTTTGGGGAGGAGATGCAACCACTTTCAGTTTATGGCCGTCAGCTAAAAGGAGGAGGTCAAACAATAGTACAAGAAAAGCTCTGTTTGTTAACTTTAAACTGCTATTTCAGGTACAAGGCAGTGTTAATCTACATGATTTTTTTTCAGTGACTGTGATCAGCAACTTTTTCAAGCCTAAATAGATGAGCCAGCTATGGATGACATCTGTGATGAGCCAGAACACTTTTTAGACTATATACATTGTCTGAGCTTAAAGTGATTTTTCAGTGTTAATAAATGCATTGCGGGATTTGTTGAGTCAAAGTGCAGCAATACATTTTTTCCACTTGTGTGTACTTATTTATTTGGGCTGCTTTTAAATAAAAAAACTTTGTAAACTTTTTATTAAACTATGCCCCAAATAAATTTAGTATTTTCTACTGTGGCATTACCCTTGATGTAACGTGTTGCACCCGTGCACTTTAATGGATTAGATTTCTCATCTGAAATGAATTAAAAAAAAATTGTCCCTAATGGTCAGAGCTGCACGGACACCACTAAGGCTAATGTTTACTGTCTCGGTGATGTCTGTGTATGGAGAAACAGGCTTTTTTAAAATGAGATATCTCATCCGAAATGAATTAAAAAATGCTCCATAATGGTCAGAGCCACTGTTCAGCAGTTTTTGCACACATGCAATGCTGCAAAGGTAAGATAAAAGTTGAAAAATCTTAAGTACATCATTTGAGTCTTTGGTTTTAAGAGTCTGATTAAGTATCATAATTTGTTAGATAACTATCCTTGTGGCACAGAGGGATGAAATCCTGTCTATGACCTAAACAACTTGTTGGATTAGCAGCAGATATGCTGGAGAGGACAAGATGGGGATGACAGGAGTGAGCAGCCATTGCCAACTCATTCCTTCTGGAGGAGGAAGGTGGTTCTGGCTTGCTGCTTGGATAACGCTTAGCAGGAAGCGCAAGGTGTTGAACCCATGAATAATGGGTCTTCTGAGCACATGCTGTCCAGGATACAAAACACTGAACAGAGGAAAAGATATGTGTGAAGGTTTCCATTCTTCCCCACAATGGTCAGCACTTGTGGAGCTCCATAATGTTGGAGGGGAGTCTTCTAGGTCCAGTAAACTGGCCAGCTCCCTACCATTAGACTTTCACCTCTTTTGGAAGCGAATGGAGAAATGTGCTGTTCAGCTACCATTTGGGTTAAGCATACATCACCCATAGCTTTAAATTAAAGGATAATTACGTGCACATTTCAAGTTCTTGTCATCGAAGGATACTGTTCTTTTAATTCATCTCTATAGTGACATCTACAAAGAATTATTTGATTGTTTCTTCTTTAATGCTGTATCTGATTCTGCAGTTTTTCTGTGCATCTTTTCAGCTTTTGTGGACTCTTACATTATTTCCTTTGAGAATTTGTCAAAGTATTTACTGCTTAAGGTTTATGTGTTGACTGACAAAGGGGAGCATTTCTCTGAATTGTTTGTGTAACATAATTAAGCATTTGAATCACTTTTCTTGTTTAAACTTTAAACTGGGACTATAAAAGTCTTGTTTATCATCTCAAAACTAACTAAAATCAAAGGGGAATCGCTGAAAAAAGTCTTCTATTTCTAGGTGTAGACTTGTTAAAAGAAAATCGCTAAAGATTAATTCATTATTCTGCTTTCCTAAGTTAATGGAAAGAGGTGACCTAATGCACTTTGTACTTAGACCCGTCCATTACCGTGTGTGTGTGTGGGGGTCCTGAAAAAATGTACTTGGGGATTCGGAAAGAACCCCAGCATTGGTGGTAAGAGCTGTGGTTAAAAAGGCTGCTTACAAACTACAAACATTTGCAATTCAGACATGTTGGCCACAGTAAGGAAATACTTCATTATCTAGTCACATGCCTCTGAATTGCCCTGAAGTACCACTAGTGCTAATCAGCACTTTCTTGTAGTTAACATTGGTAGCCATTGCATCACATTGGCACAAATGCCCTCCTTCAGCCACATACATTCAAAACTACACACACCACATATTACTTACCTGTCCAAGAGTTGACAAAATGTTGTACCTAGTGTCTTTTTTTTTTTTTTTTTTTTTTTCTTGTATGCCTGACCTCTAACATCACAGATGCTTACATTATGTTAATAATGCCAAACATGAGTGTCATCTTTGTTAGCATTTGTAGACCGCATGTTGATGCTAGAGCTGTTGCTCTATTAACTTTTTAAGTGAGGCCTGGTAATAGTTTAAATTTCTCTAGTGTTGTCGAGTGTTCTTTTCAGCTTTGTATTGAAGGTCCTCCAACTGTCCCTCATGACCTACACATTGAAGCATTCATTAAATCATGCCAAACATTGGACTTTTCATTTACCTGTTATTTTGTTTTAAAAAAGTACACAACTGCTGAATTACTGCAGTAGGTTAATGTTGCTGCTTTCTGTGTCAAAGTTTTTAGAGCACTCCTCCTATTCAACAGCTTTTTCTGTCCCCCAGAACCCGTTTTAAGTCGCACTTATGGGATGCCAAACACAAGGAAGAAGGATAATTCCCCATCCCGTCACTTAGATAAAATATCAATATTTTATAAGAAGCAGACATCTTTAAACAGCCCCTGGAAGATGACGGATAGTTTCTTTTCTGAATTATCTGGATTTGTGGAGTTTTACATTAAGAGGGTTCGTGGTCTGCACTCTTGTGGGAGGAGAGGCTGGACTCTGCCCTTCTGAGCTGGGAATTTCTGGTTAAAGGCTTATAGTGCATGCATATCGGAACTTCTTCTTACAGAAATTGGTGCACCTTGTTTGCTGTGGCATAGACTGGATTCGGGCCTGCTGGATCTAGCTTTGTTTGTGTAACTTGAGCGCTAATCCAGGCATTCTCTAAAGTATTCAATTGTATTTATTACTGCTTGGTAGTAACTTGATTAAAGTGTAGCTATCATTCTAAGTCTTTTGGATTAAGCACTTGGGCTTCAGACCAGTTGTTTTACATTAGGAAGGTTTGTGGCATGCACTGTGGTGGCAGGACAGGTAGCTTTCATCCTTCTAATTTGGGAACTGCTGATTAAGAATAACAGACACTGGGCTCTCAAAGTGCATTAGTTCTGGTTTATGCACTTGGGCTTCAGGCCAGTTATTTTACATTAAGAAGGTTTGTGGTCTGCACTCTTGTGGGAGAAGAGGCTGGACTCTGCCCTTCTGAGCTGGGAATTTCTGGTTAAAGGTTTATAGTGCCTGAATATTTGAACTGTATCTTACTGAAATTGGTACACCTCGTTTGCTGTAGCATAGACTAGATCCAGGCCTGCTGAATCTAGCTTTGTTTATATGCTTGCTGTTTGTTTGCTTGTTATTTCCCTGGAACGCTAATTCCACCTAATACACGGCTTCTCAGCGCTTCTGTGGATCACTAGTGATATCTGCATTGCTTACTGTACTTTTTTCCTTGTTTCACTTGAAAGAAAGTTACTGTTTGTCGTTGTTGCATTTAAGTTACCTGTAACACATTGCACTTAAGTTACCTGGCACTTGCTCGCTAAAGCAATTATACAAGTCAGCACTAAAAATTAAAAGCACTACATCCTCACTCCCCACTGGCCCTTGTTTTCAATTATCAAGGAATTCCCAATATTATTCTAGCATGTCCAAAGGTCAGTTGTCAATCTCCTCTCCGGTCCAGCTGGTGAATCTGGGAATCTTGAGGCAATGTTACAACTGCCTCATGTACACAGACAACCCTCTCCTCCTCCCAACAAATTCCAACATATGTGAGAGATGCAACCATATAGCCAAACTGGAGGCTAAGCTCTCTCAACTCAGTACTGGCATAACCAGTCAGGAGGAGAAGGAAACCACACTCACTACAATTCCAGTCTCACATAGGCCTACCACGACAGCAAACCAAACAAATAATCACACAAAAACATACTCGGAGGCTCTAAATAAAGATCTGCCTAAGCAGCAGAGACCTCCAAAGCAGACACCCAAGCAACCGCTACCCCAAAACAAAACACGTGCAACACATATCTCACAAAGCCAGTGTGCCGAACAGTCACAGCCCTTAAGACTAAACAACACACCTGATACACTTGTAATAGGTGACTATAGTCTGGCACACTGATGTCCCGCTCACCAGGCTGAACAAGGAGAGGGTCACGGTGAGCAGCCTGTCTGGCGCTAGGATCCGCCACATAACACAAGCACTCAGGTCACTCCAAGGTAAGTACAAATATGACTCGGTCATTGTCCATGCTGGTGTGAATGACCTGAGACATACCTCCCTGGACTACATGAAGAGACACATAAAGGAGCTCTCTGAGCATGTAGCCCAGGCCGGTATGACCCTGACCTTGAGTAGCATCTTACCCTCACCAAGAATGATGCCACAATATGAAGACAAGATGATCAATTTCAACAATTGGCTTAAGTACTGGTGTCATTCAAAGGGGATCCAATGCCCGTCAGCTTGGGATGATATGCTCGACAAGCCACGATGCTTCGCTAGGGACGGCTTGCACCTGTCACCCCTGGGCTTTCGGATATTGGTAAAGGCTCTTTCTACCCCCATAGTGCCTTTTTTTAGGCAAGACTCAAAAGACAAACCCACCTCCATAGGTATCACAAGGGATAAGAAACTAAGAGTAATGCTACTCAACGCCAGAAGTCTAAACCTCAAGATGAACGCACTCGAAACTCTTAGCATGGAGAACATAGATATCTGTGCAGTAACAGAAACCTGGTTCAGGGCCCCCGAGAGCACCCCAGCACTACCATGTTATACCTCATACCATGCTTTTCGGCCCCAAAACTTGGACCGAACCACAAAAGGAGGGGGAGTACCAATATTCATCAAAGATGCCCACACCTCCAGGTTGGTGGCAAAGCACGAAGCATCAGAGACTATCCATGTGCAACTAACAGTGGGTAAAACTGCCTTCCAGTTTATAGCCTGCTACAGACCACCCTCCCAAACCCAGGAACCCCACTCAGCCTTTCTGAGCTCTCCAAACACTATTATATTGGGCGACTTCAACTACCCAAACATAGACTGGGAGCATTACTCTAGATCCAACACCCTAGCCCAAAGGTTCCTAGAATTTATAAACTCAAATGCTATGGAACAACTTGTTACCACTCCCACAAGAGGGAAAACATACTGGACCTGATCATCACCAACATGGGGACTCTATGCTCCAGACCAGAAGTGTATCCCTCACTGGTAAGATCAGACCATAAACTAATCTCACTGGATATTCACATCCGACCCCACCCCCTGCCCAGAAAACCACAGTGAAAAACTTCTCTAAATCAAATTTCACACTCCTCAAAACCGAGGTGGAATTCTTCAAAGCACCGGGCCTGTGGAAAATACGGCCCAGACCGCAGAATCCTTTATAAATGCATTCTATGAACACCTTCAGGAATGCATGGATCATGCGGATCCCAAATAAAACCAAGACCCAATCTTCCAAAGGCAGACATCCTGTCTGGTGGACCCCAGCCATAAACAAACTATACAATAGAAGGAGTAAGCTACTAAATGTTAGAGCAAAATCCCAAAAAGGGAAGGCATCACTGATCAGTATTAGCAAAAAACTACAGGCACTCATAAAACTGTCTAAGGCCAGCTTTGAGAGAAAAATTGCACAGGACACTAAGGATAATCACAAGGCTTTCTTTAGTTATATTAGGAACCTGGGTGGTAATTCCCAGATATGCTCAGAATTAGTCCAAAATGACAAAAAAAACACACTGAACCCACAGACATTGCCAACATCCTAGCTGACAGGTTCAGCGCAAACTCCCCTCCCACCAAAAGGGCAAATATCTATCCCAGCAGAGTGCTGCCCCCCTGACATCTCAGATGCTCAGTTAAGAGCCGCCCTCTCCAAAGCAAAAAACACAGTATCAATGGGACCAGACAGTGCCCTGGGCTGCGTCCTACATGAACGCCAAGAAGAGCTAAACCCAAACATAAAACTACTGTTCAATCTCAGCCTTACTACAGGATATGTGCCCAAAGGGTGGCGTACAGCAACAGTGGTCCCTCTCCATAAAGGTGGTGCCTCAACGGATCCTGGAAACTATCGCCCCATAAGTCTGACTAGCTTGGTCTGCAAAGCTATGGAAAGGATCATCATGGACCACATAAATAATGATATTGGGGACCTACAGACACTGGATCCTACCCAGTTCGGCTTTGTTAAGGGCAGATCCTGCCTCTTAAACCTGGCTGATTTCTTTGAAACAGTCACCAAGGCCATTGACGAGGGGAAAGTGGTCCAAACAGCCTACCTGGACCTCGCAAAAGCATTCGATACAATACCCCACTCGGGCATTATAGATAAGCTCACCAGCTTAAATATAAACCCCTATGTCACTAGATGGATTGCAAACTGGCTCAAGGACAGAACCCACATGGTTAGAATTGCTGGAGCCATGTCAGACTCCAAACCAGTTACAAGTGGTGTCCCACAAGGCTCAGTCCTGGGACCTCTCTTGCTCAGTATATATTTCTCGGAGGTACAGGCCAACACGGAAGGACTGTGGCTGACCAAGTTCGCAGATGACTGCAAACTGGGCGCCATAATCGGCTCTCCAGCAGACACAAGCATCCTCCAAAAGGGCCTCATAGAAACAGACAACTGGTGCCAGAGCCATGGCCTCAAGCTAAATGCCAAAAGTGTATAGTCATCCACTTTGGCAAAAACAAAGTGCCCACAAATTACCACATAGGTGGCAATCCATTAAGTACAGAAGAAGTAATTAGGGACCTGGGGACCCAAGTTGATAGCAATCTCTCATTTGACAACCACGTGGCCAAAGTGGTTAGAAAAACATTTTATATAGCCCACCTAATCATGAAGGGATTCACATCTAGATCAGGGGAGGTCATCGTACCTCTTTACTCATCCCTCATCAGGCCCATAATTGAGTACAATGCCCCTTTTGGGACGTAACTTACCAGACACCTGCAGCAACTGGAAAGACCCCAAAAGTACCTCACCAAGAGGATCAAAGGGCTCAAACAGATGCCATATGCTGCCCGGTTAAAGAAACTCCAGCTCTACTCAGTGGCATACCGCCTGTTCAGAATCGATCTGTGCCTGACGTATAAAGCCATGTCCAACCCGGAATTAAATGGACATGCTGCACCTCAGAAAATCCAAATCCCATCGAGCTACGTGCTCGAGAGACTTGAAACTCAGCACTGAAATAAATAGGACATGCTGGTGGGACAGATTCATAACCCAGAGGCTCCCTTCACTCTGGAATAAAATCCCAGTCCAGGTTAGGCAGAATCCCTCATTGACTCTCTTCAAGAGGAATCTTGACGAGTGGATGGGAGATCATAGGTTTACCCCGGGTATCACTTCTGTGTCACTGTTAGACAGAGGCGCAGTATACTAACCTCGAAATAGGGCATAGCAAAATAAATTTAAAATGGGTGGCGAAAGCCAAATACATTCTGGCTAGGCTTATAAATGCCCTAGGGCAGATAGCCTAGTATGAACCTATGAACAAGCTTCTTCTAGTCTCTTTATAGTTATGTAAATCCTTGGCCAAGCAAACTACTAGTTTGTAAATTGACACACACTCGCGCACTTACTTAGGTGTCACATTGTTGGTCTACTGCAGCAGCCTTGTACAAGTCAAATCATCTTATGCCCATCCGCACAAAGCAGCATCTTCCTGCAAAATGTACATGTACAACTTGCGGTTCAAGATGGCTTTCTGCATTATATTATTCCATTCATAGTGTTATATTATTATCCTTTTTTATTAATTTCATTATAGCACATTTGTGCATCTCAACCAGAATAAGAAAAAAAATTAGTACTCCGTATACTGCTTAGCAACTTGAACATGCTACCAATACAAAATTCATGTCGGTAAAGACACAGAAACTCAATTTTATCTACAAATTGTATACAAATACATCCGTAAGACTAAAACACTGCTGTCAGTACTTTTATTAATGTCTAGCATATTGCATGCAGGCTTAAAGAAATTCTTTTCTGAAATGGTGTGAGATCTGAATACAGAAACTATGCTGGCCTGGAACTTTCATGATGCATGGCAGGGAAGCAGGTGGAAATGAAAAACTGGAAGGTGCTTTAAGTTTTTCAGAGTAAAAACTCTAGGATAAGGTTACCACCACTGGATGGTTAACATTTTACTTTTAAGCCATTGAGGAACACATATAATAGAAGCAGAAAAATTGGCTTTTAGCTTCAGAAGTCATTAATGGTTTAACCATTTCTAAATTCACAGGTGGTTCATCGCAGAATTCTGAAGCAAGGACAGAAAAACCCAAATGCCAAAACTATTTTGCAGTCTGCAGAGAGTGGGGAAAAACAGTTTTGGACTGAAGATTGCAATCTACAGTTGCATACTAAAAGTATGAAGGACAGTTGAAGAAACATGTTTAGTTTGATGACTTATGCATAAAGGAGACAGTTAACATGAATGAGGGTTGCATGGTGAAATTCTTGTTCGGATGGCAAATGATTACTAAGGATTTGAAGATTTCCCATTCAGATTTTTGGCAGAACAGTAAAAGAAAGATAGCAGGTGGCTTCCATAGTGATTTTGAGCATAGAGAATGTCTTTTCCAAACTGGTCTACAAGGTTATAGGATAAGAACGTGAATTATTTTAACAGCATAATTTCACTAGATTCAGTAGTAATCCCTTGCTAAAAACATTTTTACAGCTTGTATCTTGCTATCCATATCCAAAAACTTCCAGTTTCTCATTTCTTGTATCATCTTTTGTTTAGCATCTTAAAACATATTCTTAGCTGCTATAAACCACATTTTGTTAATCCATACTCCTAAATACTTCTATCTCAGAATATTCCACAACACTGAGATGTCCTCTTCTGGTTACAGGTACAAAACATCATCTACAAATAAGCCAACTTTTCTTGAACACTATACCAATTATACCCTTGAATTTCTGAGTCCCTTATTTTCCTTTCCAGTGGTTCTAAATATAACACAAATAACGGGGAAAGAGGACACCGCAGCCTGGTTTCTCGGTTCAGACATTCAGATACAACTTAGAAAAGAACCCTCCCACTTAAATGTTTGCCTCCGATCCATTATATATCCTAATTAACCTTATTGTTGCATCAGGAAATGCAAATGCTTCCATTGCCCTACTCAAAATCCTAGTTTATGCTGTTGAATGTTTTTCTGCATCAAGACCCACCAAACAGTGGTGTTTTCTTACATTCTGATTCCTTCTGGATCAACATTGTTCTAATAATGTTGTCAAATGTTTCCTCCCTCCACAAAACCACACTGGTCCTTATCAGTTTTGGCATCACCTTTGTCATTCTTTACGTCACTACAGACAAACACTTTATAATCATGGTTTAAATGTGGAATGGGCCTGTATGAAGCTGGATCAGATTTTTTTTTTTTTTACAGTATTAGGTGTAAACACCACTTCTAGGTGGCCACAGTGGTGCAGCGGTTAGCGTTGCCGCCTCACAGCAAGAGGTTCTCCAGTTTGATTCTCGGCTGGGGTGCCTTCTGTGTGGAGTCAGCATGTCCCTGTGGTTGCGTGGGTTTCCTCCGGGTGCTCCAGTTTCCTCCCACATCCCACAAACATGCAGTAGGTGGATTGGACACTCTAAATTGGTCCTAGGTGTGAGTGTGTGTGTGCGCCTTCTGTGGAAGGTTGGCCGGGCTGGCAACTCAACATCGTAAAACTCCACTGCCAATCCTGAGTGGACAGATGATCCACTGTGGCGACCCCTAACTGGGAAAAGCCGAAAGAAGAAGAAGGTGTTAATACCACATTTTTTCCACCTGGACATTTGTGCCTCACCTTCTTTTAAAATGATGTTAAAAACCTTCCAGACCTTTATCACTTTCTTCCCTCCTAACTTCCACTGGAATACCATCTATTCCTGGATACTTTCCTGTAGACTGGATATACATCACCATTTTTAATTTCATCTCCTCCTATCTTAACTGTTAGTTGTTGAACCTCCTCTACCTCTAACTTTGCATATTTAAATCTTCCATAAATATTTCCATCTGTGCTTTTCCTTAATTTACCAACTTCTCTGCTTTATAAAAAAAATTTCATAAAATTTCCAAAATATTGCTAATACCTCTACAGAATCTCTGGTTATTTTTTCTTGTTGAAGGCTCCTTAACTTTGCCAACAACCTTTTCTACTTTCTGTTGCCTAAGTCATTGTGCCAAAAGTTGTTGTGCTTTGGAGTTATATATATAAAAAAAAACAAAAAAAAAAAAAAACACTGTTGCTTAATAGCAATTTTTCTGAACTCAGATTATCCAGGTATTCCATTTTTTCTCATTAGCACTTTACAACTGTGCCTCCAATAGTTCTTTGAGACTTATTTTGTAATACTGCAACCTTTGTCAGCCCCTCTAAATAATTCTCACCACTTCTTAACCAGATCTTATTATTTTATTTCAACCCTATTTCTACTTTACCCAATAACTCCCACATAATTTCCACTACCCAGTCCTTAAAATTCCTCTGTTTTTAACAAGTGGGTGAGAAAGCAGCAGCATCTCATCTTTACTTCTTTGCTCTGCATTTTCATCTTAGTAATTACTGGTGCATGACCTGAAACAGTTATTGGATGTGCATCAAAATTTCTCAATTAAATGGACATGTTGCTGTGAAATATAATTTCTATCAAGTCTAACCCAGTTATTGTACCTTGGGAAACAAGGGGTACCTTCTCCGAGAGTTCCTTCTACAGAATTCTTGTCGTTCATACCAAATACTTTCAAAATTTTCTTCAGAAATCAACACTCTTTTGTAACATTTTCCTTTCTAGGCCTCACAGATACATCCTCACTGTTGCAAATCAAAATTCAATCTCCCAATTTTTTAAGCTCCAAAATAGCAGTTATAGGAGGAATATAAATACAAGCAAGTGTAATCCTCACCCCTTGCCGATAGCCCCTTACTACTACAAATCTGCCATTATTATCTGTTTTTCCTCTTCTATCACTATTGGAATAATCTAGCAATTAATATAAGCACTCCCCTTTTCCTCTGTCCCTGATATTCTGTAGAATATTGACCCTGAATTTTTTTCAAAGTGTGCCTCTTGTAGAATTACTATTTGCACTACACATTTCTTAATACAATTAAAGTATTCTTTCTTTTTTGTTTACATGTGTGAGAAGATTCACATTTCAAGATAATATGGAAAGTGTTACCATTATGGTAAGAAGCCATTACCCCCAATTATATATGGCAGCTTTTTAAAAGTCTAAATCCAACTTTTGTGATGCATGCACACAATAAAGTTTCACAGGTTCATCTTTTATACATTTTTTCTTTATTATATTTGGAACCTATGTAACATTTTACAAGACTTATTTTAATAAAGATCCTCAAATAAAATAAAGCATAACCTATTAATTTAATATAAAAACACACAACTATGCACATCTTCAAATAACAAGTTTAACCCTTGTAACAGGAACATTTTTGCCAAATAAAGCAGCTGCTAACACTTGCCCTAGTTGATCTGAAATTGAAGTTATCCATGCTAAGATGCATGTTATTCCCTGTGCTTCTACTTACATCAATTAGCATATGTTCTTTTTATCTCTATTCCTACCCCCCAATGTGAAAACTACTTCCATACTTTCATAAATCATTAACTTTTAGCTTTGAGGAAATCCGTGTTCTTTTGCTGCCTCTCATCAGGTTGCCTTGCCTATATGATGTCAGTATCATGACCATCCTACAAGCTTCACTTGGTTATAAACTTGAACAATGCTAAAACAAAGTTGCCAGATTTGCTTACAAAAAATCTTACCAGAGACACCACTGTTTAGCACTAAAACAGTTAACTGGCTTGAACTTTCTACCTTAATACCCAGCTCATCTTAACAGACAAAATCATCTATACCCCATTTGCCTGCCCAGCAATTAGCCCCATACTTCAATGCTATCTACCAAACTGTTTCCTTTGATCAAATTATAAACAGCTACTTACCATCTAGAAACCACAAACGCCTGCTGGGGTCAGTCTCTATTCCAATAATATAACTAGAACTTGGAATAAAATTGCTGTATCAGGCCTCTTCCACACATTCACCCTTTCAAACCATTACTAAAAAGACTACAACTCTGCCGCATGGGCCACAGCTTCTCCTATCCTCTTTCATTCACCTTCTTATACCCCCCTTTAAGCACTAAATCACTTAACCTGCTTATCCCCATCTAATACTTCACCTTACTGCAGTACTTAAACTACTAAACTTACTTCTGATTACCACAACCAAACTACTCTTCCAGCACTACTTCTCCATTAACACTTAAACTTGCTTATCCCCTCCAATACCTCACTGTAATGTAGTTCTTAAATTGCAAGAGTGTGGCGCAGAGGTTGAATGATTCACCCAGTGAAAAAATGCATGCATCAAGAACATACGAGTGAATCAACACAACAAGACTGTTCAAAAGTACTAAAAACTGATGTTAGCAAATACGTTCGCACTTTCACAGTAGTTATACTGCTTCTGACATTATAGAACAACCATGCTAAACAATTTAAATACATAAAACACAAATCACAATCAACAGCTTTCAAGATCATTAATTAAAATGAATTAAAAACAATAAACCACCTTAAAAAAGGTACAACTCTATAAAAATAAGTCCATAAAAGCAACGATAAGTACATATGCTCACTCACTGACTAAATCATTGCTTATATATTGGTCTCATTTTAAGAAAGTGTTTCATCAGAACGTTATCCCTGTTATCTGCTTTTAACCTAATAACCCATTTGGCCACTTTCTTAAAATGAGACCAATATATAAGCAATGATTTAGATTCAGTGAGTGAGCATATGTACTTATTGCTTTTATAGACTTATTTTATATAGTTGTACCTTTAAGGTGATTTACTGTTTTAATTAATGATCTTGAAAGCTGTTTGGTTGTGATTTTTATATTTGCGTATTTAAATGGTTTGGCATGGTTGTTCTATAATGTCTGAAGAAGCAGTGAAAGCGCTAACTTATTTAATAAATTATCAGTTGTTAGTACTTTTGAACCATTTTGCTGTGTTGATTTACTCGTATGTTCTTGTTGCATGCATTTCTTAAATTTCCCCTACCTATCTTATACACCACTCTTTGATCTGTAAATTCTCAATACAATGGTTATGAGCATCAATACAAATTCTATTAAACTGACTACTATGCTATGTATTCACTGAAACTGCATTATAAAATGTGTTACTGTAAATACCGATTGCTCTAAATTGTTACCTTGGAGCTTTACTCCCTGGCCTCTCCTGAAGAATGCCGCCTGTGCCCTGCTGGATTTTCCTGGTATACAAATGTCAAATAAATAAATAAATAAATAGGCTGTTCTCCATAAAGACCTAGTCCAATATACTCATGACCAAACCATAAAAGTCTACATTCTTTTTATAACT